>NC_091372.1:20705655-20733820 GCF_038502225.1 Cherax quadricarinatus | reverse complement strand
GAAATATTAATTAGGTAGTTTACATGGGTAAATACACTACACACAGACACTATATTACGTGGTCTTAGTCTTTCTCACTCACACTCAGGGTCTTCCAAACAGAATATTTTTAACTATATTGTAAGTGTGAAAGGTTATAAGTAGAAATAACATCTATGTAAAGTTCACAACTTTATTAAGATAGTACGTTTCGCCACGACTAGCTTCGCCAGTTCTCCGGTAAAGCCACAAGTAACGAAACGTTTCACTCATCCTGGAAATAAATGGTGTAAGATACCGACACAATGAAATAAATAAACATATAAGCAGTATAATGTGATCCTTTATTAACAACGTTTCGCCCACACATAAAGGTTTATCAAGTCACAAACAGATCTGTTTGTGACTATATAATGTCCACTGTGTGGGCGAGACGTAGTGAAGGATCTCATTATACTGTTTATGTGTTTATTTTTCCATTTCTCTCAACGTTTTGAACTATGTAAATGTGTACACTCCCCCAGACTGTCTATATCACCTTACCGTTTACAGTCCTGTTATTTACATATTTGTATCCTGTTATTTACATCCTGTTATTTATATCAACATTTTCTAACCTATTCTCATAATCCTTTTCCTTCATGATAAATCTTTTCGTTGTCTTCTATGTTTTCCTTGTGTAAGCCTATTATTTATCTTCTGTTATTTTCTTCCTGTTCTTCTACCACGTCTTTCATGTTTACATACTCTTCTTTCTGTCCTGTCGTCTCCTCGCTGTTTTAATTTTGAAGTTTCATCACTGCTGTTCCTGTTCTTGTTCTCATTCTTTATCTTCATATTCTTTACTAGCTGCTCTACTAGCGAGGGGAAGGTGAATTTGGACAGTGTTTCCCGAGAGAAAATTTTAAACTGGTTTCTCTTAAACTTACAAAAAAATATTTTAAGAGTTGTATTGGACCTGGAGGATGAGAGAATCAGATTAGAGCCATCTAAGTGGAGAAAAGCTCTAATTCTTTGAACCAAGAGCACTATACTATAACTGAGTCTCCTATATATATATATATATATATATATATATATATATATATATATATATATATATATATATATATATATATATATATATATCTATATATATATGCAATAAGATCACAGTAAACAGGTGATTTCAGAATATGCAAAACAACCACTGTGAAAGAATAGAGAAATTCTAAGCGCTTTCGTGACTACTCACATTATCAAGGAACTATGAAAGTAAAGCATCCAAGGAAGGTATATAAGGGGTCTAGTCAACACCTCACTATCAGATCCCAAAACAGTTAAACACCTGACGCGCGCCGGCCCAACTAGACAGGTCCTTCACACAACCCACCATCAAACTGTTCTACCCAAGAAAAAAGAAATTTAAAAAATTATTATTTGTCAAGTGTATTATTAAATTCTTCCCAAATTCTATTAATTATAAATGGATCTAATTTATATAAACTAAAGGAAATATTCATATTATTGCCAAAACTGCTTTTTTTGAAACAAGACTCAATTATATTCCTGTCGACCATGGACTTGCTTGATACTACTTTCTCAACTTTTTGAAAATCAATTGGATGGTTAAAATCTTTTACATGAATAAATAGAGTATTGGAATCTTGTCCAGTTCTAATGCTATATTTATGTTGTTTTAATCTTAGATCGAGATTTTTACCAGTTTGACCATAAACTTTATCGCAAATTTCACAAGGAATTTTATAGACACATCCCTCAGCATTTTGGAGGGAATTCTTTATCGAAAGTTTTTTTTTTACTGTATAAAGATTTTTGAATACAACTTTAATATTAAAAGTCTTAAGAAGAGAAGGCATATCAACCAAGTTTTCATGGTAAGGGAGAACCAACATATTTTTAGTTGAATTAGGCTGGTTGTCCCTTTTTGGACTGTAAAAAGTATTTTTAGCAATTTTAAAAGATTTATCAATTACATTTCATAGGTATTTTAAATCATTACCTATTTCATAAATTTTGGATATTTCCTCATCTATGAACTCAGGACTACAAATTCGTAAAGCTCTTAAAAACATTGATGAGAAAACAGATAGTTTGACTCTCTTTTGATGCGAAGAATAATAGTGGACATAGGAACAGTTATTTGTAGGTTTTCTACAACTAAATTTGAATTCATTATTACCCTTAATAATTAAAACATCTAGAAAAGGCAATGAGTTATTTTCTTCAAACTCAACAGTAAAGAGGTTTGTGAGCCTATGCTGCACTAGGGTTTGGTGCTGGAACAGCAAGAGTCTCCCGTTCAGTGATGGAACTGACATAATTAGGGTCCTGTATTCCTGCTGAGTCACTGAGGTTGTCAGGAAGAATTTGTCTTATTAACTCATTTGATGCTATGGAAGAGGATAGGAAAGTTGGTAGAGCAATCTGGGAGGATCTGCGTTCTCCCAGCCCCCCAAGTCTGACCGGAAGTGAGGCTTGCAACCACTGTCCATCTTCAAGGGAAAGATTCAATACACTCTCTGGTATGATCTTAAGGAGTGTCATATTCCTTGAGTTTCAGACTGCTGAAGGCTTTGGAGCACCTCAGAAAGTAGGTAAGTTTTGAGATTGACAGGCACCTGGTAAGCAGGTGGAAGGCATCATGTGTATCAATGTCTTTCATCCCGCCTTCCATCGTCCGGAGGACTGAGATTTTCTTTTCTAGGATCAGATCGATACACACACACACACACACACACACACACACACACACACACACACACACACACACATATATATATATATATATATATATATATATATATATATATATATATATATATATATATATATATATATATATATATATATATATATATATAAACACACACCCTTGTTAGAGCTTACGGTACCTAAAATAAACTGGTTAATATGTTGCATTTATATTAGATTATTGAGAGAGTGAAGGTGAGCTATAAGACTAATCCTCAAAATAACCCGTGAGTGTGAGTGTGTGTGTGTGTGTGTGTGTGCGTGTGTGTGTGTGTGCGTGTGTGTGTGTGTGTGTGTGTGTGTGTGTGTGTGCATGTGTGTTTACTCACCTAATTGTGGTTGTAAGTGCCGAGACTCAGCTCCTGACCCCACCTCTTCATTGAATGCTACTAGGTCCTCTCTCTTCCTGCTCCATGAGCTTTATCATACCTCGTCTTAAAGGTATGTATGGTTCCTGCCTCCACTACATCATTTGCTAAACTATTCCACTTCCTGACTACTCTATGACTGAAGAAATACTTCCTAACATCCCTTTGATTCATCTGAGCTTTTTGTAAAAGTAAAATTAAGATGTGGTAGAATTGTGGTAACTGGAGAGTTGTGCTTGGCAACAGTCTTGTTTTTTGGTGGGTGTGGGAGGAGCTTAGCTAGGCCCCTCCCTCTCTCTCACCTTTTTGTTGACTTCAAACTGGGAGGACCTCTGGGTCCTTCTTCTATTTTTGGGGGGCATTATGTGTGCTCCAGGGGTGAGTTTTATAACTTAAGTTGTGGCCACCATACCCAGGGTGACTAAAGTGTGTCAAAACACTGGTTAGCCCAGAGATTAGTCATGAAGAGAGAAGGGCAAATTTGCTGAGATGTACCATGTGGGAGAGCAGCTAAGGAGTATGTAGACTTATGTTTTGAATATGTGAGTGCTGTAATTGTATATTCTGTACATATCTATTTAGAATAGAGTTATATTTTTATAGTAGTAGTTTAAATAACCTGTGAAGTGGGCTGGTGAAAGGATCAGAGACACTGAGGATGATCAGTCATGATGTAAGTATTACCCTAGACATAAGGCATTTATGTAAAAGTTACCCCACACTAGAACATGTAGTGAGAACCTTGCTGTCAAAAGTATAAGGGATAACAACATAACGTAACAGTGTGGGTTCCAAACTTGTGCTGCATGCTTCATTATGGGCCTGACGTACATGGTGTACAGTGTCTTGAACGATTCCTTACTAAGGTATCGGAACGTTATTCTCAGGTTTGCCAGGCATCCATACGTTGCAGCAGTTACCTGCTTGATGTGTGTTTCTGGAGATGTGCTCGGTGTTATTCTCACCCCAAGATCTTTCTCCTTGAGGGAGGTTTGCAGTCTTTGGCCACCTAGCCTATACTATGTCTGCTGTCTTCTTTGCCCTTCCCCGATCTTCATGACTTTGCAATTTTTGGGGTTAAATTCGAGAAGCCAGTTGCTGGACCATGTGTCCAGCCTGTCCAGGTCTCTTTGAAGTCCTGTCTGATCCTCATCTGATTTAATTCTCATTAACTTCATATCATCTGCGAACAGGGACTATTCCGAGATTATCCCTTCCATCGTGTCATTCACATATACCAAAAATAGCACTTGTTCTAGGACCGGCCCCTCCTGTGTGCATGTGTGTGTGTACTCACCTATTTGTGGTTGCAGGGGTCGAGTCTTAGCTCCTGGCCCCGCCTCTTCACCGGTTGCTACTGGGCCCTCTCTCTCCCTGCGCCATGAGCTTTATCAAACCTCGTCTTAAAACTGTGTATGGTTCCTGCCTCCACTACGTCATTTTCTAGGCTATTCCACTGCCTTACAACTCTATGACTGAAGAAATACTTCCTAATATCTCTCTGACTCATTTGTGTCTTCAACTTCCAATTGTGGCCTCTTGTTTCTGTGTCCCCTCCCTGGAACATCCTGTCTTTGTCCACCTTGTCTATTCCACGCAGTATTTTATATGTCGTTATCATGTCTCCCCTGACCGTCCTGTCCTCCAGTGTCGTCAGGCCGATTTCCCTTAATCTTTCTTCATAGGACATTCCCCTTAGCTCTGGAACTAACCTTGTCGCAAACCTTTGTACTTTCTCTACTTTCTTGACGTGCTTTATCAAGTGCAGGTTCCAAACAGGTGCTGCATACTCCAGTATGGGCCTGACATACACGGTGTACAGTGTCTTGAACGATTCCTTACTAAGGTATCGGAATGCTGTTCTCAGGTTTGCCAGGCGCCCATATGCTGCAGCAGTTATCTGATTGATGTGTGCTTCTGGAGACATGCTCGGTGTTATACTCACCCCAAGATCTTTCTCCTTGAGTGAGGTTTGCAGTCTTTGGCCACCTAGCCTATACTCTGTCTGTGGTCTTCTGTGCCCTTCCCCTATCTTCATGTGTGTGTGTGTGTGTGTGTGTGTGTGTGTGTGTGTGTACTCACCTAATTCACCTAATTGTACTGTGTGTGTGTGTGTGTGTGTACTTACCTATTTGTGGTTGCAGAGGTCGAGTTTTAGCTCCTGGCCCCGCCACTTCACTGGTTGCTACTGGGTCCAATCTCTCCCTGCTCCATGAGCTTCATCAAACCTCGTCTTAAAACTATGTATGGTTTCCGCCTCCACTACGTCACTTTCTAGGCTATTCCACTGCATGACAACCCTATGACTGAAGAAATACATCCTAACATCCCTTTGACTCATCTGAGTCTTCAACTTCCAATTGTGACCTCTTGTTTCTGTGTCACCTCTCTGGAACATCCTGTCTCTGTCCACCTTGTCTATTCCGTGCAGTATTTTATATGTCATTATCATGTCTCCCCTGACCCTCCTGTCCTCCAGTGTCGTCAGGCCGATTTCCCTTATCCTTTCTTCACAGGACATTTCCCTTAGCTCTGGAACTAACCTTATCGCAAACCTTTGCACTTTATCTAATTCCTTGACGTGCTTGATCAAGTGCTGATTCCAAACAGGTGCTGCATACTCCAGTATGGGCCTGACGTGCACGGTGTACAGTGTCTTGAACGATTCCTTACCAAGGTTTCGGAACGTTGTGTGTGTGTGTGTGTGTGTGTGTGTGTGTGTGTGTGTGTGTGTGTGTACGTGTGTGTGTGCGTGTACGTGTGTGTGTTCATTTACTCGTATGTATCATAAAATAATGACAGCTGCTATTGTCTATCCTCTTTCTGCTTCATCTTTTCCTTTCACGTCTTGTGTCCATCACATATCCCGCAGCTTCCTTGACTACAGAAACGATTCAAGCCAAATGTGCTTTTTTTGAATATGCAAAGATTGCAACAGATCTTGGCAAACCCAGACTTGAACAATTAACATCAACAGGATTGCCACCCAAGCTTAATCTTACGCACATTCTGACTGACGCATTATCCGACATATTCCGACAACTTTAGATTCTCACCCTCAGTACCTCCTTGTACACCTACTCCGAATTTTACTTGTTTTTGTTGCATAGAAATCCTCTTTCAATAAAACCGCTGCTCTCACGAATCTTTCAATAATTTATAGCTGCCTGCACATAATACCTGCCGTCTCTTACTGCTTTACTGGTCGTTAATAATATATGAAAGAATACAAGAGGAATCGAAAAGAGTTCCACATGTTGATCTAGTTTTCTCATGCATGTATTTATTTGCAAAAAACGTACCCACCTTACAGAATGTGAATTCCTATCTCTGGATATATACTTTTAAAAATTCTATCATTTTTCCTACGTGACACGCAGCTAAAGTACACAGTTTATTAGCAATGACATTCCTTATTTTCTACCTTGTTTGTTCTCCACTTCACTATAGTGTAGCCAGTGTCTTGATCGTCCTGTACCCGCCCATTGTCTTTACCTAACATACATTTTCTGACTTCATCGTTACATATACAGTCCTTTTAATAGTTGATTGTAACACTCATTATTTTACTGATACTCTCGTGGATATCAGTTAAAGTTTTTTTCCCGCTTCATCTTTATATGTCAAACACAGGTGCCCAAATACATCCAGATAACCACACCCATATTCTGTTTATAAATCTTAAGATATGCTTCATTTTCACAACGGCCATCATTTTTCTATTCTCATTACATTTCATTCCTAAATCATGTCTACAAATTGGGCACTTTAAATAGGTTATGCCTCTTTAGTTAGTGTTACTCCTCTGGCAACTGTATAGATCGGATATATCCTCACCATCTCTGTTCTCTCTGCAGCAATATTTGCACTTCCCAGGTCCTCGAGTATACATTATAAAACGTGTCTTGAGGTCTTAACCATTTCTAGATTGTTGGGAATGATTGGGTTTGAGAATGACCTGCCTTGTATGGGCTAGAGTCCTGTTCAAGAGTTTCTTCCGTCATATGTCCTCACGCTTGAGTTACACTGCATGGGGCCGCTATTATTACAACCGACCTACAGACAGGATCCTGGCTAATAAACCAGCGACGTCTAATTACAAACCCATTGCTCTTACTAGCACTATTATTAAGTTGCTGGAACGCTTGGTTGACAAGAGCTCACTATAGCTTTAAGTAATCCGAACTCTCTACCTCTCCTCTAGTTTGGTTTACGTACAGGTCGTTTTATTATCTACAGTTTATTGCAGCCTTTTTCGATCTAGGAAAAAGCTTATGCTAATACCTGATATTACATTATCTTGGCAAAAGCCCATCCCTGAGGCATTACCCATCACGTCCACTAACCCCTATAAGTGTACTCTCCTACCCACAGCCCCAGTATGACCCATATAAATGCCATTTGCATATTAAACTTGAAAGTTCTTCAGTCTGCTGTACTTAACGTGACATACTTATCTTTCCACTAAATATTTATGGTTACATTTCTTTGTTTATGTTGCAGTCTAAATATATTAGTAAACCTGGTTGCTCACTCTCTGACAAGCTAAGAAAAAGAGGAGTACTAGGCTTGCTGATACTAAAAAGACTTCTTTACCGTTTACTGCAGCAGTCCTAATACACATGAACCTTAATTCAGACGCTGTTTCGCCCTAGATGCTTTACCTTACCTTACTCCTATCATCAGAGCCCCTGTGGTAGTTTCTTTTACAAAGGATCGAACTTCTACCAATGTACAATTCTCTCTACACAGATTTAGGACTTTGCTGAACACGATACACTATTGACCAATACACCACTCACGGGTAGATGATCCAGGAAGGATAGGAATGCCCTGAAATTTGAGGGATGTGATTTATTTTATCTACTGTAATGTAACCTTCACTTCTGTTAGAATTTTCTGACAATGTGAGTCAAGTGAGTTTCAAGTGAAAATTTATCATCACTATTAAATTTAACAAGAGGTTGTTTTAACATTTTTCTCCTATAAATATATAATTCATGTTAATTGCTAAACTCATGTGGGTATTTCAGCACAAGTCGTGGTGAAGGCTTGATCCTCAGTCTCCTTTTCTCCTATAAACATTTAAAAAAATTAGACTATTCACAAAGCTCAGTAGTGGCGCCTGACACACTGATATGTGTAAAGATATCTCTATAATGTAAATTTCAAATTATCAGTTTATCCACTATAAAGGTTACTGGATTTTTTTGTAAATAATGGTTTATTTACTTTCTTGTACAGAAAAAGGCCAAGGAATTGTCACTTATAAACGAAATTACTATAGTTATTCTTTATTGAATGTCTTCTTTATACGATGGCCGTCTCCCACCAAGGCAGGGTGACCAAAAATTTTTCTTTTCATAACCACATATCGTTTTTTATTTTATACACACCTTATTGATCTCAAACAGTGCATCTCCACTGCCACCAGTTTTCTTGCTGCAACGTTTAAAGACCATAACTCACACCAACATAGTAATGTTTCAAACATTCTTTGGGATATTCCCTAATTTATGGTCCACTGATAAACATCTTACTACAGAGGCCTGAACAGTCCAAGCACCATTCTTTCTCTGTTGCCTTTCCAGTAATTCACTTTGACTATCATTAAACCATCCACTGAATCATCTGCTCCTAAATGTCTATATACACCCACTTTCAGCATACTCTCTCTAGTGAAAGTCCTCTTATTCATTACAAGAAATCACTCTTACTCGCATCACCTCACTTTTTTCTCTTTTCACTTTCAACTTTTCTCCTTTTTAACATGCTCCGAGTCTCCTCACCCTTTGCAACTTCTCTTCAGAATTTCCCAAGAGCACTGACTGGGGTCCCCATTCATAAAGACCTCAGATCCATCTAACACTGAACTGGGAAATGTTAGCATTGGTCACTGTCTATGACTCAGGCCTCCAAGTTTTCCAGACATTCCGTTGTCCTCACACCAAAACCAGTGCTGAGTGTTACTCCAAATGGCGTCACATTAACCAAAAACTATAATATCCTTGAGTCTTTATCCCTGGGTTTATATTATGTAAATCTGAATAGTTACTCAAGCTCAACACACAAATCACCTAAAAAAATAAACAGTTCAATAATAATGACAAACAAGTAACGTGAAAAATTTTAGGGGAATCCAGGATATATTTAATTTGATTTAATTCCAGATATCTTAAGGATTAACGGGGTAGTAGCAAAAGTTCGGTTATGTGCACAAACCAGTGAATTCCTTATTCGCCTCAGACACTTTTCATCTGAAGATGGCACTACTGAGGCGACTTATTGAATTAACTATGATCAGCTATGCGCAGAGTAGACAGTGCTGCTGGCGACACAGTGGAGGTGCGCCGAGTCCTCAGTTGTAGAACCAACTGCTTACTGATAACACCTGCTGTGATAAATTCTTGTATCTGACACTAATTCTGGGTCACACACACCTCTGCTGACAATTGAGGTTCACCTGACTTGACTTGCTGATTTATTGTCTAGCATCAAGTTCTTTGATGACTGAAACTGCAGACACTTGTTGCTACTTTTGACAATAAAGAGATATTTTAGCATTTCACAACACATTTGACTACCACTGGGTGACCAAGTCAACAGACCCTGCACTGCATTACTTTCAAAATGAACCTCGTGTTGCTGTTTTCCACAGCGATTATCCATCATGCTGTCGGGCTGGATCTATTATGGCGCCAGGTCATCGTGGAAACGTCGTGGCTTAATTCAAAAACTATTATGACAAATAATTTAACTCTAGTCCCCATGAGATGCGCCATAATGTGTATGACTCTCTCGTGGTGTGAGACCTGGTGCCACGACGGAGTCCTCGGCTGCCAGCCCACCAACCTCATCGTCGCGGGTTCCCACCAAACAAACAACACCAACATCAGCGTCTGCTACACGAGACGCTCCCTTCTCCCAGAATATGCCTTCGGTGCTAGCATCACCTCGTCACTACTTTTGTGTTTATATTGCTTATGCCAGACCACTCACCAATCTTGTTGACGGAATCTACAATTGGAATGTATCATTTTGCCCTAATCTAAATTATATAGTAAGCAATCCGTGGTTCCTGTTGGATTTGAAACGTCCTGTCAGCATTACAAAAATTATCTTAATTGCCCAGCCAAATTCCTATGCAACAATTTACTTCAGCAACTTCGAAGTCAGGGTTGGAGCTACTCAGCAGACAGGGAACTTTGCCTCCTACACGCTGCTGGGAACATTCATCGGTCCAGGAAAGATAAACCAGAGTGTATCCATGGTGTCCCCTCAACCCATAGTCGGCCAGTATGTCTCAATACAAAAGATTGTGAGCGGTTACTTTACAATTTGTCACCTGGAAATATACTAAGATACTGGAGAGACTGCTGAAGTGTGTATATTAACTTTAAATTTATATAAACTACCATCACAACATCCATTTTTGTGATTTTAAAACTTAAGTTTTTCATGTCTTCAGTGCTTTATGTTTTTTTTAGGACTTGTGACACAATGTTCGGTTTATGTTTAGTATACACAGCAAGCTGCTTTACATTTTCAACTAAGTACAATGGGAATGTTTACATTATTAAAACAACATGATATCTAAAAGTTTTAACTTGCTGCACAGAGTCAAACTTTTAATAATTTGATGCACTGAGAATTTCCTTTGAACTTAATGCATAGATAAAGTTACAGTTTGTTACTATTAGTAGTTGTAATGAAAGTGAATAATGCAGTAATTTTAAACGTAGAGTGACAGTTTCCACTTAGATCCAAGCAATTATATATATATATATATATATATATATATATATATATATATATATATATATATATATATATATATATATATATATATATATATATATATATATATGCAATAGGATCACAGTAAACAGGTGATTTCGGAATATGCAAAACAACCACTCTGAAAAAATTGAGAAATTCCAAGCGCTTTCGTGACTACTCACATTATCAAGGAACTATGAAAGTAAAGCATACAAGGAAGCTATATAAGGGGTCAGGCCAGCACCTCACTATCAGATCCCACAACGGTTAAACACCTGACGTGCGCCGACCCAACTTGGATAGGTCCTTTGCACAACTCACCCCACAAACTATTCTACCCAAGAAAATTTAAAAATTATTTGTCCAGTGTATTATTAAATTCTTCCCAAATTCTATTAATTATAAATGGATCTAATTTATATAAACCAAAGGAAATATTCATATTATTGTCAAAACTGCTTTTTATGAAACAAGATTCAATTATATTCCTGTCGACCATGGACTTGCTTGATACTACTTTCTCAACTTTTTGAAAATCAATTGGATGGTTAAAATCTCTTACATGAATAAATAGAGCATTGGAATCTTGTCCAGTTCTAATGCTATATTTATGTTGTTTTAATCTTAGTTCGAGATTTTTACCAGTTTGACCGTAATAAACTTTATCGCAAATTTTACAAGGAATCTTATAGACACATCCATCAGCATTTTGGGGGGAATTCTTTATCAAAAGTTTTTTTACTGTATCAAGATTTTTGAATACAACTTTAATATTAAAAGTCTTAAGAAGAGAAGGCATATCAACCAAGTTTTCATGGTAAGGGAGAACCAACATATTTTTAGTTGAATAAGGCTGGTTGTCCCTTTTTGGATTGTAAAAAGTATTTCTAGCAACTTTAAAAGATTTATCAATTACATTTCTTGGATATTTTAAATCATTACCTATTTCATAAATTTTGGATATTTCCTCATCTATGAACTCAGGACTACAAATTCGTAAAGCTCTCAGAAACATTGATGAGAAAACAGACAGTTTGACTCTATCTTGGTGCGAGGAATAATAGTGGACATAGGAACAGTTATTTGTAGGTTTTCTGTAAATTTTAAATTTGAATTCATTATTACCCTTAATAATTAAAACATCTAGAAAAGGCAATGAGTTATTTTCTTCAAACTCAACAGTAAAGTTTATAGAATGGGCTAAGCTATTTAATTTTCCAAGGAAATGGTGTATATCTACATTTTTGGGCATAAGACACAAAATATCATCAACATATCTGAACCATTTAGCTCTATTAGGGAGGATTGTGTTAAGTAACCTTGTTTCAAAAAATTCCATGTATATATATATATATATATATATATATATATATATATATATATATATATATATATATATATATATACACATATGAGCGTGTTAGATAGGAGTGAATGGAGACGAATGATACTTGGGACCTGACGATCTGTTCGAGTGTGAGCAGGGTAATATTTAGTGAAGGGATTCAGGGAAACCGGTTATTTTCATATAGTCGGACTTGAGTCCTGGAAATTGCCTGCACTTTAAAGGAGGGGTTTGGGATATTGGCAGTTTGGAGGGATGTGTTGTGTATCTTTATACGTACATGCTTCTAAGCTGTTGTATTCTGAGCACTCTGCAAAAGCAGTGATAATGTGTGAGTGTGGTGAAAGTGTTGAATGATGATGAAAGTATTTTCTGAGTCATTTATTCCTGTACCAGTTTCTGCCTGTCTTAAGGTCCTGTAGTCACAAATGCTCTATAATGATATTTATAATGATATTTATAATGATATTTATAATGATATTTATAATGATATTTATAATACTTTCATAAAGGCAATCACCACTTGTAAATTTGCACATTAGTGGAGGTATTAAGAGAAAATGTGATTGTTATAACTGTTTATCATCTCACTTTAGTTCCAAACATGTATAATCTTTCTCTATATTCACACAGAAAATTTAATATTGCAATAAATAATTTTAGTATGCTTATAATTATACGCCTGTGTTATATATACTCCTACAATCTGTTAACTGTAGACCCCATTGAGTGTGCGCCCATGGCGTGGAGAGAAGTCCTGGTGCCACGACAGAGACCGCGGGTGCCAGCTCACCAACCTGGTGCCACGACAGAGACCGCGGGTGCCAGCTCACCAACATGGTGCCACGACAGAGACCACGGGTGCCAGCTCACCAACCTGGTGCCACGACAGAGACCACGGGTGCCAGCTCACCAACCTGGTGCCACGACAGAGACCACGGGTGCCAGCTCACCAACCTGGTGCCACGACAGAGACCACGGGTGCCAGCTCACCAACCTGGTGCCACGACAGAGACCGCGGGTGCCAGCTCACCAACCTGGTGCCACGACAGAGACCGCGGGTGCCAGCTCACCAACCTGGTGCCACGACAGAGACCGCGGGTGTCAGCTCACCAACCTGGTGCCACGACAGAGACCACGGGTGCCAGCTCACCAACCTGGTGCCACGACAGAGACTGCAGGTGCCAGCTCACCAACCTGGTGCCACGACAGAGACCGCGGGTGCCAGCTCACCAACCTGGTGCCACGACAGAGACCGCGGGTGCCAGCTCACCAACCTGGTGCCACGACAGAGACCGCGGGTGCCAGCTCACCAACCTGGTGCCACGACAGAGACCGCGGGTGCCAGCTCACCAACCTGGTGCCACGACAGAGACCGCGGGTGCCAGCTCACCAACCTGGTGCCACGACAGAGACCGCGGGTGCCAGCTCACCAACCTGGTGCCACGACAGAGACCGCGGGTGCCAGCTCACCAACATGGTGCCACGACAGAGACCGCGGGTGCCAGCTCACCAACCTGGTGCCACGACAGAGACCGCGGGTGCCAGCTCACCAACCTGGTGCCACGACAGAGACCACGGGTGCCAGCTCACCAACATGGTGCCACGACAGAGACCGCGGGTGCCAGCTCACCAACCTGGTGCCACGACAGAGACCGCGGGTGCCAGCTCACCAACCTGGTGCCACGACAGAGACCGCGGGTGCCAGCTCACCAACATGGTGCCACGACAGAGACCGCGGGTGCCAGCTCACCAACATGGTGCCACGACAGAGACCGCGGGTGCCAGCTCACCAACCTGGTGCCACGACAGAGACCGCGGGTGCCAGCTCACCAACCTGGTGCCACGACAGAGACCACGGGTGCCAGCTCACCAACCTGGTGCCACGACAGAGACCACGGGTGCCAGCTCACCAACCTCGTCGTCGCGGGTTACTAACAAACAGACAACACCGACATGTACAAGAGGCGCTCAGTCCTCCCAGAGTTTGTGTTCCGTGCTAACATTACCTCGTCATGGGCCAGTTAGTGAGTGCAATGACAGCTCTTGAATTAAGTGATTGGCACAATGTTTAAAATTTGGGCAAAGAGTTCCTCTGTGCCCTGACCTGTCTTCCCAAGCGCTGACCTGACTCTACATACTCACCTGCACCCTTGAGAAGGGAAACACTTCTATAAATAAAAGTTCCCCTTTCACTTGTCTATCTTCTGAAGGGGACCCCAACAGGAGGTCAAAATATAGAGACCAAATAATTTTTTGATTCATCTTATAAACCGTATGGCAGGAGAGGTGCAGCAGTCATAGGTGGTGTCACATTTGTTCAATGTGGAAGTAGGTCGTGCCCAAGAATTAGGCAAGCGAAGAATTCCTAAGTATTAAGATACCAAGAAAATTTTTTTGATTGTGTGTGTGTGTACTCACCTAGTTGAGGTTGCGGGGGTCGAGTCCGAGCTCCTGGTGTACTCACCTAGTTGAGGTTGCGGGGGTCGAGTCCGAGCTCCTGGTGTACTCACCTAGTTGAGGTTGCGGGGGTCGAGCCCGAGCTCCTGGTGTACTCACCTAGTTGAGGTTGCGGGGGTCGAGTCCGAGCTCCTGGTGTACTCACCTAGTTGAGGTTGCGGGGGTCGAGTCCGAGCTCCTGGTGTACTCACCTAGTTGAGGTTGCGGGGGTCGAGTCCGAGCTCCTGGTGTACTCACCTAGTTGAGGTTGCGGGGGTCGAGTCCGAGCTCCTGGTGTACTCACCTAGTTGAGGTTGCGGGGGTCGAGTCCGAGCTCCTGGTGTACTCACCTAGTTGAGGTTGCGGGGATCGAGTCCGAGCTCCTGGTGTACTCACCTAGTTGAGGTTGCGGGGGTCGAGTCCGAGCTCCTGGTGTACTCACCTAGTTGAGGTTGCGGGGGTCGAGTCCGAGCTCCTGGTGTGTGTGCGTGTGTGTGTGTGTGTGTGTGTGTGTGTGTGTGTGTGTGTGTCTGTGTGTCTGTGTGTGTGTGTGTGTGTGTGTGTGTGTGTGTGTGTGTACTCACCTAGTTGAGGTTGCGGGGGTCGAGTCCGAGCTCCTGGTGTACTCACCTAGTTGAGGTTGCGGGGGTCGAGTCCGAGCTCCTGGTGTGTGTGTGTGTGTGTGTGTGTGTGTGTGTGTGTGTACTCACCTAGTTGAGGTTGCGGGGGTCGAGTCCGAGCTCCTGGTGTGTGTGTGTACTCACCTAGTTGTACTCACCTAGTTGAGGTTGCAGGGGTCGAGTGCAAGCTCCTGGCCCCGCCTCTTCACTGGTCGCTACTAGGTCACTCTCCCTGAACCATGAGCTTTATCGTACCTCTGCTTAAAGCTATGTATGGATCCTGCCTCCACTACATCGCTTCCCAAACTATTCCACTTCCTGACTACTCTGTGGCTGAAGAAATACTTCCTAACATCCCTTTGATTCATCTGTGTCTTCAGCTTCCAACTGTGTCCCCGTGTTGCTGTGTCCAGTCTCTGGAACATCCTGTCTTTGTCCACCTTGTCAATTCCTCTCAGTATTTTGTAAGTCCTTATCATGTCCCCCCTATCTCTCCTGTCCTCCAGTGTCGTCAGGTTGATTTCCCTTAACCTCTCCTCATAGGACATACCTCTTAACCCTGGGACTAGTCTTGTTGCAAACCTTTGCACTTTCTCTAGTTTCTTTACATGCTTGGCTAGGTGTGGGTTCCAAACTGGTGCCACATACTCTAATATGGGCCTAACGTACACGGTGTACAGGGTCCTGAACGACTCCTTATTAAGATGTCGGAATGCTGTTCTGAGGTTTGCCAGGCGCCCATATGCTGCGGCAGTTATTTGGTTGATGTGCGCTTCAGGAGATGTGCCTGGTGTTATACTCACCCCAAGATCTTTTTCCTTGAGTGATGTTTGTAGTCCCTGGCCCCTTAGACAGTACTCCGTCTGCGGTCTTCTTTGCCCTTCCCCAATCCTCATAACTTTGCACTTGGTGGGATTGAACTCCAGGAGCCAGTTGCTGGACCAGGTCTGCAGCCTGTCCAGATCCCTTTGTAGTTCTGCCTGGTCTTCGATCGAATGAACTCTTCTCATCAACTTCACGTCATCTGCAAACAGGGACACCTCGGAGTTTATTCCTTCCGTCATGTCGTTCACAAATACCAGAAACAGCACTGGTCCTAGGACTGACCCCTGTGGGACCCCGCTGGTCACAGGTGCCCATTCTGACACCTCGCCACGTACCATTACTCGCTGCTGTCTTCCTGACAAGTATTCCCTGATCCATTGCAGTGCCTTCCCTGTTATCCCTGCTTGGTCCTCCAGTTTTTGCACTAATCTCTTGTGTGGTACTGTGTCAAAAGCCTTCTTGCAGTCCAAGAAAATGCAATCCACCCACCCCTCTCTCTCTTGTCTTACTGCTGTCACCATGACATAGAACTCCAGTAGGTTTGTGACAGGATTTCCCATCTCTGAAACCATGTTGGCTGCTGGTGATGAGATCATTCCTTTCTAGATGTTCCACCATTCTTCTCCTGACAATTTTTTCCATGATTTTGCATGCTATACATGTCAGTGACACTTGTCTGTAGTTTAGTGCTTCATGTCTGTCTCCTTTTTTAAAGATTGGGACCACATTTGCTGTCTTCCATGCCTCAGGCAATCTCCCTGTTTCGATAGATGTATTGAATATTGTTGTTAGGGGTACACATAGCGCCTCTGCTCCCTCTCTCAGGACCCATGGAGAGATGTTATCTGGCCCCATTGCCTTTGAGGTATCTAGCTCACTCAGAAGCCTCTTCACTTCTTCCTCGGTTGTGTGTACTGTGTCCAGCACATGGTGGTGTACCCCACCTCTCCGTCTTTCTGGAGCCCCTTCTGTCTCCTCTGTGAACACTTCTTTGAATCTCTTGTTGAGTTCCTCACATACTTCACGGTCATTTCTTGTTGTCTCTCCTCCTTCCTTCCTTAGCCTGATTACCTGGTCCTTAACGGTTGTTTTCTTCCTGATGTGGCTGTATAACAGCTTCGGGTCAGATTTGGCTTTTGCTGCTATGTCGTTTTCATATTGACGTTGGGCCTCCCTTCTTATCTGTGCATATTCGTTTCTGACTCTACGACTGCTCTCCTTATTCTCCTGGGTCCTTTGCCTTCTATATTTCTTCCATTCCCTAGCACACTTGGTTTTTGCCTCCTTGCATCTTTGGGTGAACCATGGGCTCATCCTGGCTTTTTCATTATTCCTGTTACCCTTGGGTACAAACCTCTCCTCAGCCTCCTTGCACATTGTTGCTACATATTCCATCATCTCATTAACTGGCTTCCCTGCCAGTTCTCTGTCCCACTGAACCTCATTCAGGAAGATCCTCATTCCTGTGTAGTCCCCTTTCCTGTAGTTTGGTTTCATTTGTCCTTGCCTTCCTGCTTCCCCCTCCACTTGTAGCTCTACTGTGTATTCGAAGCTCAAAACCACATGATCGCTGGCCCCAAGGGGTCTTTCATATGTGATGTCCTCAATATCTGCACTACTCAAGGTGAATACTAAGTCCAGTCTTGCTGGTTCATCCTCTCCTCTCTCTCTTGTAGTGTCCCTTACGTGTTGGTACATGAAATTTTCCAGTACCACCTCCATCATCTTAGCCCTCCATGTATCTTGGCCCCCATGTGGCTCCAAGTTCTCCCATTCGATCTCCTTGTGGTTAAAGTCACCCATGATCAGGAGCTTTGCCCTGCATGCATGAGCTCTTCTCGCCACTGCAGCCAGTGTGTCAACCATCGCTCTATTGCTCTCGTCATACTCTTGCCTTGGCCTCCTGCTGTTCTGTGGTGGGTTATACATCACTGCAATTATCACCTTGGGACCACCAGAGTGAAGCATTCCCGCTATGTAATCACTTTCTTCTCCGCTGTCTCCTCTCTCCAGCTCATCAAAATTCCATCGGTGTTTGATCAGCAATGCCACTTCTCCACCCCCCCTGTTCCTTCTGTCTTTTCTCAGGATCTGGTATCCCGCTGGAAAGATGGCATCTGTTATCATACCTGTAAGCTTGGTTTCTGTGATCGCTATGATGTCTGGTGATGCCTCTTTGACTCTTTCGTGCCACTCCTCCCACTTGTTTGTTATTCCATCAGCGTTTGTGTACCATACCTTCAGTTTCCTTTCTAACACTGTGGTTTGGGAGGCCTGTGGGGGTGGGAGACCTGGTAGCTTACTGTGGGATTCTATAGTTGGGGGTTGGGTGGAAGCTGTGGGTATGGATTGTATTGTGTGTTGGGATGGTATGATAGGTTGAGGGGTTCTGAGGATAGTTGTGTGTGTGCTTGCCCTTGCTGCTCTGTTCTGCTCTGACTGACCTCTGCTGGTTCCATCCTTGTCTCCTTTCCTAGCTCCTTTCGCTTTTTTGTCCTCTCCCTCAGCTGCTTTCTCTCTGTTTGTGTTCTGTCTCTGTCTAGGAACACCTTCTTGTACTCTTCCGAACTTTTCAACCGTGGTTTCTCTTGGAGGATCCTGTTCTGCACTGTTTCTGTCCTGAGAATCAGCTTGATCGGTCGGTTTCTCCCCTTCAAATACCCCCCTATTCTCTGAAAATTTACAATCTCATCCATGTCTTCTCCCCCTATTTCTGTGATGATTTTCTCAATCTCCTTTCTTTCTTCCTGCCGTCTTTCAGTGTGTGTCCTTTCCTCTCTCTCCCGAAGCCCATGGATAATCACTGATTTTGCCCTTTCCTCCTCCCATTGCCTCTTCCTCTGTGACTCTGGTTCCTGTCTGTATATGGTCATTTTCTCCCTTGATTTTTCCAGTGGCTCTTGGTAGCATGGTTGTGCCTCAGCATTCGACCTATCTCCCTCTCCATCTGCACCCATCTGCTCTTCCCTTCCACTCACTGGCCCTTCTTTGCAGGCTGATATGATCTTAGCATAATTCATATCTCCTTCCTTCCTGTTCAGCCTCTCATCATCGTATGGTGTGTCTTCTCTGGTCACTACCCCTGAGACTTGCTTCAGCCTGTTTACCTCAAATTCTAGGACCTTTACCCTGGCTACTGCAGTTTCGACTTGTGACTCCCAATTCTTCGTCTCCTTCTCCAACCTCTTTTCCCATTTCACAGAGAGCTCTTTCTCCATTTTTTCAGAAAGCTCTCCTAATTTTCTCTCCCATTCTTGCTCTATCCTTTTCCACTGTTCCTCCATCCATTCCTCCCTACCAGTACCATTGTCATCTGATCCCTGATTCCTGCGAGTCCCAACCATTTTTTTTTTTTATGAAAGAGAGAAAGAGAAAAAGAAAAAGGGGGAGAGAGTGAGAGATAGGGAGAGAGAGAAGGGGAGCCTAGAAGGAGGGGAAAAGAAGGGAAAAAGGGGGAGAAAGTGAGAGAGGGAAAAGGTAAGAGAGAGGGGGGAGTGAAAAGGGAAGAGAGAGAAGAGGAAAAGAGAGAGTAAAAGAGGAAGAGAGAGAGGGAGAGAGAGAGAAAGAGTGAAAGGAAGAGAGAGAGGATGAGAGAGAGGATGAGAGAGAGGATGAGAGAGAGGATGAGAGAAAGGGGGAGAGAGAAAGAGGGAGAGAGAAAGAGAGAGAGAGAGAGAGAGAGAGAGAGAGAGAGAGAGAGAGAGAGAGAGAGAGAGAGAGGAGAGGAGAGGGAGAGAGATGGGGGGAAAGGAAGGGTTATAGGGTCACTTCACAGGAAGGTGTAAAATCCTGTATATGTGTGTGTGTGTGTCTATATATGTGTGTGTGTGTGTCTGTATGTGTGTGTGTGTGTGTGTGTGTGTGTGTGTGTGTGTGTTTATGTGTGTGTGTGTGTGTGTGTATGTGTACTCACCTAGTTGTATTCACCTAGTTGAGGTTGCGGGGGTCGAGTCCGAGCTCCTGGCCCCGCCTCTTCACTGATCGCTACTAGGTCACTCTCCCTGAGCCGTGAGCTTTATCATACCTCTGCTTAAAGCTATGTATGGATCCTGCCTCCACTACATCGCTTCCCAAACTATTCCACTTACTGACTACTCTGTGGCTGAAGAAATACTTCCTAACATCCCTGTGATTCATCTGTGTCTTCAGCTTCCAACTGTGTCCCCTTGTTACTGTGTCCAATCTCTGGAACATCCTGTCTTTGTCCACCTTGTCAATTCCTCTCAGTATTTTGTATGTCGTTATCATGTCCCCCCTATCTCTCCTGTCCTCCAGTGTCGTCAGGTTGATTTCCCTTAACCTCTCCTCGTAGGACATACCTCTTAGCTCTGGGACTAGTCTTGTTGCAAACCTTTGCACTTTCTCTAGTTTCTTCACGTGCTTGGCTAGGTGTGGGTTCCAAACTGGTGCTGCATACTCCAATATGGGCCTAACATACACGGTGTACAGGGTCCTGAATGATTCCTTATTAAGATGTCGGAATGCTGTTCTGAGGTTTGCTAGGCGCCCATATGCTGCAGCAGTTATTTGGTTGATGTGCGCTTCAGGAGATGTGCCTGGTGTTATACTCACCCCAAGATCTTTTTCCTTGAGTGAGGTTTGTAGTCTCTGACCCCCTAGACTGTACTCTGTCTGCGGCCTTCTTTGCCCTTCCCCAATCTTCATGACTTTGCACTTGGTGGGATTGAACTCCAGGAGCCAATTGCTGGACCAGGTCTGCAGCCTGTCCAGATCCCTTTGTAGTTCTGCCTGGTCTTCGATCGAGTGAATTCTTCTCATCAACTTCACGTCATCTGCAAACAGGGACACCTCAGAGTCTATTCCTTCCGTCATGTCGTTCACAAATACCAGAAACAGCACTGGTCCTAGGACTGACCCCTGCGGGACCCCGCTGGTCACAGGTGCCCACTCTGACACCTCGCCACGTACCATGACTCGCTGCTGTCTTCCTGACAAGTATTCCCTGATCCATTGTAGTGCCTTCCCTGTTATCCCTGCTTGGTCCTCCAGTTTTTGCACCAATCTCTTGTGTGGAACTGTGTCAAACGCCTTCTTGCAGTCCAAGAAAATGCAATCCACCCACCCCTCTCTCTCTTGTCTTACTGCTGTCACCATGTCATAGAACTCCAGTAGGTTTGTGACACAGGATTTCCCGTCCCTGAAACCATGTTGGCTGCTGTTGATGAGATCATTCCTTTCTAGGTGTTCCACCACTCTTCTCCTGATAATCTTCTCCATGATTTTGCATACTATACATGTCAGTGACACTGGTCTGTAGTTTAATGCTTCATGTCTGTCTCCTTTTTTAAAGATTGGGACTACATTTGCTGTCTTCCATGCCTCAGGCAATCTCCCTGTTTCGATAGATGTATTGAATATTGTTGTTAGGGGTACACATAGCGCCTCTGCTCCCTCTCTCAATACCCATGGGGAGATGTTATCTGGCCCCGTTGCCTTTGAGGTATCTAGCTCACTCAGAAGCCTCTTCACTTCTTCCTCGGTTGTGTGCACTGTGTCCAGCACTTGGTGGTGTGCCCCACCTCTCCGTCTTTCTGGAGTCCCTTCTGTCTCCTCTGTGAACACTTCTTTGAATCTCTTGTGTGTGTGTGTGTGTGTGTGTGTGTGTGTGTGTGTATGCTACAGCTATTCAAGACCCTAACAACAGTGCTATTCTCACCAAATGTGCGTTCATATGTTTATGTAAACAGTCCTTATTTCCCACGTATGTACTACATATGTATTGTATATGTACCCGATCTCTTGGTTCCCACTGTACTCTTATGAGTTTAAAATTACGTTCAAAAATTAATACACTAGGCTTCGCCTATATGCCGCCACCTCTAAATTCTATTAAATGCCAGTAAATGCTGCTTATTCTAATTCTGATAGCTCGAGGAGAGTGACCCCCAATTCCAGCTAGAGACAGGTACTATTGACCCCATGCAACTCAAACTAGGTGAATATTACTTGCGGCTGGCAGTGGAGTAACGTTGCTGGTCTGTCCTGTGTCCCAGAAGTTGAAGGTGTTTGATGCTTCTCGGTAATTTTTCCACTAACTTCCTGTATGCACTATATTCTCTAGCTCTTCTAATTTTTTCACTCACTGTATTTACTGATACATCTATACATAGCTCTTATCTCCCTGGTCTTGAGTCGCACTTATTCTTCAAAATAACCCACTGCGTTATTATGGCAACACTATTTAGGCCTGACACAACCGTTCACCCTTCCAACGGCCCTCACTAAACACTCAGCCAATATATCCTTTTTTTCTTTTCTGTGATCACTTATATTTCCTTTTTTCGGGGCTTAAGGTATTATATGCACTCTTATGCGTGCACACGCCTATATCCCACACTCTATTCCTTATGGCACAGTCAGAAATTATCACCAAAACACGAGATCAAACCGCGTGACTCCTCCACGAGTGTGTGTGTGTGTGTGTGTGTGTGTCTGTGTGTGTGTGTCTGTGTGTGTGTGTGTCTGTGTGTGTGTGTCTGTGTGTGTGTGTGTGTATGAATGTATGCGTGTATTTAATGTTTTGCATGTCTCAAGTGTGACACCTGATGTCGCTGTGTGACACCTGATGCCACGACTGAGTCTTTGGATGCCAGCTTACCAACCTCGTCATCATGGGGGGGCTGTATAGCCCTAGTGGCTTAGCGCTTCTTTTTGATAATAATAATAATAATAATAATAATAATAATAATAATAATAATCGTCATCATGGGATCCTAGCAAACAAACCACCAACGACAGCGTCTGCTCCACGAGACGCTCCCTCCTGTCAGAGTATGCCTTCGGTGCTAAGATAAAGTGAGATAAGATTTCGTTCGGATTTTTAACCCCGGAGGGTTAGCCACCCACGATAACCCAAGAAAGTCAGTGCGTCATCGAGGACTGTCTAACTTGTTTCCATTGGGGTCCTAAATCTTGTCCCCCAGGATGCGACCCACACCAGTCGACTAACACCCAGGTACCTATTTGCTGCTAGGTGAACAGGACAACAGGTGTAAGGAAACGTGTCGAAATGTTTCCATCCGCCGGTAATCGAACACGGGCCCTTCGTGTGTGAAGCGGGAGCTTTAGCCACCAGGCCACCGGGCCAAATCACCTCGTCAAAACGTGCCAATAGTACCAGACGGAATCTACAACTGGTATTTAATAAATTGCCCTTTTCTAAACATCATAGTAAGTAACCCGTGGTTCCTTGTGGATTTGAAGCGTCCTTACAGCATTACCAAAATTAACTTATTCGCTCAGCCCACTAAAGATACTGTATCTTGCCTCCGCAACTTCGAAATGAGAGTTGGAGCTACTCAGCAAACAGGAAACTTTACCTCCTACACACTGCTGGGAACATTCACCGGTCCAGGTTCGCCCAACCGGAGAATGTCCATCGTCTCCTCTCAGTCCATAGTCGGCCAGTATGTCTCAATAAAAATATTATAATAAAAAAGAAGAGCTAAACCTACAAGGGTCATACAGCGCCGCTGGGCAGGGAAGGATGAAGGGGTAATGGGTAGCAAGAGGGAGAAGGATGATTATTACGTCATGTAGTGCAGTGGGGCAGTGGATAGTGCAGGGGTAGAGGGTAGCAAGAGATTGAGGTAGAAAGGGCTGTGAGGAGTGTTGGAGGTATCACCATTAGAGTTTGTGCAATAAATCAGTTGCTGTCAAAAAGTCAATGAGAGAGTCTGGGTTAAAGGAGGGTCCATCAGCAAGAAGGGAAGGCAAAGTAAGGGCAGTAGAGTGGTGACGACGTTGGAGGTAAATTCTGCATGCTCGCTGATAGAGTGAACAGTCCAACAGAATGTGGCTAACAGAAACTGGAACCTGACAATTCTCACAGAGTGTAACAGGTCACCTCTCTATGAGATACCCGTGAGTAAGACGAGTGTGGCCGATGCAAAGACAGGAGAGAGTAGTCTCCCAACCTCGACACTGATAAGAAGACGGCCAGAAACCTATACTCGGTTTAATTGAATGTAGTTTATTATAGAGCAGATCAGATCAACTTTGTTGCCAACGGGTGCGGAGGTGGGTAGCAATTACAGCAAAATAGTCTGTGAATGGAACACCTGTACATGAAACTGGGGGGACATTGCCTTTTATGTCAACATGGTCGGGGACCAAACAGAAAAACTATCTTTGTGCTTGCTAGAGATACGGAGTAACCAAAGATGGATACGAAGAACCAGGGGATGAGGTGTATCAATTTTTCATATAGCCTGTAAAGAACTAAGGGAGTCTGAAAAGACCACATATTGTGACAGGCACAGATGAAATATGGATAAGTGCTACAAGAATGGCATACAATTCAGCCGTAAAAATGCTAGCCTAGGATAACTGCCCTCGCACGACGCAGTCTGGAAACAGCTGCGAATTCGACGCCGTCAGTAGACTTGGAACCATCAGTGCACACTGCGATAGCATGAGAATGAGATCGGAAGTGGTTAAGAAAACGAGAGCGACAAGCCACCATTGGCAGTTGGGCTTTCACACATGGCAGTTGGAAATAACAGACATGAACCGTCGGAACTTCCCAGTGACACCCGGACTGCCATAGCAGTGACCTCCACCAAAGACACCGCAAGACTCCAAGCAGACATCAGCCAAATCTTCAAATGGACCACTCAAAACAATGTGAAGTTCAATGAGGAGAAATTTCGACTATTCAGATATGGAAATTTTGAGGAAATTAAAAATGAATAAGGGTATACGACAAATTCTAACCATACAATAGAGCGAAAAAGTAATGTAAAGGACCTGGGAGTGATAATCCCCTCAAGGAAGGTTCCTTGATGTTGGTGAGGGGCTCTTGATTTAGGGAATTGGATCTGTGCTCCAGTTCCCCGAATTAAGCCTGAATGCCTTCCACATCCCCCCCCAGGCGCTGTATAATCCTCCGGGTTTAGCGCTTCCCCCTTGATTACCATAATAATGGGAGTGATAATGCCAGAGGATCTCTCCTTCAAAGACCACAACAATGTATCTTCCACATCTGCTAGGAAAATGATAGGAGGGATAATGAGGACCTTCAAAATTAGGGATGCCAAGCCCATGATGATTCTCTTCAAATTGCTTGTTCTCTCTAGGCTGGAATACTGCTGTACATTAACGGCCCCCTTCAAGGCTGGCAACATTGCTGACCTGGAGAGAGCACAAAGAACTTTCACGGCACACAATTACGATAAGAAACCTAAATTACTGGGAACGGCTGAAGGTCCTTGATCTGTATTTGCTGGAATGCACGCGAGAGAGATACATGATAAAATACACTTTTAAGGTCCTGGAGCAATTAGTACCAAACCTGCACACGAAAATCACTCCCTATGAAAGCAAAAGACTCGGCAGGAGATGCAACATACCCCCAATGAAAAGCAGGTTTGCCACAAGTACATTGAGAGACAACACAATAAGTGTCTGGGGCCCAAGACTGTTCAACTGCCTCCCAGCATACATAAAGGGGATTACCAATAAACCCCTGGCTGTCTTCAAGAAGGCACTATGCAGGCAATGAAAGTCAGTACCTGACCAACTAGGCTGTAGTTCATATGTCAGTTTGTGTGCAACCAGCAGTAACAGACTGGTTGATCAGTCCCTGATCAACCATGAAGCCTGGTCTCAAACCGAGCCGCGGGGATGTTAACCCCCGAAATCCTCTCCAGGTAAACTCCAGGTAAGGGAGTTGGGAAAAGTGAGATGCTACATGAATGTAGAAAGGAGGTAACTGAAGAGAAGACAAGAGCTAATGTATTTGAAGAGAAAAGAGACGGTGCGAAAAGCACCGAGGCTTAAATGGTGATGGATGGGATTAAGGCTAGAGAGAGTTGCGGGAGAGGCCTCTGAATATATCTGGTAGCCATAATCAATTTTCGATAAAATTAGGGCTGAATATAGTTGAAGGAGAGTTCTACAATAAACCCACCATGAAAGATGAGCGAGG
Organism: Cherax quadricarinatus; assembly: GCF_038502225.1. NCBI lineage: Eukaryota > Metazoa > Arthropoda > Malacostraca > Decapoda > Parastacidae > Cherax > Cherax quadricarinatus. The sequence continues at coordinate 20,707,762 of NC_091372.1, read as the reverse complement.
GTTTTAAAAGGAGGTTCAGCCGGCTGTGACAAGTTGCCTTCAGAGATGTAATGTGAGGTTTCCAGGATAACCTACGGTCAAACAGAAAGCCGAGAAACCTGACCGTATCACTTTCTGGAATACTTGAGCAATAGAAGTACAATGGATGATCAGAGATGACAGAACGTCTAGTGAAAGTAATTTGATGAGTTTTAGTACTAGAAAATTTAAACCCATGAGTGGTGGCTCAACTGGAAAAACAGTTGACCGCATGCTGGAGAGAAACTGCAATAAGATGACAGTCAGTCCCTGCACAAGCTATAGCGAAGTCATCAACATAGAGCAATGATGACCAAATATTGGATGGAACAACAGTGGCCAGATCATTTACAGCAAGGAGAAAAAGTGTTGTGTTCAGAACACACCCCTGGGTGACACCTTCAGCTTGGACAAAGTCCAGGGAAAGCATATTAACCCAAACAAGGAAATGTCTTTTAGTTAAGAAATTCTTAAGGAAAAATGGTACATTGCTGCTGAGACCTAAGGAGTGGGTCTGGACCAAGATATTATACCTCCAAATTGTGTTATATGCCTTCTCAAGGTCAAGATGTCGATAACTGAGTAGTTTTTGGCAAAGGCGTTACAGACATACATATCTAAGCGTAGTAAGGGGTCAATGGTAGAACGGTCCTCACGAAAGTCATATTGACTAGTGGAGAGACTGTTGTGTGTCTCTAAATACCACATCAAACGTCTATTCACCAGATGCTCCATCACCTTGCAAGCTGCACTGGTAAGAGCAATGGGACGATAGTTGGAGGCATCATGTTCTGTAGTACCCGGTTTGCGGAAAGGGAGAACAATGGTAGATTTCCACAGCTGGGGAAGAACTCCTTGCGACCAAATAAGATTAAAGAGTCGTAAGAGGACTGCAAGGGCTGACTGATATAAATCTTGTAGCATACGAATATGAATGCCGTCAGGCCCAGTTGCCGATGATCGACAAGCTGAGAGTGTCGACTCCAGTTCCAGAAGTGTAAAAGGCACATTATAAAGTGTTTCAGAGGACAAGGACGTTTTATGTTGTACAGTACTGGAGACGAAAGAAGGAGGGTGAGTAAAGATAGGGGTGACGATAGTGTACCAAAATAGGCGGGACGAAATGGTAGAGGGAACTAGAGAAGAAGCGTGGGAGGGGACAGGAGAGGAAGCGACCTGGGAGGGGGCAGAAGAGGAAGCGACCTGGGAGGGGGCAGAAGAGGAAGAAACTTGGGAGGGGACAGGGGAAGAAGGTACTGTACGAGGAGGAGGATGAACCTCCACACTCGTTTACACAGCTAGTTAGAGATGAAGAGCCGGGTACAGAGAATGGGAAGAAAAATAAGCAGATTGCAGAAGGGAAGGTGTGATAAAAGGATATTTTAACAATAGGGATGTTTTGGACTTCGGAGATGGAGAGGGACAAGGAAGAGTAGGTGCTGTACGAGGTCTTGTAGACACACAAACTTGTGAGTGAGAAGAAGAGGTGAGAACAGAATGAGCTGCCGAGGTAGGGACCTCTGAGTCCAGGACTGCAAAAGAATTAGAGACAAGAGTGACTGTGGAAGGGGTGATCACAGAGAAGGCTGCAGAAGTTGGGACCCTAGAAGAGGAGGAGGGAGGACGTTTAGTAACTCGAGAATAAGAAATATGGGGAAGTTTTCCTTGGAGGTGTAGATGAGAGATTGCCATAGCATATGGGATGCCTTCTGCCACTGTGAGACAACGGATTTCACTCTCATTTCAGTAAACTTGGCAACGGCGAGAGTAAGATGGGTGAGCCTCATGACAATTAACGCAAGAGGGAGGTAGACTACAAGACGTATTGGCATGGTCGTCCGTGCCACAGACTGGGCATTCAACCATGGACCTGCAATATTTTGCTAGACGACCAAAACGCCAGTAATTTCTACACTGTTGCAGTGTAGGGATCACCTTTCGAACTTGCAAACGGTGTCCCAAAATATATACAGAGGATGGAAGCTCACGGCAGTCAAAAGTTATGTGGGAGGACGTAAGTATCTACTTTGAGGATTGGGAGGTCTTGGAGCTCTAGCTGTTCCATAATGTCATCGCCACATGTCTGGAA
>NC_091372.1:20641128-20700555 GCF_038502225.1 Cherax quadricarinatus | reverse complement strand
ACAAGATGTTATTCCTCCTTGCCCTATACACGAAATCAGAGCTTCCCTATCTTCATCAACATTTAACAATTCCTCAAAATTTTCACTCCATCTTCCCAATACATCTAACTCTCCATTTAATAACTCTCCTATCCTATTTTTAACTGACAAATCCATTTGTTCTCTAGGCTTCCTTAACTTGTTAATCTCCAAAACTTTTTCTTATTTTCAACAAAATTTGTTGATAACGTCTCACCCACTCTCTCATTTGCTCTCTTTTTACATTGCTTCACCACTCTCTTAACCTCTCTCTTTTTCTCCATATACTCTTCTCTCCTTGCATCATTTCTACTTTGTAAAAACTTCTCATATGCTACCTTTTCTCCCTTACTACTCTCTTTACATCATCATTCCACCAATCGCTCCTCTACCCTCCCACACCCACTTTCCTGTAACCATAAACTTCTGCTGAACACTCTAACTCTACATGTTTAAACCTACCCCATACCTCTTCGACCTCATTGCCTATGCTCTCATTAGCCCATCTATCCTCCAGTAGTTGTTTATATCTTACCCTAACTGCTCTTCTTTTAGTTTATAAACCTTCACCTCTCTATTCCCTGATGCTTCTATTCTCCTTGTATCCTATCTACCTTTTACACTCAGTGTAGCTACAACTATAAAGTGGTCTGATATATCTGTGGCCCCTCTATAAACATGTACATCCTGAAGTCTACTCAACAGTCTTTTAGCTACCAATACATAATCCAACAAACTACTGTCATTTCACCCTACATCCTCTTCAAGGGGGGCTCCTTGGCGTGGTGAAGAGGCTCTTGGTCTGAGGAATTAGACCTGTCGGTCTTCTTCCTCAGACCAAACCTTATTACCCCCCATTCTCCCCATCCTCCCATTTTTCCATTCCTCCTCCTCCTCCCCACCCCTCCCTTTTGCCCTTCCTCTTTATGGCCTTTGGGATTTCTCCCACAGGTGCGCTAGTTCCTAGGTAGGGGAAAGGACACCGGGGTCCATCCTATTCCATTGAGGTTCTTGGCGGTGGCGTAGTTTGCCGTGGAATCTGGATCGCCTGGGAATGTCCCTATTCCTCTCCCGTATCCCGGAGTAGCTTGGGTGTCTTTTGGGCGACGGATGTATCTCTGGAAGCCACCTTTCGGATTCCGGGGGTGGTGGCCGAAGGAGGTATGCTTTGTGGCGGATATCCGGCCGCCCTCTCTTTTGTCCACCGAGGTAGCTCGGCAGATGTGAGGTTGCTATCCCGGATTGCTGGTTTACTGGCATGAAGGGTAGGGTATGGCACGGGTTCCATGCTGCATCTGCACTACTAGTGGTGCTGAGGTCCTCTTGGGCACGGATCTTTCATTCCTCCTGGGAACTATTCCTCCCCGCTCCCCCCTTTTTTTATTCTTTTTTTTATTTTACTTTTCTTTTTTTTTCCTAAAAACAAAAAGCAAAGGAGTAACCTAACCATGGAGAACCCAATCCATGAACCCACTACCCCCCGGGCCCCTTCTTGATACCGCACCCCATTCTGACCCTGCCTTGTGTTTAGACCACTCTTGGGACACTCCTGATGCCCCTGTACCTCTTGCTGGTGCTGTTTCCTCACCCACTTCAGGTACCGGGGCTTCGACTGACTCCTTCGATTTGTCTGAACTCTGCTCTCCTTTGACTATGCTTCCGGCTTCTCCCTCTACGGTACGGCAATTTTCGAATCGGCCGCCCATTTCACGCCAGATCAACTCCGGCCCTACTCCTAAACATCAACGTCAATCTCCTGATGATGCTCCTTCGTTACCTTCCCATTCTACTCGGAAAAGACCGACACATCAAGCACTCCCTCTCCACGCTCAGTTTCGGACCACACAATGGACTAAATTATTTACTTTAAGACCGACTTCTTCTGCCTACCTTTCTGACCATACTATTGGCAAAGCGCTCCTGCGTCACGTTGGTAGAGATATTTCATTTCATGCTCTCAAGAGCGGTACGCGCATCATCACTGTCCAGAATGCTACCCAAGCTCATGATCTTTCTCTCCTTTCGAATATCGATACTACTATCACTATTGAAAAACATCTTTCTCTCAATTCTTGTAGTGGTACTGTCATTCTGCCCCATACCATAGTTCAACAGAATTTCCAGTCATGTGGCAATGACATTCTTGAACAGCTGGAACTCCAGGATCTCCCAATCCTCAAAGTAGACACTTATGTCCTTCCTGCCCGGGGGCGGAGACGTTACCCTTGCAATGTGGCTCGTTTAACTTTTGACAGCCGAGAACTCCCGTCCTCTGTATATGGCGCGGGACATCGGTTACAAGTTCGAAAGGTGATACCTACACCGCAACAAAGTAGAAATTGCTGGCGTTTTGGTCACCCAGCGAAATATTGCAGATCTATGGCTGAATGCCCAGTCTGTGGTGCCGACGACCATTCTAATACATCTTGTAGTCAACCTCCATCTTGCCTTAATTGTAATGAAGCTCGCCCTTCGTACTCCCGCCGTTGCCAGATCTACTTAAATGAATGTGAAATCCGTTGCCTCAAAGAGGCAGAAGGTCTCCCTTATGCTATGGCAGTTACTCTGCCTCCAAGGGAGACGACCCCGTGTTTCTTATTCTCGTGTTTCCAAACATCCCCACTTCTGGGGGCCCATCTTCTGCAGCCTCCTCTGTTGTTACACCTCTCATAGCCACTCCAGCTGTCCTTGGCTCTGACGTCCCGACTACAACTCAGTCTGTTCTCACATCTTCGTGTCCTTCCTCACACGCCCCAGTATCGACAAGACCTCGTATGACACCTAATACCAATCGCCCCTCTACTTCTCAGAAGTCCAAAAAAACCACATTGCTCAAATCTTCTTTGCCCCTTCCTTCCCTTCTTCCACCTCCACACTTTACCTTTCCAGTCTCTGTACCTAGTTCTTCCCCCCTCTCTGGCTCTATTACAAGTGTGGAGATTCACCCTCCTCCTCCTCGTACTATGCCTTCCACCCCCGTCCCCTCCCAAGTTCTCCCTCTTCTGACACCTCCCAGGTTTCTGCCTCTTCTGTCCCCCCCACACTTCATCTCCAGTCCCTTACACTCTTCCCTCCCCCTCTACTTTGGTACAGTCCATTACTGTCCCAATCTTTACTCACCCTCCTCCTTCTATCTCCAATATGGTCTCCCATACATTTTTGAATTCAGAAACACTTGAAGCCATTTCAGAATATATTGCAGAGACTAAACCTTCAATGGACACTGATTCACTTCCTGTTCCTTCTCTTCACTCTCCTCCATCTTCACAACCCCATTCTTCGCAACGCTCCGTTCCTTCGCTGCTTGAACGTCTTCCAATTCCACCACACGTTGACTTTTCTAACCCCTCTAGTCCGTAGGTGCCTTTACCTACAGATTTCTGGCATTTTCTTCATCGCCAATCATGGCCTATTTGCAGTGGAATATCCGCGGCCTCGGGTAATCGGGGTGAGCTTCAGATGTTGCTTTCCAGGTTTTCTCCTGTTTGTGCTTGCTTACCAGAACCAAAATTGCACTCGGCTGTTTTCCAACCTGTCTCAGGCTATAATTTATTGTATTCCTCGGATCCTTTCTCAGATGGGACCTTTAATGAAATTGCCCTTCTTCTACGCAATGATATTCTGTACTGTCAACTATTTGTCCATTCCTTGCTGCATTACACTGCAGCGCGTATCCACTTGAATAAGTGGTTTACAATATGTTCTTTATATCTCTCTCCTTCTCGAGCATTTTCTATCCCAGACTTTGCCTTTCTTGTTTCATCCTTACCACCACCACTTCTGCTACTTGGTGATTTTAATGCTCACCATTTCCTCTGGGAGGGGTCTCATTGTGACTCACGTGGCATCCAGTTGGAGGCTTTTCTCGCCTCTCACCCCCTCCATGTTTTAAATACCGGTACTCCCACCCATTTTTATCCTCGTACTCATACTCTCTCTTGCATCGTTCTATCAGTCTGCTCTTCCTCCACTGCACTAGACTTCACCTGCTCTATTCTACCGGACTTACATGACAGTGATCATTTTCCAATCATTCTTACTTCTCCTTACTATTCACAACCTTTCCGTAGCCCTCGCTGGCAATTTGATAGGGCAAATTGGGATCTTTACTCACACCTCACTGCTTTTAGTGAGGTTCCTTCTTCATCCTCCATTGATGAGCTCCTAACACCTCTTCTCGACGTCAGTTTATACTGCAGCTTCTCATTCTATACCCCAAACCTCAGGCAGGCATTCTCAGAAGTGCGTGCCTTGGTGGTCTCCTGCTTGTGCTCGTGCAGTACGTTTGAAACGCGCTGCATGGGGTAGGTACCGGTACAATAGAACCGCGATTGCTCACCGTGTCATCCGTGAAGCTAAATGCACTTGTTGGCAAGACTGTTTCCACCATCACCTCTGCTTCTTCTATGAGTGCAGTCTGGAAAAAAGTGAGGGAATTGAGTGGTAAATACTCTCCTGACCCGGCTCCTGTTCTACAGGTCGCTGCTGTTGATGTAGCAAACCCTCTCGACGTTGCCATTGAACTTGGCACACATCTGGTCCGTATTTCCCGAAGGCTCCATCTATGCCCCTCGTTTCTTTCCTCAAAGTCTGCCAGAGAGTTAGTACCCTTGGACTTTTATTCTCTCAGAGAGCAGTATAATGTGCCTTTTACACTTCAAGAACTAGAGGCAACGCTCTCAGCTTGCCGATCATCGGCAGCTGGGCCTGACGACATTCATATTCGTATGTTACAACATTTACATCGGTTATCCCCTGTAGTCCTCTTACACCTCTTCAATCTTATTTGGGCACAAGGAGTTCTTCCCCAGCTGTGGAAATCTGCTATTGTTCTCCCTTTCCGCAAACCGGGTACTACAGGACATGATGCCTCCCACTATCGTCCCATCGCTCTTACTAGTGCAGTTTCCAAAGTGATGGAACGTCTCGTAATTCGACGTTTAATGTGGTATTTAGAGACACACAACAGTCTCTCCGCTAGTCAATATGGCTTTCGTAAGGGTCGTTCTACCATAGACCCCTTACTACGCTTGAACACGTATGTTCGTAATGCCTTTGCGAATAACCACTCAGTTATTGTTATATTTTTTGACCTTGAGAAGGCATATGACACAACTTGGAGGTATAATATTTTGGCCCAGGCCCATTCCCTAGGCCTCCGAGGCAATGTACCATCCTTCCTTAAGAACTTTTTAACTGACAGACATTTCCGTGTTCGAGTCAATAATGTTCTTTCCCCGGACTTCGTCCAAGTTGAAGGTGTCCCTCAGGGATGTGTTCTAAGCACAACACTTTTTCTCCTTGCTGTAAATGATATGGCCTCTGTTCTTCCACCCAATATTTGGTCATCACTCTATGTTGATAACTTCGCTATTGCTTGTGCAGGCGCTGACTGTCATCTTATTGCAGTTTCTCTCCAGCATGCTGTCGACCGTGTTTCCACTTGGGCCACCACGCATGGGTTTAAATTTTCAAGTACCAAAACTCACCAAATTACTTTCACTAGAGGCTCCGTTATCTCCGATCATCCTTTGTATCTCTATGGCTCCCGTATCCCCGAACGTGATACAGTCAGGTTTCTGGGCCTTCTCTTTGACCGTAGGTTATCCTGGAATCCTCACATTACCTCTCTGAAGGCAACTTGTCACAGCCGGCTAAACCTTCTTAAAACCCTTGCTCATCTTTCCTGGGGAGCTGATCGTCGAACTCTGCTTCGCCTACATTCAGCCCTCGTTTTATCGAAACTCGATTATGGTGACCAGATTTATTCCGCGGCCTCTCCTGCTACTCTCTCTAGCCTTAACTCTATCCATCACCAATGATTACGTTAGTGCCTTGGTGCTTTTTGCTCTTCCCCTGTTGAGAGCCTCTATGCAGAAGCAAATGTTCCATCCTTATCTGATCGCCGTGATGCCCATTGCCTTCGCTACTATGTATGCTCTCACGATCTCCAATCCATCCATTAATAGAATGGTCACCGATATTAGTAGGCATTCTTTATTCGTTCGCCACCCCTGTTTGCTCTGTCCCTTTTCTCTTCGCCTACATTCACTCTTGTCTTCCTTCAGTTACCACCTTTATATGTTCATGTAGCATCTCACTTTTCCCTACCCCCCTGGGAAGTTCCAGCTGTTCGGGTCTGTTCTTTCTCACTCGCTTGCTCGAAAGCTCAACTGCCTACGGCGGCTTCCCGCTCTCTTTTTCTTGATCATTTCCACTCCCATTCTCATGCCACCGCTGTGCACACAGATGGCTCTAAGTCTTCAGACGACGTCGGATTCGCAGCAGTGTTTCCGGACAGCGTCGTGCAGGGGCATTTACTATCTTCGGCTAGCATTTCTACTGCTGAACTGTATGCCATTCTTGCAGCACTTATTCGTATCGCATCTATGCCTGTGTCATCATTTGTGGTAGTCTCAGACTCCCTTAGTGCTCTATAGGCTATAAGAAAATTTGATACATCTCACCCCCTAGTTCTCCGTATCCAACTTTGGCTACGCCGTATCTCTACGAAGCATAAAGATATTATTTTTTGTTGGGTCCCTGGTCATGTCGACGTACAGGGCAATGAACAGGCAGACACTGCTGCGCGGTCAGCAGTACATGACCTACCAATTTCCTATAGAGGTGTTCCATTTCTGGACTATTTTGCTACAATAGCTGCCCACCTTCGCGCCCGTTGGCAACAACGTTGGTCAACTCTGCTTGGTAACAAACTTCATTCTATTAAACCGAGCATAGGTTACTGGCCGTCTTCTTGTCATCAGTGCCGTGGTTGGGAGACCACTCTCTCCCATCTTCGCAATGGCCACACTCGTCTTACTCACGGGTATCTCATGGAGAGGCACCCTGTACCTCTTTGTGAGCAGTGTCAAGTTCCAGTATCGATTAGCCACATTCTGTTAGACTGCCCTCTCTATCAACGAGCATGCAGAATTTACCTCCAATGCCGTCTTCATTCTACTACTCTCTCTTTACCTTCCCTTCTTGCTGATGGACCCTCCTTTAATCCTGACTCTCTCATTGACTTCTTGACAACGACTGATTTACTCCACAAACTCTGATGATGATTCCTTACGCATTCCCCTCAGCCCTTTCTAGCTCAGTCCCTTGCTGCCCTTTACCCTTTCACCATCCACTGCTCCGCTGTTATCCGTAACCTATTACTCATCCACCTCCCTTTTGCCACCTGATGCCCTCGCTTCCTTCCTGCCCTGCAGCGCTGTATAGCCCTTGTGGCTTAGCGCTTCTTTTTGATTATAATAATAATAATCGACCTACATCATATATTGTATACTTATTTATCCTCTTTTTCTTAAAATATGTATTACCTATAACTAAACCCCTTTCTATACAAAGTTCAATCAAACGGCTCCCATTATCATTTACACCTGGCACCCCAAACTTACCTACCACACCCTCTCTAAAAGTTTCTCCCACTTTAGCATTTAGGTCCCCTACCACAATTACTCTCTCACTTGGTTCAATGGATCCTATACATTCACTTAACATCTCACAAAATCTCTCTCTCTCCTCTACATTCCTCTCTTCTCCTGTTGTATACACGCTTATTATGACCCACTTTTCGCATCCAACCATTACTTTAATCCACATAATTCTTGAATTTATGCATTCATGTTCTCTTTTCTCCTTCCATAACTGATCCTTCAACATTACTGCTACCCCTTCCTTAGCTCTAACTCTCTCAGATAATCCAGATTTAATCAAATTTATTTCCACCCGCCGAAACTCACCTACCCTCTTCAGCTTTGTTTTGCTTAGGGCTAGGACATTCAACTTCTTTTCATTCATAACATCAGCAATCATTTGTTTCTTGTCATCAGCACTATATCTATGCACATTCAAGCATCTCAGTTTTATGAAGTTTTTCTTCTCTTTTTTAGTAAATTTCTACAGGAGAAGGGGTTACTAGCCCATCGCTCCCAGCATTTTAGTCGCCTCATACGACACGCATGGCTTACAGAGGAAAGATTTTTTTCCACTTCCCCATGGACAAATACAAGAAATAAAGAAGAACAAGAGCTAATTAGAAAAAGGAGAAAAACCTAGATGTATGTATGCGAATATATATATATATATATATATATATATATATATATATATATATATATATATATATATATATATATATATATATATATATATAAGGGGAAAAAAAAGAGTGCAAAAATTATAGGGGAATAAGTCTGTTGAGTATACCTGGTAAAGTGTATGGTAGAGTTATTATTGAAAGAATTAAGAGTAAGACGGAGAATAGGATAGCAGATGATCAAGGAGGCTTTAGGAAAGCTAGGGGGTATGTGGACCAGGTGTTTACAGTGAAACATATAAGTGAACAGCGTTTAGATAAGGCTAAAGAGGTTTTTGTGGCATTTATGGATTTGGAAAAGGCGTATGACAGGGTGGATATAGGGGCAATGAGGCAGATGTTGCAGGTGTATGGTGTAGGAGGTAGGTTACTGAAATCAGTGATGAGTTTTTACGAGGATAGTGAGGCTCAAGTTAGAGTATGTAGGAAAGAGGGAAATTATTTCCCAGTAAAAGTAGGCCTTAGACAAGGATGTGTGATGTCACCGTGGTTGTTTAATATATTTATAGATGGGGTTGTAAGAGAAGTAAATGCGAGGGTCTTGGCAAGAGGCGTGGAGTTAAAAGATAAAGAATCACACAAAAAGTGGGAGTTGTCACAGTTGCTCTTTGCTGATGACACTGTGCTCTTGGTAGATTCTGAAGAGAAGTTGAAGAGATTGGTGGATGAATTTGGAAGGGTATGCAAAAGAAGAAAATTAAAAGTGAATACAGGAAAGAGTAAGGTTATGAGGATAAAAAGATTAGGTGATGAAAGATTGGGTATCAGATTGGAGGGAGAGAGTATGGAGGAGGTGAATGTATTCAGATATTTGGGAGTGGACGTGTCAGCGGATGGGTCTATGAAAGATGAGGTGAATCATAGAATTGATGAGGGGAAAAGGGTGAGTGGTGCACTTAGGAGTCTGTGGAGACAAAGAACTTTGTCCTTGGAGGCAAAGAGGGGAATGTATGAGAGTATAGTTTTACCAACACACTTATATGGGAGTGAAGCATGGGTGATGAATGCTGTAGCGAGGAGAAGGCTGGAGGCAGTGGACATGTCATGTCTGAGGGCAATGTGTGGTGTGGATATAATGCAGAGAATTCGTAGTTTGGATGTTAGGAGGATGTGCGGGATTACCAAAACTGTTATCCAGAGGGCTGAGGAAGGGTTGTTGAGGTGGTTCGGACATGTAGAGAGAATGTAGCGAAACAGAATGACTTCAAGAGTGTATCAGTCTGTATTGGAAGGAAGGCGGGGTAGGGGTCGGCCTAGGAAAGGTTGGAGGGAGGGGGTAAAGGAGGTTTTGTGTGCGAGGGGCTTGGACTTCCAGCAGGCATGCGTGAGCGTGTTTGATAGGAGTGAATGGAGACAAATGGTTTTTAATACTTGACGGGCTGTTGGAGTGTGAGCAAAGTAACATTTATGAAGGGGTTCAGGGAAACCGGCAGGCCGGACTTGAGTCCTGGAGATAGGAAGTACAGTGCCTACACTCTGAAGGAGGGGTGTTAATGTTGCAGTTTAAAAACTGTAGTGTAAAGCACCCTTCTGGCAAGACAGTGATGGAGCGAATGATGGTGAAAGTTTTTCTTTTTCAGGCCACCCTGCCTTGGTGGGAATCGGCCAGTGTGATAAAATATATATATATATATATATATATATATATATATATATATATATATATATATACTATATATATATATATATATATATATATATATATATATATATATATATATATATATATATATATATATATATAATGTGTGTGTGTGTGTGCATGTCTGTGAAGTGTGACCAAAGTGTAAGTAGGAGTAGCAAGATATCCCTGTTATCTAGCGTTTTTATGAGACAGAAAAAGACACCATCAATCCTACCATCATGCAAAACAGTTACAGGTTTGTTTCATAGTCATCTGCAGGACGGTAGTACTTCCCTGGGTGGTTGCTGTCTACCAATCTACTACCGACACCAACCTACTAATTCGTAATATGTAAAAATATTTTTTTTTGGATTATGAATTGGATATATTTTTTCTCCGCAGGAAATACTCATGGTACTTCTACTGTTGTGAATAAAACTGAGAGTAATGACGCACAGCTTGGAGGTGCGATGGGGAATATGGTTACTTCTACCAGCGTTAATGAAGATGAGAGTGCAGGTACTTCTTCCTGTGTTGGTACCTCACAGCGCATATGTGCATCCGGGGATGTGGATACTTCTATCCCCGTTAATGAAGATGATGAGAGAGCAACTACCTCACATGATGCAGCTGGGAATCCAGAATTTATCACATACATCCAGAATTTTAGAGGAAGGTACACAGGAATTACAGTGTTCCTTCAACTTATAACAAAGAGTTAAGATTATATTTGCATGTTGATAGGGATAATGTTATAGATCAGATGCGAGATATGATAGATCACCTCTGGTAATGTCACTCAGAATCCACCAGATTATAGTTATAAGGACATTCCGTCCAAACATATCGGGTGATGATCAAAAAGGACAATTTGTGATAAATTTAGCGTTTGAGTTTAGTAAGCGAAGAGGAAATCTCTGAAGTATTTGATCGATGGGTGGGGAAGATATTAGAAAGATATAAGACAGAGTTGCAAGATCAGGAAGGATCTCGTTGGATCATAGACAAAATCGAATCTTTCAGTACCGAATATGTCAAAGTAGAATTCAGAGAACAGGTAGGATCATATGTGGAATATTCCAAGAAACTGTGAGGGAGGCAATATATATTTAATTCAAAGATTAATGATGCGGTGTGTACTGCGTGCTTTTGCTGCCTTACAATGTCAAAAAAACAAGTCATGGAAAAATATATCCAGATTTGTGGATACTAAGAGAGGATGTCTTAATCATGCAAAATCTTTTATAGATGATTTTCAATTACACGTGATAAGTTGGGTATATTACAAAAGGAAACCCCTCAAGGAAGGCTCCTTGACGCTGGTGAGGGGCTCTTGATCTAGGGAATTGGATCTGTGCTCCAGTTCCCTGAATTAAGCCTGAATGCCTTCCATCCCCCCATAGGCGCTGTATAATCCTACGGGTTTAGTGCTTCCCCCTTGATTATAATAATAATACAAAAGGAAAATAAGATGTCATTATATGTTTATCAATTAAGAAAGGATCAAGATGGGGCATTTGTGGCCATGTGTCGTAAGGGGAAAAAGAAATATAAGGACATCATGTGTGCGTTATTGTTGAATGAAAGTCATTCGGTTTTAATCAAAGATTTTGATGAATATGTTAGAACGATAATGAAGGATCATGCCATAGTTGTTTGATGAAGTTGAATACACAGGAAGAGTTAAATATCCACGAAGATGGATGTAAAATCAATCAGATTCCCGTATTCCACCCGGAAGGAACAACTGTACACTTCAGAAATTTTAGTCATACACATTCCAGCGAATACATCGGTGTATTTGATTTCGAATGTGCATTAGATACCACTCACCCGTCAGGTAAAATTGAGTCTCGCCATAAGGCCATTGTTTATTGTTATATTTGGTCGCACAGGTGAAATAGTGTGTATGAAGATTTACAAGGGCGAGGATGCAGTTAATTATTTCATTTTAAATGTTTGTGGTGAATGGGCTAAGATAAAGTTTAGAAGAGAGTATCATATAATACATATGTCAGGAGGATAAGACGAGACAAGTTTCTCAGAGCACTTGTGAATTATGTGGTAACACCTTCAAAGACGCCCAAGATAAACATAAACATCATGATCACACCTTAAAATCTAGTAATTATATTGGTGCATATTGTGCTCGTTGCAATTTACAGTGCAAAGATAAGAGTGAGAAATTATTACTTTTTTGTCATAACATGTCGTATGATTTAAGGAATTGCAGGTTGATAAATATGAAATTAATCTTCATTCGAAACAAGGACTCAAATTCTTGTAAGTAGACATAGGTAAGGTTAGGTTTCAAGATTCCTTGTCTTTACTGAATGGATCTCTTTCCACTTTAGCAGATCAACATATCTAGGTAGATAAATCATTGAAATATACAGAGGCTATTCTGAAAGATGTGCCTCAGGATGTGTTGCCTTCGTTATGTAAAGGAAAACAAGTTTTGTGCTATGATTATATTGATAATTTAAAGAAACTCGATGAAATAAAACTACCGAGTAAAGAACATTTTTTTAATTCTTTTAAGAAATAGCACTATTAGCCAGGAAGATTATGACCATGATGCTATGAAAGTGTTTGACTTAGGAAAATGTAAGAGTTTAGAAGATTACTCTATTCCTCCCCGCTCCCCCCTTTTTTTATTCTTTTATTTGTTTTTATTTTCTTTTCTTCTTTCTTTTTTTTTCTTAAAAACAAAAAGCAAAGGAGTAACCTAACCATGGCAGCCCTAGTCCATGAAACCACTACCCCCGGGCCCCTTCTTGATACCGCACCCCATTCTGACCCTGCCTTGTGTTTAGACCACTCTTCGGACACTCCTGATGCCCCTGTACCTCTTGCTGGTGCTGTTTCCTCACCCGCTTCAGGTACCGGGGCTTCGACTGACTCCTTCGATTTGTCTGAACTCCGCTCTCCTTTGACTATGCTTCCGGCTTCTCCCTCTACGGTACGGCAATTTTCGAATCGCCCACCCATTTCATGCCGGACCAACTCCGGTCCTACTCCTAAACGCCAACGTCAATCTCCTGATGATGCTCCGTCGTTACCTTCCCATTCTACTCGGAAACGACCGACACGTCAAGCACTCCCTCTCCACGCTCAGTTTCGGACCACACAATGGACTAAATTCTTTACTTTAAGACCAACTTCTTCTTCTGCCTACCTTTCTGACCATAGTATTGCCAAAGCGCTCCTGCGTCATGTTGGCAGAGATATTTCATTTCACGCTCTCAAGAGCGGTACGCGCATCGTCACTGTCCAGAATGCTACCCAAGCTCATGATCTTTCTCTCCTTTCGAATATCGATACTACTCCTATCACTATTGAAAAACATCTTTCTCTCAATTCTTGTAGTGGTACTGTCATTCTGCCCCATACCATAGTCCAACAGAATTTCCAGTCATGTGGCAATGACATTTTTGAACAGCTGGAACTCCAGGATCTCCCAATCCTCAAAGTAGACACTTATGTCCTTCCTGCCCGGGGGCGGAGACGTTACCCTTGCAATGTGGCTCGTTTAACTTTTGACAGCCGAGAACTCCCGTCCTCTGTATATGTCGCGGGACATCGGTTACAAGTTCGAAAGGTGATACCTACACCGCAACAATGTAGAAATTGCTGGCGTTTTGGTCACCCAGCGAAATATTGCAGATCTATGGCCGAATGCCCAGTCTGTAGTGCCGACGACCATTCTAATACATCTTGCAGTCAACCTCCATCTTGCCTTAATTGTAATGAAGCTCACCCTTCGTACTCCCGCCGTTGCCAGGTCTACTTAAATGAACGTGAAATCCGTTGCCTCAAAGAGGCAGAAGGTCTCCCTTATGCTATGGCAGTTACTCATCTCCGCCTCCAAGGGAGACTACCCCGTGTTTCTTATTCTCGTGTTTCCAAACGTCCCCCCACTTCTGGGGTCCCATCTTCTGCAGCCTCCTCTGTTGTTACCCCTCCCATAGCCACTACGGCATCTAATCCTTTTGCTGTCCTTGGCTCTGACGTCCCGACTACAACTCAGTCTGTTCTCACATCTTCGCGTCCTTCCTCACAAGCCCCAGTATCGACAAGACCTCGTACGACACCTAATACCAATCGCCCCTCTACTCAGAAGTCCAAAAAATCCACATTGCTCAAATCTTCTTTGCCCCTTCCTTCCCTTCTTCCACCTCCACACTTTACCTTTCCAGTCTCTGTACCTAGTTCTTCCCCTCTCTCTGGCTCTATTACAAGTGTGGAGATTCACCCTCCTCC
Source organism: Cherax quadricarinatus (assembly GCF_038502225.1). Taxonomy (NCBI): domain Eukaryota; kingdom Metazoa; phylum Arthropoda; class Malacostraca; order Decapoda; family Parastacidae; genus Cherax; species Cherax quadricarinatus. The sequence goes on along the minus strand of NC_091372.1, from coordinate 20,686,540 downwards.
TCGTACTATGCCTTCCACCCCCGTCCCCTCCCAAGTTTCTCCCTCTTCTGTCACCTCCCAGGTTTCTGCCTCTTCTGTCCCCCCCCACACTTCATCTCCAGTCCCTTACACTTTTCCCTCCCCCTCTACTTTGGTACAGCCCATTACTGTCCCAATCTTTACTCACCCTCCTCCTCCTATCTCCAATATGGTCTCCCATACATCTTTGAATTCAGAAACACTTGAAGCCATTTCAGAATATATTGCAGAGACTAAACCTTCAATGGACACTGATTCACTTCCTGTTCCTTCTCTTCCCTCTCCTCCATCTTCACAACCCCATTCTTCGCAACGCTCCGTTCCTTCGCTACTTGAACATCTTCCAATGCCACCACACGTTGACTTTTCTAACCCCTCTAGTCCGTAGGTGCCTTTACCTACAGATTCCTGATATTTTCTTCATCGCCAATCATGGCCTATTTACAGTGGAATATCCGCGGCCTCAGGGGTAATCGGGGTGAGCTTCAGATGTTGCTTTCCAGGTTTTCCCCTGTTGGTGCTTGCTTACAAGAACCAAAATTAAACTCGGCTGTTTTCCAACCTATCTCAGGCTATAATTTATTGTATTCTTCGGATCCTTTCTCAGATGGGACCTTTAATGAAAGTGCCCTTCTTCTACGCAATGATATTCCGTACTGTCAACTATTTGTCCATACATCGCTGCATTACACTGCAGCCCGTATCCACTTGAATAAGTGGTTTACAATATGTTCTTTATATCTCTCTCCTTCTCGAGCATTTTCTATCCCAGACTTTGCCTTTCTTGTTTCATCCTTACCACCACCACTTCTGTTACTTGGTGATTTTAATGCCCACCATTTCCTCTGGGGGGGGTCTCATTGTGACTCACGTGGCATTCAGTTGGAAGCTTTTCTTGCCTCTCACCCCCTCCATGTTTTAAATACGGGTACTCCCACCCATTTTGATCCTCGTACTCATACTCTCTCTTGCATCGATCTATCAGTCTGCTCTTCCTCCACTGCACTAGACTTCACCTGGTCTGTTCTACCAGACTTACATGACAGCGATCATTTTCCGATCATTCTTACTTCTCCTTCCTATTCACCACCTTTCCGTAGCCCTCGCTGGCAGTTTGATCGAGCAAATTGGGATCTTTACTCACACCTCACTGCTTTTAGTGAGGTTCCTTCTTCATCCTCCATTGATGAGCTCCTACACATCTTCTCGACGTCAGTTTATACCGCAGCTTCTCATTCTATACCCCAAACCTCAGGCAGGCATTCTCAGAAGTGCGTGCCTTGGTGGTCTCCCGCTTGTGCTCGTGCAGTACGTTTGAAGCGTGCTGCATGGGGCAGGTACCGGTACAATAGAACCGCTGAGAGACTTCTTGATTTTAAGCAGAAGCGTGCGATCGCTCGCCGTGTCATCCGTGAAGCTAAACGCACTTGTTGGCGAGACTATGTTTCCACCATCACCTCTGCTTCTTCTATGAGTGCAGTCTGGAAAAAAGTGAGGAAATTGAGTGGTAAATACTCTCCTGACCCAGCTCCTGTTCTACGGGTCGCTGGTGTTGATGTAGCAAACCCTCTCGACGTTGCCATTGAACTTGGCACACATCTGGTCCGTATTTCCCGAGGGCTCCATCTATGCCCCTCGTTTCTTTCCTCAAAGTCTGCCAGAGAGTTAGTGCCCTTGGACTTTTCTTCTCTCAGAGAAGAACAGTATAATGTGCCTTTTACACTTCAAGAACTGGAGGCAACGCTCTCAGCTTGCCGATCATCGGCAGCTGGGCCTGACGACATTCATATTCGTATGTTACAACATTTACATCGGTCAGCCCTTGTAGTCCTCTTACACCTCTTCAATCTTATTTGGGCACAAGGAGTTCTTCCCCAGCTGTGGAAATCTGCCATTGTTCTTCCTTTCCGCAAACCGGGTACTACTGGACATGATGCCTCCCACTATCGCCCCATCGCTCTTACTAGTGCAGTTTGCAAAGTGATGGAACGTCTCGTAAATCGACGTTTAATGTGGTATTTAGAGACACACAACAGTCTCTCCGCTAGTCAATATGGCTTTCGTAAGGGTCGTTCTACCATAAACCCCTTACTTCGCTTGGATACGTATGTTCGTAATGCCTTTGCGAATAATCACTCAGTTATTGCCATATTTTTTGACCTTGAGAAGGCATATGACACAACTTGGAGGTATAATATTTTGGCCCAGGCCCATTCCTTAGGCCTCCGAGGCAATCTACCATCCTTCCTTAAGAACTTTTTAACTGACAGACATTTCCGTGTTCGAGTCAATAATGTTCTTTCCCCGGACTTCGTCCAAGCTGAAGGTGTCCCTCAGGGATGTGTTCTAAGCACAACACTTTTTCTCCTTGCTATAAATGATTTGGCCTCTGTTCTTCCACCCAATGTTTGGTCATCACTCTATGTTGATGACTTCGCTATTGCTTGTGCAGGCGCTGACTGTCATCTTATTGCAGTTTCTCTCCAGCATGCGGTCGACCGTGTTTCCACTTGGGCCACCACGCATGGGTTTAAATTTTCAAGTACCAAAACTCACCAAATTACTTTCACTAGACGCTCTGTTATCTCCGATCATCCTTTGTACCTCTATGGCTCCCGTATCCCCGAACGTGATACAGTCAGGTTTCTAGGCCTTCTCTTTGACCGTCGGTTATCCTGGAAACCTCACATAACCTCTCTGAAGGCAATTTGTCACAGCCGGCTAAACCTTCTTAAAACCCTTGCTCATCTTTCCTGGGGAGCTGATCGTCGAACTCTGCTTCGCCTACATTCAGCCCTCGTTTTATCGAAACTCGATTATGGTGACCAGATTTATTCCGCGGCCTCTCCTGCTACTCTCTCTAGCCTTAACTCTATCCATCACCAAGGTTTACGTTTGTGCCTTGGTGCTTTTCGCTCTTCCCCTGTTGAGAGCCTCTATGCAGAAGCGAATGTTCCATCCTTGTCTGATCGCCGTGATGCCCATTGCCTTCGCTACTATGTACGCTCTCACGATCTACACAATCCTTCCATTTATAGAATCGTCACCGATATTAGTAGACATTCTTTATTCGTTCGCCGCCCCTGTTTGCTCCGTCCCTTTTCTCTTCGCCTACATTCACTCTTGTCTTCCCTTCAGTTACCACCTTTATATGTTCATGTAGCATCTCACTTTTCCCTACCCCCCTGGGAAGTTCCAGCTGTTCGGGTCTGTTCTTTCTCACTCCCTTGCTCGAAAGCTCAACTGCCTACGGTGGCTTCCCGCTCTCTTTTTCTTGATCACTTCCATTCCCATTCTCATGCCACTGCTGTGTACACAGATGGCTCTAAGTCTTCAGACGGCGTCGGATTCGCAGCAGTGTTTCCGGACAGCGTCGTGCGGGGACATTTACTATCTTCAGCTAGCATTTTTACTGCTGAACTGTATGCCATTCTTGCAGCACTTATTCGTATCGCATCTATGCCTATGTCATCATTTGTAGTAGTCTCAGACTCCCTTAGTGCTCTACAGGCTATACGAAAATTTGATACATCTCATCCCCTAGTTCTCCGTATCCAACTTTGGCTACGCCGTATCTCTACCAAACATAAAGATATTGTTTTTTGTTGGGTCCCTGGTCATGTCGACATACAGGGCAATGAACAGGCAGACACTGCTGCGCGGTCAGCAGTACATGACCTACCAATTTCCTATCGAGGTGTCCCATTTCTTGACTATTTTGCTACAATAGCTACCCACCTTCGCACCCGTTGGCAACAACGTTGGTCAACTCTGCTCGGTAACAAACTTCATTCTATTAAACCGAGCATAGGTTACTGGCCGTCTTCTTGTCATCAGTGCCGAGGTTGGGAGACCACTCTCTCCCGCCTTCGCATTGGCCACACTCGTCTTACTCATGGGTATCTCATGGAAAGGCGCCCTGCTCCTCTCTGTGAGCAGTGTCAAGTTCCAGTATCGATTAGCCACATTCTGTTAGACTGCCCTCTCTATCAACGAGCACGCAGAATTTACCTCCAACGTCGTCTTCGTTCTACTACTCTCTCTTTACCTTCCCTTCTTGCTGATGGACCCTCCTTTAATCCTGACTCTCTCATTGACTTCTTGACAACGACTGATTTACTCCACAAACTCTGATGATACTTTTCGCACTCCCCTCAGCCCTTTCTAGTTCAGTCTCTTGCTGCCCTTTACCCTTTCACCATCCACTGCCCCGCTGTAATCCGTAACCTATTACTCATTCATCTCCCTTTTGCCACCTGATGCCCTCGCTTCCTTCCTGCCCTGCAGCGCTGTATAGTCCTTGTGGCTTAGCGCTTCTTTTTGATTATAATAATAATAATAGAAGATTACTTGATGTTATATCTCAAGACAGACGTTGTATTGTTAACCGATGTCTTCATGGAGTGGCGTAAAACACTCAAAGATATTTATAAGTTAGATGTTAGTAATTATATAAGTTTATCTTCATTCAGCTGGTACGCATTCCTCTTGAAAACTAATGTAAAATTAGATATGATATATCCCATGAGTTATATGACTTGATTAAAAGGAATCTCAGAGGAGGGTTTACATGAGCAATTAATCAATATACTAAAGCAGATAATCCCTTAACTAATCACAATTTTATTATTGAGAGCGGAATGGGAACCCACACATTATATCTAAATTTCAATTCTTTGTATGCTAGTGCAATGGTTGAAGCTCTTCCACAGAATGGTATAAGAAAATTAACAAATGAGGAGAAGAATGTTTTCCTCGATATGGGATTAAGTAATGTTTCGTGTGAAGGTCAAAAGGGATACTGGATAGAATGTGATGCCAAACACGTATCCCCTGAGGTAGCTAAACGTATTGATGAACCTCCCTTGGTATTATCACACATATGACCCTCTGAGGTAGCTAGACGTACTGATGAACTACCCTTTGTATTATCACACATGTGACCCCTGAGGTAGCTAGAAGCACTGATGAACTTCACTTGGTATTATCACACATGTGACCCCCTGAGGTAGCTAGACGTACTGATGAACTACCCTTTGTATTATCACACATGTGACCCCTGAGGTAGCTAGACGTACTGATGAACTACCCTTTGTATTATCACACATGTGATCCCTGAGGTAGCTGGACGTACCGCTGCACTACCCTTGGCATTATCACACATGAATATATCACAAGAGATGTTATCTCCTTATTGTGAATCTATATTGAAAAATGAAAGTAGAACGATCCCCAACTAATTTTTTACCCCAGAAAAATTATTTGATAAGTCTAGATTTGTTACAATTATTAATTGAACTTCTTGAGTCATGTTGACGGCAGTGAAGGGACTTGAGCTAGAGTTCGTCACGGCCATGCTAGCTGGAGATTCGTCTGTAAAAACTTGCATTTGTGGTCACAGTGGTGCCTGTGCTAACCTTCCTATGGTGTAGAAATATACCTAGTTGGATGAATCTTATTGTGGCTAGCTGGTCTAGTGGCTAACGCGACGGGCTGGAGTTTTGAGACTCTATGACCGCGGGTTCAATCCCGGCCGGGGGTATGGTTTAATTGAACTTCTGTTAGAGGTGGAAAAGGTGCATGCAGTATATGAATATACTCAGTCAAAATTTTTAGAACCCTTCATAACAACTAATATAGCACAGAGAACAGCCACACAATGTCCTATAAAGTAAAAAGGTTTCAAATTAACTAATAATGCCATATGTGGGAAATCATTGTTAAATATCGCAAAGTATGCTGAGTCTTATAGATACATCAAGAATGAGAAAGCATTTGTTAGAGCCGCTAAAGATCCTTTCTTAAAAAATATCACACATTTGAATCAAGATAGTGATTTGTGCATTCAACAAAGCAAAATTAGAAGTTAAACAACCACTTTATCTCGGTTTTCAAATTCTTGAGATTGCCAAAAAGAAATTGTATCATTTTTGGTATGAACTTTTAAAACAACATTATGGTGATGATGTAAGATTAGCTTATACTGATACCGATTCATTCATCTTTTGCTTAAAATGCAAAGATTTGTATACTGAGTTAAAAAGAACCTTTGTTAGGGTATATGGATTTTTCAAATTTCAGTCCTGATCATCCCTTGTATGATAATAGTCGAAAAGGTGAGCTGGGGTTATTGAAAACAGAAATGTGTGATAATCATATAAGTGAGTTGACAGCTCTGAAAGCTAAAATGTATTGTGTAAAGATTGCTGGAAGATCAACTACTGTCAGCAGAGCCAAGGGTATCCCGTCACATTTCACAACTCATGCTAATTATAAGAATGTTTTAACAAATGTAGATAGGGAATTATTCAAGTGTAAGTCTATAAATAACGCAAAAGGAGAAATATGTACAGTAAGAATTAACAAGAGAGGCTTGTCAGCCTTTGATGATAAAAGATATCACTTGAATAATAAGGAATCCTTGGCTTATGGCCACCCTGATATTCCGCCATCTAAACCTAGCAGAATAGAGCGATTCCCATGTTGTATTTATGAAAAAAAATGTATATGAAATAAAATGTATCTGTTGTATTGTATTACTAGAACTGCATAATAAATAAAAAAAAATGTGTATTAGTGTTATCCTATGTTGACTTCATTTAAGTTAACAAGGGGACACAAGAGTGACCCAGCATTTTTAGTTAATGTTTGGTCGAAAAAATTTATCTTGTTAGTCTGTGATGACGTCATGGATGGTTATCACGTGACGTCATGCGAGTTTAAGCTAATAAGAGGAAGTTACCTGTTGTTCTCCATCCTCAGACTGAACCTAATTAACCCCCAATCCGCCCTTCCCTATCCCACTCTCCCCATCCTCCCTTTTTCCTTTCCTCCTCCCCACCCCTCCCTCTTGCCCTTCCTCTTTTTGGCCTTTGGGATTTTTCCCACAGGCACACTAGTTCCTAGGTAGCGGAAAGGGTACCAGGTCAACCCCATTCCCTTGAGGTTCTTGGCAGTGGTGTAGTTTGCCTTGGAATCTGGATCGCCTGGGGATGCCCCACTTCCTCTCCGGTCTCCCAGGGAGTGGCTTTGGGTTTCTTTGAGCGATGGGTGTATCTCTGGAGGCTGCCTTTCGGATTCCGGGAGTGGTGGCCGAAGGAGGTATGCTTTGTGGTGGATATCTGGCCGCCTTCTCTTTTGTCCACCGAGGTAGCTCGGCAGATGTGAGGTTGCTATCCCGGATTGCTGGTTTACTGGCATGAAGGGTAGGGTATGGCATGGGTTCCATGCTGCATATGCGCTACTTGTGGTGCTGAGGTCCTCTTGAGCTTGGAACTATTTCTCCCCAGTCCCCCCTTTTTTATTCTTTTTCTTCCTTTTTTATTTTCTTTCTTTTTCTTAAAAACAAAAAGAAAGAAGTAACCTAACCATGGAAGCCCTAGTCCATGAACCTGCTACCCCCGGGGCCCTCTTTGATACTACACCCCATTCTGACCCTGCCTCATTTTTTGACCATTCTTCGGCCACTCCTGATGCCCCTGTACCTCTTGCTGGTGCTGTTTTATCACCCGCTTCACGTACCTGGGTTTCAACTGGCTCCTTTGATTTGTCTGACCTCCGCTCTCCTTTGACTATGCTTCCTGCTACTCCCTCTATGGTGCAGCAATTTTCGAATCGCCAGCCCGTCCCACGTCGAACCAACTCCGGTCCCACTCCTAAACGCCAACGACAATTGCCTTCTCGTTATACTCAGAAAAGATCGACACATCATGCGATCCCTTTCCACACTCGTTTTCGGAATGCACAATGGACTAAATTCTTTACTTTGCAATCAACTTCCTCTTTTGACTATCTTTCCGACCATAGTATTGACAAAACGCTGCTATGCCATGTTTGTAGAGATATTTCCTTTCATGCTCTTAAGAGTTATATGTGCATCATCACTGTCCAGAATGCTACCCAAGCTAATGATCTTTCTCTTTCACATATCAATACTATTCCTGTCACTATCGATAAACATCATTCCCTCAATACTTGTAGTGGTACTGTCATTCTGCCCCACACAGTAGTCCAACAGAATTTCCAGACATGAGGCAATGACATTCTCGAACAGCTGGAACTCCAAGGTCTCCCAGTCCTCAAGGTAGACATGTCCTTCTTGCCCGCGGGCAGAGACACTACCCTTGCAATGTGGCTCGATTAACTTTCGACAGCCGTGAACTCCCATCCTCTGTTTGTAGCAGGACATCGGTTACAAGTTCGAAAGGTGATCCCTTCACTGCAACAGTGTAGAAATTGCTGGCGATTTGGTCACCCAGTGAAATATTGCAGATCTATGGCCGAATGCCCAGTCTGCCGTGCCGTTGACCATTCTAATACATCTTGTAGTCGATCTCCCTCTTGCCTTAATTGTCATGAGGCTCACTCTTCATACTCTCACCATTGCCAGGTCTACTTAAATGAGGGAGAAATCCATTGCCTCAGAGGCAGAAGATCTCCCTTAGGCTATGGCCGTTCCTCATCTCTCCCTCCATGGGAGACTACACGATGTTTCTTATTCTCTTGTTTGTAAACGTCCCCCCCCCCACTTCTTGGGCCCCATCTTCTGCGGTCTCCTCTGTGGCTACCCCTCCACATAGTCACACTTGCATCTAATTCTTTTGCTGTCCTGGGCTCAGATGTCCCAGCTTCAACACCTCAGTCTGTTCTCACATCTTCCCATTCTCCCGGAATCGGGAGACAAGACCTCATACTGCACATTCTACCAATTGCCCCTCTACTTCTCATAAGTCCAAAAATTCCCCATTGCTCAGATCTTTACCCCCTCCTTCCCTTCTTCCACCTCCACATTTTGCCTTTCCAGTCTCTGTACCTGGCCCTTCCCCTCTCACTGGCTCTATTACAAGTGTGGAGGTTCACCGTCCTCCTCCTCCTGTGCCTTCCACCCCCGTCCCCTCCCAAGTTTCTCCCTCTTCTGCCTCCTCCCAGGTTTCTGCCTCTTCTGTCCCCTCTCAAACTACTTCTCCAGTTTCCAACACGTTTCCGTCCCCCCCCTCTACTTTAGTACAGTACATTACTGTCCCAGTCTTTACTCGCCCTCCTCCTGTCTCCAATATTGTCTCCCATACAATGTCTTTGAATTCAGAAACACTTGAAGCTATTTCAGAATATATTGCAGAGACTAAACCTTCAATGGAGACTGATCCACCTCCTTTTCCTTCTCTTCCCTCTCCTCCATCTCCACAACCCCTTTCTTCACAATGTTTCATTCCTTCACTGCTTGAAAGTTTTTCAATGCCACCTAACATAGACTTTTCTAACCCCTCTAATCTGTAGGTGCCCTTACCTGCGGATTCCTGGTGTTTTCCTTGTTGCTAATCATTGCCTATTTACAGTGGAATATCCGCAGCCTCAGGGGTAATCAGGGTGAGCTTCAGATGTTGCTTTCCCGGTTTTCTCCTGTTGGTGTTTGCTCACAAGAACTAAAATTATAGTCAGCTGTTTTCCAGCCCATCTCGGGCTATAATTTATTGTATTCTTCGGATCCTTTTTCTGATTGGACCTTGAATGAAAGTGCCCTTCTTCACAATGATATTCCATACCGTCAACTATTTGTATATACCTCGCTGCATTACACTGCAGCTCGTATCCACTTGAATAAGTGGTTTACAATATGTTCTTTGTATCTGCAGAAAACAGTATGAAGTTCAACGATGAGAAATTTCAACAACTCCGATATGGTAAACACGAGGAAATTAAAACTTCATCAGAGACAAAACAAATTCCGGCCACAAAATAGAGCGAGAAACCAATGTCAAAGACCTGCGAGTGATCATGTCGGAGGATCTCACCTTCAAAAACCATAACATAGTATCAATCACAGCTGCTAGAAAAATGACAGGATGGATAATGAGAACCTACGAAACTAGGGATGCAAAGCCCATGATGACACTCTTCAGGTCGCTTGTTCTATCTAGGGTGGAATATTGCTGCACACTAACAGCACCTTTCAAGGCAGGTGAAATTGCTGTCCTAGAAAATGTACAGAGAACTTTCACGGTGCGCATAACGGAGATAAAACACCTCAATTACTGGGAGCGCTTGAGGTTTCTAAACCTGTATTCCCTGGAACGCAGGAGGGAGAGATACATGATTATATACACCTGGAAAATCCTAGAGGGACTAGTACCGAACTTGCACACGAAAATCACTCAAAACAGAAGCAAAAGACTTGGCAGACGATGCAACATCCCCCAATGAAAAGCAGGGGTGTCACTAGCGCGTTAAGAGACAATACATTAATTGTCAGGGGCCCAAGACTGTTCAACTGCCTCCCAGCATACATAAGGGGGATTACCAATAGACCCGTTGCAGTCTTCAAGCTGGCACTGGACAAGCACCTAAAGTCAGTACCTGACCAGCCTGGCTGTGGCTCCTACGTTGGATTGTGTGCAGCCAGAAGTAACAGCCTGGTTGATCAGGCTCTGATCCACCAGGAGGCCTGGTCACAGACCAGGCTGCTCGGGCGTTGACCCACGGAACCCTCTCCAGGTAAACTCCAGGTATCACTCTCCTTCTTGGACATTATCTGTCCAAGATTTTTGCCTTTCTTATCTCATCCTTACCGCCACCACTTCTGTTACTTGGCGATTTTTAAATTAATGCCCACCATTTCCTCTGGTGGGATTCTCATTGTGACTCAGTTGGAGACTTTTCTCGCTTCTCGCCCCCTCCATGTTTTAAATATGGGTACTCCCACCCATTTTGATCCTCGTAATCATACTCTATCTTCCATCGATCTCTCGGTCTGCTCTTCCTCCACTGCACTAGAGTTCGAATGGCCTGTTCTACCGGACTTGCATAACAGCGATCATTTTCCAGTCATTCTTACTTCTCCTTCATATTCGCCACCTCTTCAAAGCCTTCGCTGGCAATTTGATCGAGCAAATTGGGACCTTTACTCGCAGCAAACTGCTTTTACTGAGGTTCCTTCTTCATCCTCCACTGATAAGCATTTACACCTCTTCTCGACCTCAGTTTTAACCGCAGCTTCTCATTCTATCCCCCAAACCTCAGGCAGGCATTCTCAGAAGTGTGTGCCATGGTGGTCTCCTGCTTGTGCTCGGACAGTACTTTTGAAACGCGCTGTGTGGGGCAGGTAACAGTACAATAGAACCACAGAGAGACTTCTTGATTTTAAGCTGAAGCGAGCGGTTGCTCGCCGTGTCATCCGTGACGTTAAACGCACTTGCTGGCGAGATTGTTTCCACCATCACCTCGGCTTCCTGTACGAGTGCAGTCTGGAAAAAAAGTACGGAAACTGAGTGGTAAATACTCTCCTCGCCCGGCTCCTGTTCTGCAGGTTGCAGGTGTTGATATAGCAAACCCTCTTGACGTTCCCATTGAAACTGGCAATCAATCTATGCCCCACGTTTCTTTCCTCAGTCTACCAGAGAGTTAGCACCCTTGGACTTTCCTTCTCTCATTGAAGAACCATATAATATGCCTTTTACACTTCAGGAACTGGAGGCGACACGCTCAGCTTGCCGTTTATCGGCAGCTGGGCCTGACGACATTCATATTCAGATGTTACAGAATTTACATCAATCAGCCCTTATAGTCCTCTTACACCTCTTCAATCTTATTTGGTCACAAGGAGTTCTTCCCCAGCTGTGGAAATCTGCCATTGTCCTCCCTATCCGCAAACGGGGTACTACGGGACATAATACCTTCCACTATCGTCCCATTGCTCTTACCAGTGCAGTTTGCAAAGTAATGGAACATCTGGTAAATCGACATTTGATGTGGTATTTAGAGACACAACAGTCTCTCCACAAGTCATGTGGCTTTTGTAAGGGCCATTCTACCATAGAGCCCTTACTATGCTTGGATACGTATGATCGTAATGCCTTTACGAATAACGACTCAGTTATTGCCATGTTTTTTGACCTTGAGAAGGCATATGATACAACTTGGAGGTATAATATTTTGATCCAAGCCCACTCCTTAGGCCTCTTGAGGCAATTTACCATCCTTCCTTAAGAACTTTTTAACTGAGAGACATTTCTGTGTTTGGGTTAATAATGTGCTTTCCCCGGACTTTGTCCAAGCTGAGGGTGTTCCCCAGGGATGTGTTCTGAGCACAACACTTTTTCTTCTTGTTATAAATGATTTGGCCTCTAGTCTTCCATCCAAGATTTGGTCATCACTACGTTGATGACTTCGTTATTGCTTGTGAAGGTGCTGACTGCCACCTCATTTCAGTTTCTCTCCAACATGCGGTCGACTGAGTTTCTAATTGGGCCACCACGCATTGGTTTAAATTTTCCAGGACCAAATTCACCAAATTACTTTCACTAGATGCTCTGTCATCTTCGATCATCCGTTGTACCTCTATGTACGTGATAGTCAGGTTTCTAGGCCTTCTCTTTGGCCGTAGGTTATCCTGGAAACCTCACATTACCTCTCTGAAGCAAATGAACCTTCTTAAAACCTTTTCTCATCTTTGTTGGGGAGCTGATCGTCGAACTCTCCTTTGCCTATATTCAGCCCTCATTTTATCGAAACTCGATTATGGTGATCAGATCTATTCAGCGGCCTCTCCTACTACTCTCTCGAGCCTTAATTCCATCCATCACGAGGGATTACGTTTGTACCTTGGTGCTTTTCGCTCTTCCCCTGTTGAGAGCCTCTATGCAGAAGTGAATATTCCATCCTTGTCTGATTGCCGTGTTGCCCATTGCTTTTGCTACTATGTTCGCTCTCATGATCTCTGCAATCCTTCTATATATAGAATAATCACCGATGTTAGTAGACATTCTCTATTTTTTCGTCGCCCCTATTTGTTCTGTCCCTTTTCACTTCACCTACATTCGCTCGTGTCTTCCCTTCAGTTACCACCTTTCTATGTTCATGCAGCATCTCACTTTTCCCTGCTTCCCTGGGAAGTTCCAACTGTTCGAGTCTGTTCTTTCCCACTCGCTTGCACAAAGCCCAACTGCCTACGATAGCTTCCCTCTCTCTTTTTCTTGACCACTTCCACTCTCATTCTCATGTCATCGCAGTGTACACAGAGGGCTCTAAGTCTTCTGATGGCATCGGATTCGCAGCAGTGTTTCCGGACAGTGTCGTGCGAGGGCATTTACTATCCTCGGCTAGCATTTTTAAAGCTGAATTGTATGCCATTCTTGCAGCACTTATCCGTATTACATTTATGCCTGTGTCATCATTTGTGGTTGTCTGAGACTCCCTTAGTGCTCTACAGTCTATTCGAAAGTTTTATTCACCTCAGCAGCCTCCCACCAGCAATAAGGGGCATTACGGGAAGACCCTTGGTTGTCTTCAAGAAGGAGGTGGGCAGATACCTAAAGACGTTGCCGGATCAGCCGGGCTGTGGTTCGTACGTTGGATTGCGTGCTGGCAGCAGTAACAGCCTCGTTGATCAGGCCCTGACCCACCGGGAGGCCTGGTCGTGGACCGGGCCGCGGGGGCGTTGATCCCCAGAATGCCCTCCAGGTAGACACACTAGTCCTCCATATCCAACTTTGGCTATGACGTATCTCTGCCAAGCATAAAGATAGTTTTTTGTTCAGTCTCTGGTCATGTTGATATACAGGGCAACAAACAGGCGACACTGCTGCGCGGTCAGCAGTAAATGACCTACCAGTTTCATATAGTGGTGTTTCATTTACGGACTATTTTGTTGTAATAGTTATCCACCTTCACATCCGTTGGCAACAATGTTGGTTTAATCTACTCAGTAACAAACTTCATTCTATTAAACCGAGTATAGGTTACTGGCCGTCTTCTTGTCACTAGTGTCGAGAATGGGAGACTACTCTCTCCCGTCTTCACGTTGGCCACACTCGTCTTACTCATGGGTATCTCATGGAGAGGCGCCCTGCTCCTCTCTGTGAGACATGTCAGGTTCCAGTATCAGTTAGCCACATTCTGTTAGACTACCCTCTCTATCAACGAGCACGCAGAATTTACCTCCAACGTCGTCTTCGCTCTACTACTCTCTCTTTGCCTTCCCTTCTTGCTGATGAACCCTCCTTTAATCCTGACTCTCTCACTGACTTCTAGACAACAACTGATCTACTCCACAAACTCTGATGATGATACCTTTTGCACTCCCCTCAGCCCTTTCTACCTTAATCTCTTGCTACCCTCTTCCCCTGCACTATCCACTGCCCAGCTATTCTCCGTAAACTACTAAATATCCCTCTCTCTTTTGCCACCTGATACTCCCGCTTCCTTCCTGCCCTGCAGTGCTGTATAACCCTTGTGGTTTAGCGCTTCTTTTTTATTATAATAATACTGACCCACAGTGTGGATGTACAAACGTGACGGAATACTCTGGGTAGTGACGTCACACATGTTAGTATGTTCAAGTTAATAAGAGCAAATTTAAACCTGCATACATATGAGCACCCTCCACAGGGAGGAACCCAAAATTTTGATCCAAGGAAGTGCAGATTACAAAAAAAATAAAAAAAAAATTGAAAATCTTGTTCCGAGGAAGTGGAGGGCAAATCTTGTTCCAAGGAAATAGAGCAGGGATATTGGGTTTTAGAGGGTAATGGTGGTGATCTTGATCCGAGGAAGTGGAGACTAGGAAAAATCTTCGAAAAGTGGGTAAAACTCCAAAAATTCGATAAAAATTTGAAAAAATCGAGGAGCGGGGGCGATCCAGGTGGCGCAGCAGAAGGTGTGGCAGGGGAGGCGCGGGGCGTCGCGGGGCGTCGCGGGGCGTCGCGGGGCACGGGCTTGGACATGGGCGTGGGCATGGGAAAGCACATCGGCGTGATGTCGGAAGGGGGGGGGAGGGGTCCGTGCACATGGCGAGCCATCTTGCGGAGCTGAGGGATGGGCCGGAAGTGGGGAAACCGGAAGTGGAAAACCGGAGGTAACACCTAGAACGGAAGTAACACCTATGTGTTACTTCTAAGCTATACAGCCGCCTTCACTGCTACTTATATATATATATATATATATATATATATATATATATATATATATATATATATGTATATATATATATATATATATACATATACATATATATGTCGTGCCGAATATGTAAAACTGGTCAGTTAGCAAGAACTCATTTAAAATTAAGTCCATTCTAAAATATTCTCTTATACGTTTAAAGATACATTTTTTTCATTAATGTTAATGTAAAAACTTTTAATTTTGCACCATAAGAATCTTAGAAAACTTACCTAACCTTATTATAACAAGAACAATTTATTTTAGCCTAACCCAATTAAATATATTTTAGATTTGTTTACAGTAATTTAATACTAAACAAACACAGTGAAATATGTTTTTTTCGTTAGGTTCAAAATGATTTTGGCGAAATTATTGCATACACAAATTTTCACTTGTCCTATATGGCAAGATGATCGTTGCTATTTAAGCCAAGATCGCAAATTCTGCCTATTCGGCACGACATATATATATGTATGTATATATATATATATATATATATATATATATATATATATATATATATATATATATATATATATATATATATATATGCAAAACAACCACTCTGAAAGAATAGAAAAATTCCAAGCGCTTTCGTGACTACTCACATTATCAAGGAACTATGAAAGTGAAGCATCCAAGGAAGCTATATAAGGGGTCGGCCAGCACCTCACTATCAGATCCCACAACGGTTAAACACGTGACGCGCGGCGAGCCAACTTGGACAGGTCCTTTGCAAAACTCACCCCCAAGCTATTTATTTGTCCAGTGTATTATTAAATTCTACCCAAATTCTATTAATTATAAATGGATCTAATTTATATAAACCAAAGGAAATATTCATATTATTGTCAAAACTGCTTTTTATGAAACAAGATTCAATTATATTCCTGTCGACCATGGACTTGCTTGATACTACTTTCTCAACTTTTTGAAAATCAATTGGATGGTTAAAATCTCTTACATGAATAAATAGAGCATTGGAATCTTGTCCAGTTCTAATGCTATATTTATGTTGTTTTAATCTTAGTTCGAGATTTTTACCAGTTTGACCGTAATAAACTTTATAGCAAATTTTACAAGGAATCTTATAGACACATTCATCAGCATTTTGGGGGGAATTCTTAATCAAAAGTTTTTTTACTGTATCAAGATTTTTGAATACAACTTTAATATTAAAAGTCTTAAGAAGAGAAGGCATATCAACCAAGTTTTCATGGTAAGGGAGAACCAACATATTTTTAGTTGAATAAGGCTGGTTAGTTTTGATGTTACTTCCTTGTTTACGAAAGTTCCTGTTGATGATTTATTAAGTTTCTTATCTGAAGAACTCGTTAACTATGATTTACCATTGCCAGTTCCAACTATCATTAAACTTATTAAACTTTGCATTGTTGATGCAAAATTTGTATTTAATGATAAATTTTACACTCAGAAGTTTGGTATGGCAATGGGAAATCCTCTTTCACCTGTTCTTAGTAACCTATACATGGAATTTTTTGAAACAAGGTTGCTTAACACAATCCTCCCTAATAGAGCTAAATGGTTCAGATATGTTGATGATATTTTGTGTCTTATGCCCAAAAATGTAGATATACACCATTTTCTTGGAAAATTAAATAGCTTAGCCCATTCTATAAACTTTACTGTTGAGTTTGAAGAAAATAACTCATTGCCTTTTCTAGATGTTTTAATTATTAAGGGTAATAATGAATTCAAATTTAAAATTTACAGAAAACCTACAAATAACTGTTCCTATGACCACTATTATTCCTCGCATCATGATAGAGTCAAACTGTCTGTTTTCTCATCAATGTTTTTGAGAGCTTTACGAATTTGTAGTCCTGAGTTCATAGATGAGGAAATATCCAAAATTTATGAAATAGGTAATGATTTAAAATACCCAAGAAATGTAATTGATAAATCTTTTAAAGTTGCTAGGAACAATTTTTATAATCCAAAAAAGGGCAACCAGCCTTATTCAACTAAAAATATGTTGGTTCTCCCTTACCATGAAAACTTGGTTGATATGCCTTCTCTTCTTAAGACTTTTAATATTAAAGTTGTATTCAAAAATCTTGATACAGTAAAAAAACTTTTGATTAAGAATTCCCCCCAAAATGCTGATGGATGTGTCTATAAGATTCCTTGTAAAATTTGCGATAAAGTTTATTACGGTCAAACTGGTAAAAATCTCGAACTAAGATTAAAACAACATAAATATAGCATTAGAACTGGACAAGATTCCAATGCTCTATTTATTCATGTAAGAGATTTTAACCATCCAATTGATTTTCAAAAAGTTGAGAAAGTAGTATCAAGCAAGTCCATGGTCGACAGGAATATAATTGAATCTTGTTTCATAAAAAGCAGTTTTGACAATAATATGAATATTTCCTTTGGTTTATATAAATTAGATCCATTTATAATTAATAGAATTTGGGTAGAATTTAATAATACACTGGACAAATAAATAGCTTGGGGGTGAGTTTTGCAAAGGACCTGTCCAAGTTGGCTCGCCGCGCGTCACGTGTTTAACCGTTGTGGGATCTGATAGTGAGGTGCTGGCCGACCCCTTATATAGCTTCCTTGGATGCTTCACTTTCATAGTTCCTTGATAATGTGAGTAGTCACGAAAGCGCTTGGAATTTTTCTATTCTTTCAGAGTGGTTGTTTTGCATATTTTGAAATCACCTGTTTACTGTGATCTTATTGCATATATATATATATATATATATATACATATATATATATATATATATATATATATATATATATATATATATATATATATATATATATATATATATATATACTTATATATATATATATAATATATATATATATATATATATATATATATATATATATATATATATAATATATATATATATAATATATATATATATATATATATATATATATATATATATATATATATATATATATATATATATATATACTTATATATATATAATATATATATATATATATATATATATATATATATATATATATATATATACATATATATATATATACATATATATATATATATATATACATATATATTTATATATATATACATATTTATATATATATATACATATATATATATTTATATATATATATATATATATATATATATATATATATAATGTATATGTAAACATTATATCAGCATATTTCATTAACTAATAACTGACTTACATACTTGTGTGGACTCAAAAGTTTAACCTCACTGCCGACTATAGGTTGATTACAAACTCCTTGCGACTCAAGAACTGCACAGTCCCTCGTACTACAAAAAATTTATAACCCACCTTGCTCTTGTAGCATGAGCTATGGTGTTCTTCACACCTTCGACAGGTATCGGTGACTCGATAGAAGCTGAAGTGTCCTTGGATGTCCATGTCTTCCATAGTATAGGAATATGCACACTGGTACACTATGTTCCACAAGATTTGTCTTTATTGTTCACAGTCTTATCACTGAAGAAGCTGATCACACCTCTCTTTAAGTGTTTATTGTGTTTTGTGAGACACTTTGTTCACACTAATGCACGGATCAGTGTTCTTTGTTGGTTATCCTGGCATCAGTGTGACTCTTAGTAAAGTCAAAAGTAATCTGAAGATACCACAGCATCCTACACAATCACTACCCCTAGTACATGAAGGAAAAGCTGACCTAGTACTTTTGCTTCCTTGCCACTTCCTCCATGAAGCAAAGCAGAATGCTTGAATCTTGTTGTCTTAAGCATAGACAACAATGTACACTATCTTTACCATTGTAATTAAAAGGGAGCAGGATTTTCCTTAACTTTCCTGCTAAGGTAAGAGATGGACTGCCTTTTGTTAAAATACACTTTGCAACACTGGACTGCAGGTAGTGTCGGTCGCTTGACCACGTCGCATACTGGTACTGCATCTTGGGTCAATTACTTGCTGTAGCAGTAAACAAGATGCTTGCCCCTTCTGAGAGGGCTGGGCTCCTCAGGGCTGAAAGGGGCTGAAGGGGCTGATACCCCCCTCCTGGAGAAAATTTCTCCACACTGGGGGACGGCGGAGGTTCGCTGCACGTGAACTATTCATCACTTAACATTAATTTGATTTTCTCACTCGCCACCACTGTTGCTTGTCTTTTCTGAACAGCTTTAGTCTGTGTGGTTTCTGGAGAATCAATAATTTTATTTTCAACACTGTGTAATTCTAACAGCACCAGTTTATTTATTGTCCGCTTATTCACTACACCTTTGCTTAAAACATCAACTGTCCTGATGATTTCATTTGCATCAGGATATATGGTCAAAATTTTTCCAAGTGGCCATTGGGACCTCGGACCATCATTGTCAATAATCACTATGTCACTAATTTTTAAGGACTTATGATTTTCAGGAACACCAGCTCCATAGAACTGTTCTCTCAATGAGGTGAGATAGTCTTCTTGCCAAATTTTCACTCAACGTTCTATCACTTTATTAAGGTGTTTGAATTTACGTCTGAGTTGCTCAGGTTCGAAATAAGTAGAATCCTCTATGATTTCTTAATCATTCAAGAGAGGAACAGGTTCGAGCCTTCTGCCATGGAGTAAATGAGATGGACTTAACACTTCTAGATTGTCCAGATCATCGGCAGCATAAGTTAGAGGTCTGTTGTTGACTCTATTTTCTATTTCAGTCACAACTGTACAGAATTCTTCTAAGTCTATTCTCTGACGATGAGGAGTCTTCCTAAAACAACGTTTTACAATGCCAATCATTCTTTCATAAAATCCGCTGTGCCATGGAGATTTAGGAGGAATGTATCTCCAACGACAACTGCGTTGATTCAGCATCTGTTGCACTTCTGTTTGATCAAAGATCTTTCTTATATAAATAGCACCAGCAGCAAAGTTCGTTGCATTATCTGAAATCATCAGTCTGGGACATGCCCTTCTGGCTGCAAATCTTCTGAATAATTTGATAAAGGTTTCAGCAGACATGTCAGTGGCTACTTCTAGATGTACTGCTCTAATCGTAGCACAAATGAACAAACAGATGTACACCTTGATGGGAACTTTGTCAACTGTTTTGGTTAAAATTATTGGTTCAATGTAATCTACAGCTGTCACCTCAAATGAAGTGACATGACAAACTCTTTCAGAGGGATATGGAGGTGGACCTGGATACTGACATACTCGCATATCGTAGTGACGACAAGTAATACAGTCCTTTATTTGTTTTTTCTCACTTTGTCGACCTTGAGGTATCCAGTAGGATTGTCGTATATGACAAAGTATGTCAGCTACCCCACCATGTAACACGTTACTGTGGGCGTTTTGAACAATCAGTTTTGTTAGCCAATGATTCTTGGGGATCAATATTGGATGTATGGCTTCTTTAGGTAGTGAAGAATTATGAATTCTTCCTCGACATCTTATAATCTTTTCTGAGTCGAGATAAAGTCCTAAAGAATTAATCATAACAGGTTTCTTTGGGAATTTATCTTGTGTTTCCAGAAATTTATATTCTGTAGAGAAAACAACTTTCTGTAATAGTTTCACCCAGTATTTAATGGGTTCAAGATATTCAAAATCAGGTTTTATTCCTCTAATGAATTTAAAGACAAGAGCTCTGGTGGCCTGGTTGGCTAACACTCTCGCTTCACACGGCGAGGGCCTGGGTTCGATTCCCAGCCAGAGTAGAAACATTGGGCGTGTTTCTTTCCACCTGTTGTCTATGTTCCCCATCAGTAAAATGGGTACCTAGGTGTTAGTCGACTGGTGTGGGTCGCATCCTGGGACACTGATCTAATTTGCCCGAAATGCTGAGCATAACAAGGGGATTTCTATGCAGTAGTAAGTCATTGTTGTCAGCTAGGACTGTATACCATGTACATGTACTTGTAGTAAATAAAGATATTATTATATTATTATTATTATTATTACTTAAGAGTTTACCCAAAGATGAGTATTTAGATCCATCAATGTCTATTTCTGTTGTGTCTGCAGTATTTACACAACTTATTTCTGCTGTATTCAAGCAGACTGTTTCTTCTGGCATAATGAGAGCTTTTCGCTGAGGCCAGTTATTTTCATTAGAGAGCCAGTTCGGTCCGTGGAGCCATAATTTATTATCCACAAATTTTTTAAGTGGGATACCACGTGACAACATGTCAGCTGGATTCTCTTGGGTAGAGACGTGGAGAAAGATATAATCTCTCACCATCTCTTTTATTTCTGCTACTCTGTTCTGTACATAGACCAACTTACTCTTATTATTTCTTAACCACTGGAGAACTGCTTCATTATCACTACAGATCACGGTTTTTTCAATAGTAAGATTATCAAGTGCTTTGTTGAAATAGCTAATTTTGTACCTACATAGAGTGCTGTCAGTTCCAATTGTGGTACTGTTCTGACCTTCAAGGGTGCTACCCTGGCCTTTGAAGTAATTAGTGTACTTCCTTTAGCATTACTCATGTAAGCTACAGCGCCATAACCTCTGGTTGACGCATCACAGAACACATGTAATGTGTACTTGTTTCCCTCTTGACCTATTTTTCTGGGAAATTTAATTTGATGAAGTTGTTTAAACTCCTTGGATATTTCATCCCATGTTTGACTCATTTCTAGAGGCAAGTTCTCATCCTGTCCAATTTTGAGTTTCATGCGTCTTGCATAAGCATTATTGTAATCAGTGAGACGAGTCCTAGAGGATCAAAACATTGTGATACCTCTGACAGTAAACTACGTTTAGTGAGTGTACTGCATGATTTATTGTTTATCCTTTAGAGACTCAAAGTATCTTCCTGTGTATTCCAATTAAGTTCCAGCATATTGTTGCAATCAGGAATTTCAGCTTCAGGTAAATCTTCTTTGATAAGTTCCCTTAATTGCTTTGAATAAGTATTCCACATCCTTAGAGGCATATTTGCTTCTTTCATCTCCTTGTTAGCTTCTCTGTATAATGATTTCAAATTCTCCTCTTCATTCACAGTACCTTGAAGATTGTCCACATAAAAACTTTTCTTTAAGATTTCTTTGAAGGGACTTTCAGATTTTTTCAAATGTGTATTTAGAGTATCTTCTAGAAAGAATGGAGATTATGTTGCACCAAACAATACTGATTTGAAACGATAAGTTTTTACAGGACTTTGAGGATCATGTGGATTTTCAGGCCACAAGAATCGAATATAATCTCTACCTATTTCTTGTAGTCCTACTCTTAAGAAAGCTTTGGAAATATCAGCCATGTAGGCATATGGGTTTGTGTGAAATTTCATAAGCACGTCTCCAAGCTTCTCAGTTAGTGAGGGTCCGGTCATCAGACAATCATTACGACTTGCTACATCTTTATTTGCACGTGCGCTGCAATTATAGACAACACGTAGTGGAGTGGTTTCAGAATCTTTTCTAACTCCATGGTGCGGGAGATAATGAGCTTCTGTCTTCAACTTATCTTCGACTACTTCCTCAATGAATTTATTGTCCAACCGTTCTTGTATGATAGTATCATAGACAGTCAGTAGCTCTGGATTCTTCGTGAGCTTATGTATTTGTGCTTTAATTTGTCAGAAAGCCATGCGATAATTGCTAGGCAGATGTAGTGTATTTTATTTCCAAGGTAACCTAACCCAATACTGTCCATCTTTATATTTGACAGTGTCCAAATATTGGTTATAAGTCTGAGACTCTTGTGGGCTTGGTATATTTACATCAATGCCTATCGCAACTAAATCCCACAACTTAACAACTGGTTCATTCATTTCTCCCAGTAATGATAATTTTTGCTGTGGTACATGATCAGCGGTTATTCTCGTAACTAGTACATTTTCCACTGAATCAATATCAGCTTCTTTCCCACTTTGAGAGGGAATGGGACCACATATCATGTGGCCTCCTGCTGTTTGCAGCAAGTGAACATCATGTTTACTTACTATATTTTGCACAAAACAGTGATAATAATCACTTCCAATGATTAAATCAATTGGACCAATTGTGTCCGTCTGTATGTCAAGACAGGCTAACTTGACCTTAGCTGTTTTCAGTGCTGTAACTGTTTCTTTTAATCCCTGGATCTGCACAGTCTTAGGCAAATCATGTACTACCACAGCTTCTACTGTCTTTTTCCTGTTTCCTAGACCAACAGTGATTCTGGCTAGATCATATGTCTGTTTACCAGAATTGTGGAAAAAAACCAGCTATATCTAACTGTACTTTGGCATAGGGTTGTTTATTCAGTTTCTGTAACACTGTTCTTCTTATGAAGGACCTTTGAGAGCCTTGATCAAATAGTGTTAGCACATTGGTTTTGTGTAATTTATTAGATAACTCAACTCGAGCTATCGGGAGAGCAGTTGCTTTAAACTTATCTCTCACATTTAATGCTGTTGCTTGTTGACTTCCTGATTCTGTGGAAATCTTCTTCGGTTCAGCAAAAGTATTTGGACATAATGCTGTATGATGCATACCCTTGCATTTAAAACATTTCTTCAGTGAGCATTTTCCTCCCTTGTGTTCACCTAAACACTTGATGCACCTTTTCAGCTGATGAACACGTTGTTTACGTGCCTCCATTGTTGTGTATTGACTACAATACTGTGCCCAATGTGTTTCGGCACAAAGTACACATTTTGGAGTACGTTTATGTGTGACAGTTTGTTTACTGTCTGTTGTATTAACAACTTGATAAATACCTATACGGGATTTCCCATTCTGTGGTTTAGTGGGAGTAGGTATACTCTTTTTATACTGAGTTGAAGGTTTATTATCCACGAGATTTGTAGATTTTTCATCTTGTTTCGCTGCTTGCATGCATGAAACTATTGTTTGTAAACCATTGCTAATTTCTTCACAAGTAAAATAGCGTTTATTGAACATAATATTTAATCGTTCAATAGTTTGTGGTGACAGCTTATCCTGTACAATACCACTGATAAACCAATCACATTGTCTTAGGTCATATTTAGCACCTAGAGATCTGAGACTATTGACTAATGTGATTCTAAATGTCTGTAAATCTGAAAAACAATGTTTGGGTGGCTTCAAGCTTGATATTAAGACTGCTTGTCTAACTCTGGCTTTGTCAGCATCAAAGTAACTGTCTGCTAAGACACGTAAGGCTATTTGATAATTGCCTTTAACCACCGGAAATGACTTAATCAGTTCATAGGGTTCTCCCTTCACAAGACGTTTAAGATAATTGAACTTAGCAATCTCATCTATGTCAGTTCGTGAATTTACTATAGACTGAAAACCACTAATGAATTTTTCATAATTATGAACTTGGAAAATAGGTAATGACAAGGTAGGTAAACTTGGTAATGGTACACTTGTTGTTACAGGTGTAACAGGTGTTTGACCACTAGTTACAGCAGGTCTCTGTGACAGAGTTTTGAGGCAAATTGCCTGTACTCCTGTCCACCTTAATTGTTGATTACTAAAAGTATCCAAAACATTTTTAATTTCATCCTCAGATGGGTCTGATTCAAGAAATTCTTTTTCATAATCTGTATAGTCTGAATTTAGTATTTTCAGACGTTGTATAATTCAAATTTGACCTCAAGATCATCAAAATCTATGTTTGTATCTTGAGTTAATCCTATACAGACTGAAATTAGATTTTCTAATTCTGTAATATTAGTCTGTAAAGACTGAAACTGAGTTTTCAAACAAGCCATTTTTATGGTATATTGAAAATTCTAGCACCACACTTAGTGTTTAAAAAACACTGTACTACTATACAGCTGAGTTTTGTTATGCTTATTAAGTCAGCAATAATCGAGTCAGACACTACTGACCCACTAAGCGTAACCTCAGGGTCAATGACCACGAAGGGTACAGAGCACATGTGGCTGGTGTTTATGGCTTGAGTTTGCTGTCTCAGCCTGACAACGATTATTAATCGTAAATAACGACGTTATACACTTCATTCACTATACACTATAAATGTCACTGTATAACTGTAAATCACACGTGAATATTACTTACACATATATAAATGTCACTGTTAATATATATGAAAGCTTAAATTTTATATATATAGTTCCTTTCATATAATAGGTATATGTAAGAAACAAACTAACACAATCTTGTCTCTTAATTTCTGTCTATAAACATTATAAACACTATGTGTATATACACTCATACAAACTGAACATCAGTTGGGTTGCTGCTGTAGTCAGCATTTCTCGAGCTTGGTAGCAGTAGATGCCGGGTGACATCCCCCGTTTTCTTGTTGGGCGAGTCACCCAGCTCCCGTTTTCTTTGGGTGAACGCTGGGTGAGCGCCCGTTTTCTTTTGCCTGCCCATTCTCTATGATTGAGTCTGGAGGGGCTCATACTGATTTATATTGTAAAACACTAGTTTTACAGCTTTTTTCGAAGGACCTTGGCTCGTAGGTCATTTGTACACTCTAGTACAACATATTTTGACCACAGTGTGGCCTTCATCCGGTTCGAGCACGACCAAAATTGTCGAGTAATGGTTTACCAGCTAAGTTTATAGTTTAAATATAGGGAAAACTTAGCTTAGAAAGACAGCTCATCGCCCACACAGCCGCCCTTACAGACGAGGTCTTGAGAAGCTTTCGAAGATCACTTCTCAATGGACTGAATTGAATTATATTATATAAACAATAAATTACCCCTAGGGGGTGTTATGTCAGCATATTTCATTAACTGATAACTGACTTATGTACTTGTGTGGACTCAAAAGTTTGCACCTCACTGCCGACTATAGGTTGATTACATACTCCTTGCGACTCAAGAACTGCACAGTCCCCCGTACCACAAGAAATTTATAGCCCACCTTGCTCTTGTAGCGTGAGCTATGGTGATCTTCACACCTTTGACAGGTATCAGTGACTTGATAGAAGCTGAAGTGTCCTTGGATGTCCACGTCTTCCATAATCTAGGAATATGCACACTGGTACATTTTTTTTCCACAAGATTTGTCTTTATTGTTCACAATCTTATCACTGAAGAAGGTGATCACACTTCTCGGTAAGCGCTTAATGTGTTTTGTGAGACACTTTGTTCACACTAACGCACGGATCAGTGTTCTTTGTTGGTTATCCTGGCACCAGTGTGACTCTCAGTAGAGTCAAAAGTAATATGAAGATGCCACAGTGTCCTACACCGTCACTGCCCCTTGCACATCAAGGAAAAGCTGACCTAGCACTTTTGCTTCTTTGCTGCTTCCTCCATGAAGCTAAGCAGAATGCTTGAATCTTGCTGTCTTAAGCATAGACAACAATGTACACTATCTTTACCATGGTAATAAAGTGAGAGCAGGATTTTTTTTAATTGTCCTGCTAAGGTAAGAGATGGACTGTCCTTTGTTAAAATACACTTTGCAACACTGGACTGCAAGGAGCGTCGGTCGCTTGACCATGTCGCATACTGGTACTGCATCTTGGATCAGTTACTTGCTGTAGCAGTAAACAAGATTCTTGCCCCTTCTGAGAGGGCTAGGCCCCTCAGGGCTGAAAGAGGCTGAAGGGGCTGATACCCACTCCTGGAGAAAATTTCTCCACAACAAGTTCACTCCCAAATACCTGAATAAATTCACTTCCTCCATACTCCCTCCCTCCAATCTGATATCCAGTCATTAACAACCAAATTTTTTTGTTATTCTTATCACCTTTATCTTTCCTATGTTCACTTTAATTTTTTTTTTTTCATAGCCTTCCAAACTCGCTCACCAACGTCTGCAATTTCTCTGCAGAATCTCCCAAGAGCACAGTGTCATCAGCAAAAAAAGCAACTATGACAATTCCCACTTTGTGTTAGATTCCATCTTTAATCCTATACTTCTCTCTCGTAGCAGCTGACTTCCTCTTCTGACTTCTCTAGTTTAGAATTGTCACAATTTTTTGAGTATCACGATTACCATTATTTTTATTATTATTACTATTGCAACCGTGGAGACTAGCTCACCCGTAGTGGTCACACAGCATCCTGAGAATGGGCGGAAAACAGGTTTGATCATAGGAATGAGAAGGCATTTCCCTGGATGAAGAGTCCTTCACCATCTGGGTAATTTGTTTTTTAATCGTATAAATGTCATCATAACCTCATTCCCCGTTTTCTCGCCCTATCTCCTTTTCTCTCCCTCCTCTTCACCGAGGCTCATCATCCCTCTCAACCCTCTCTTAACCCTTTCAGATCACTTCTTATTATATAAACTGTTTCAACACACCCCTCTCACCTCTCATTCAATTTTCCCACTCAACCTGTCCCTTATATAAACTCTCTTACACACATAAATATACATAAGTATACGTCTGCATACACATACAAAAATGTATATATAATGCACACATACACACATTCATTCAAATCTGTATACACATGGAAAAGTATGCATAAGTATAGTTATACACGCATCTAGGTATAATACGTATATACATACACATATACATAATTTAGATATTTTGCTGAGTTTCAGTTCATAGCTACCCTGCACTGTTCCTTTGGCGTTCATTGAGGTAGAGGAGGGTAGACTTAAGAGATTTAGGGATATCTCGAATCGCGCACAGACCAAACATCATATTATTGTTATTATTATTATTATTATTATTATTATTATTATTATTATTATTATTATTAATATTGTAATTTTACTAATTCTGATTTACAAATTATTATAATAAAGATTGCATTGTAAGAAAAAATTCCCGTCTTTCCTGACTTTACTGAATCTTTTTCGCACAAATGAAGAGGAAACGGGAGCTTGTTGCCATTCCACTAAGTTTAACTTAATTTGGTGGGTGGTGGGTGTGGGCAGTGGGTTGTGGGTGTTGGAGGAACCGTAGGGAGGCCAGAGGATTGGGTGGGTGGAACGAATTCTAACAATTAGATTAACTTAAGAGATAGGAACGTCGGGGGCTGGACTCATGAACTGTGTACATGATAATGGAGAAGAACACGAAAGTTGTGTAGCACACGAATGTCAAAAGGAACATGTGTACTATTAACTACCATCTAATTTTCTTAAACCTATGTATCAAGTGTGAAGAATTATTATTATTTATAATGAATATCATTAATAATGGAATGCAATTAGAAGACTGAGTAGATCTGTGACTATGATAGCATGAACGTAGATAAGGAAATATACGAAACAATTTGCAAGGTAAACTGACGGTTGTTGCAGTAATCAGCCTTGGATTTGGCAGATGCAGAGATGCTAAACGCAAATGCAACCTTACAGTCGCTTTCTTGATCACTACCTACTTGATTATTAACTTAAGTGATACATCAAGGTATCATATTAATAAATATAAGATACCAGACATAGTAAACAATATCCCGAATTTGCTTGCAACAGATAAGGAATAACTCCTCATGGGGCCTAGTTAAGGCTTTTGTGTCCATTTATTTTTGCGATACCGTCCACAGAATTTATATAGGGCGCACAAACTAGCCACATCGGCTTCAAAATCTATAAATATTATTCAAGAATAGACTTCTTCAACTGGGGCTCCTTGGCATGGTGAAGAGGCTCTTGGCCTGAGGAATTAGACCTGTTGGTCTCCTTCCTCAGACCGAACCTAATTACCCCCAATCCCCCTTCCCTTATCGCATCCTCCATTTTTCTTTTCCTTCTCCTCCTCCCCACCCCTCCCTTTTACCCTTCCTCTTTTTGGCTTTTTTATTTTTCAAAGGCACACTAGTTCCTGGGTAGGGGAAAGGGTACTGGGGTCCATCCCATTCCGTTGAGGTTCTTGGCAGTGGTGTAGTTTGCCGTGGAATCTAGATCGCCTGGGGATGTCCCAATCCCCCTCTGGTCTCCTGGTGAGTGGCTTTGGGTATCTTCCGGGCGACGGGTGTATCTCTGGAGGCTGCTTTCGGATTCCGGCGATGGTGGTAAAAGGAGGTATGCTTTGTGGCGGATATCCGGCCACCCTCTCTTTTGTCCACCGAGGTAGCTCGGCAGATGTGAGGTTGCTATCCCAGATTGCTGGTTTACTGGCATGATGGGTAGGGTATGGCAAGGGTTCCATGCTGCATCTGCACTACTTGCGGTGCTGAAGTCCTCTTAGGCACAGAGGGAGATTTCTGGCCCTCTCATTCCTCCCAGGAACTATCCCTCACCAGTCCCCCAATTTTTTATTTTTTTCATTTTTATTTTCTTTTCTTTCTTTTTTTTCTTAAAAACAAAACGAAAGAAGTAACCTAACCATGGAAGCCCTAGTCCATGAACCTGCTACCTCCGAGCACCTTCTTGATACAGCACCCCGTTCTAACCCTGCATTGTCTTTGGACCACTCTTTGGACACTCCTAATGCCTCTGTACCTCTTGCTGGTGCTGTTTCCTCACCCACTTCAGGTACTGAGGTCTCGACTGACTCCTTCGATTTATCTGACCTCCGCTCTCCTTTGACTATGCTTCCAGCCTCTCCCTCTACGATGTGGCAATTTTCGAATCGCCAGCCCGTTCCATGTCGGACCAACTCTGGTCCCACTACTAAACGCCAATGACAATTACCTGCTGATGATACTTCTCCACCTTCTCGTTCTTCTCAGAAAAGATCGACACGTCCTGCACTTCCTTTCTACTCTCGGTTTCAGAATGCAAAATGGACTAAATTCTTCACTTTACGACCTACTTCCTCTGTTGCCTATATTTCCGACAATAGTATTGGCAAGGCACTCCTACGCCATGTTGGTAAAGATATTTCTTTTCATGCTCTTAAGAGTGGTAAACACATCACTGTACAGAATGCTACCTAAGCTCATGATCTTTCTCTTCTTTCCCATAAGTCGATACTGTTGGTTTGCGTGCAGCCAGCAGCAACAGCCTTTCTGATCCACCAGGAGGCCTGGTCTCAGACCGGGCCGCGGGGGCGTTGACCCCCGGAACTCTCTCCAGGTAAACTCCAGGTAATTGAAAAACATCATTCCCTCAATTCTTGTAGTGGTGCCGTTATTCTACCCCATACCATAGTTCATCAAAATTTCCAGACGTGTGGCAATGACATTCTTAACTTTTGACAGCCGTTAAGTCCCATCCTCAATTTATGTAGCAGGACATCGGTTACAAGTTCGAAAGGTGATCCCTACACCGCAACAGTGTAGAAATTGCTGGCGATTTGGCCATCCAGCGAAATATTGCAGATCTATAGCTGAATGCCCAGTCTGTGGTGCCGATGACCATTTTAATACGTCTTGCAATCGACCTCCCTCTTGCCTTAATTGTCATGAGGCTCACCCTTTGTACTCTCGCCATTGCCAATTCTGCTTAAATGAGCGGGAAATCCATTACCTCAAAGAGGCAGAAGGTCTCCCTTATGCCATGGCAGTTTCTCATCTCTGCCTCCAAGGGAGACTACCTCATGTTTGTTATTCCCGTGTTTCAAAACATCCCCCCACTTCTGGGGTCCCATCTTCTGCAGCCTCCTCTGTGGTTACCTCTCCCATAGTCACTCCTGTACCTAATTCTTTTGCTGTCCTGGGCTCAGACGTCCCTACTTCAATGCCTCAGTCTGTTCTCGCTTCTTCGTGTTCTCCCTCACAAGCCTCGGTGTCGACAAGATCTTGTACGACACCTCCCAATCGTCCATCTACTTCTCAGAAGTTAAAAAAAAAATCCTTTAACCACCCTTCCCTTCTTCCACCTCCTCATTTTACCTTCCCTGTCTCTGTACCTTGTTCTTCCACTCTCACTGGCTCTGTTACAAATGTAGAGGTTCACCCTACTCCTCGTGCTGTACCTTCCTCCCCTGTTCCCTCCCAAGTTTCTTCCTCTTCTGCCGCCTCCCAGGTTTCTGCCTCTTCTGTCACCTTCCACGCTTCTTCTCCAGTTCCCTCCACCCTTTCGCCCCCCACCTACCTTGGTACAGTCCATTACAGTTCCAATCTTTACTCATCTTCCCCCTACCATCTCCAATATTGTCTTCCATACGACGTCTCTGAATTCCGAAACACTTGAGGTAATCTCTGAATATATTGCAGAGACCAAACCATCAATGGACACTGATCAACCCTCTGTTCTTTCTCTCTTCTCCTCCATCTGCACAACTCCTTTCTTCACAGCGCACTGTTCCTTCGCTGCTTGAACGTTTTCCGCTGCCTCCACATGTGGACTTTTCTAACCCCTCTAGTCCATAGGAACCATTACCTGCGGATTTCAGGTATCGTTATCATTGCCAATCATGGCCTATTTACAGTGGAATATACGTGGCCTCAGGGGTAATCGGGGTGAGCTTCAGATGTTACTCTCCCAGTTTTCCCATGTTGGTGTTTGCTTACAGGAACCAAAATTACTTTCTACTGTTATCTATCCCATCCCGGGCTATGATTTATTGTATTCTTCAGATCCTTTTCCTGATGGGACCTTTAATGAAAGTGCCCTTCTTCTATGCACTGATATTCTGTACCATCAGCTATTTTTTTGTACTTCGCTGCATTACACAGCAGCCCATATCCACTTGCATAGGTGGTATACGCTCTGTTCTTTATATCTCTCTCCTTCTCGGGCATTATCTATTCCAGATATTGTCTTTCTTCTTTCGTCATTACCGCAATTTTAATGCCCATCATTTCCTCTGGGGGTCTCGCTGTGATTTCCCTGGCATTCAGTTAGAGGCTTTTCTTGCTATCCACCCCCTCCTTGTTTTAAATACAGGTACTCACAACCATTTTGAACCTCGGACTCACTCTCTCTCTTGCATCGATCTCTCAGTCTGCTCTTCCTCCACTGCATCAGACTTCACCTGGTCTGTTCTCCCGGATTTACATGACAGTGATCATTTCCCAATCATTCTTACTTCACCTTCATATTCATCACCTCTTCGTATCCCACGCTGGCAATTTGATCAGGGAAATTAGAACCTTTACTCACCACTAACTGTTTTTAGTGAGGTTCCTTCTTCGTCCTCCATTGGTGAGCTTTTACACCTCTTCTCGTCCTCCGTTTTAGCCACAGCTTCTCATTCTATACCTCAAACTTCAGGCAGGCATTCTCAGAAATGCGTGCCTTGGTGGTCTCCTGCTTGTGCTCGTGCAGTATGTTTCAAACGCGTTGCGTGGTGCAGGTACCGGTACAATAGAACCACGGAGAGACTTCTTGATTTTAAACAGAAGCGTGCGATCGCTCGCCGTGTCATCCGTGACGCTAAACGCACTTGCTGGCGAGATTATGTCTCCACCATCACCTCTCCTTCTTCTTTGAGTGCAGTCTGGAAAAAAGTACGAAAACTGAGTGGTAAATATTCTCCTGACCCGGCTCCTGTTCTGCGGGTTGCTGGTGTTGATATAGCAAACCCACTAGATGTTGCCAATGAAATTGGCAATCTGGTCGATATTTCTCAGGGGCTCCATCTATGCTCCTCTTTTTTTCCTCAAAGTCTGCCAAAGAGTTAGCTCCCTTGGACTTTTCTTCTCTCAGAGAAGAACAGCATAACGTGCCTTTTACATTTCAATGAATGTCGTCGGGCCCAGCTTGCCGATCTTCGGCAGCTGGGCCCGAAGACATTCATATTCGTTTGCTACAACATTTACATCAGTCAGCCCTTGCAGTCCTATTACGCCTTTTCAATCTTATTTGGTCACAAGGAGGTCTTCCACAACCGTGGAAATCTGCCATTGTTCTCCCTTTCCGCAAACCGGGCACTACGGGACATGAAGCCTCCCACTATTGTCCCATTGCTCTTACCAATGCAGTTTGGAAAGTGATGGAACGCCTGATAAACAGACGTTTAGTGTGGTATTTAGAGACACACAACAGTCTCTCCACTTTTCAATAGGGCTTTCGTAAGGGCCGTTCTACCATAGACCTCTTACTACGCTTGGATACGTATGTTCGTAATGCCTTTGTGAATAACCACTTAGTTATTGCCATATTTTTTGACCTTTAGAAGGCATATGACACAACTTGGACATATAATATTTTGGCCCAAGCCCACTCCTTAGGCCTCCGAGGCAATCTACCATCCTTCCTTAAGAACTTTTTAACTGACAGGCATTTCCATGTTCGGGTTAATAATGTGCTCTCCCCGGACTTTATCCAAGCTGAAGGTGTCCCCCAGGGATGTGTTCTGAGCACAACACTTTTTCTCCTTGCTATAAATGATTTGGCCTCTAGTCTTCCATCAAATATTTGGTCATCACTCTGCTATTGCCTGTGCAGGCGCTGACTGTCACCTCATTACAGTTTCTCTCCAGCATTCGGTCGACCGTGTTACCAACTGGGCCACCACACAAGGGTTTAAATTTTCCAGTACCAAAACTCACCAAATTACTTTCATTAGACGCTCTGTCATCTCCGATCATTCTTTGTGCCTCTATGGTTCCCGTATCCCTGAACGTGATATTCAGGTTTGTGGGCCTCTTCTTTGACCGTAGGTTATCCTGGAAACCTCACATTACCTCTCTGAAGGCAACTTGTCACAGCCGGCTGAACCTTCTTAAAATCCTTGCTCATCTTTCATGGGGAGCTGATTGTCGAACTCTCCTTCGCCAGTATTGACTACCACTTTGGCCAGTATCGACTTCCACTGTGGCCAGTATTGACTTCCACTGAAGCCATAATTGACATCCACTGTGGCCAGTATTGACTTCTACTGTGGCCAGTATTGACCACCACTTTGGCCAATATCGAGTTCCACTGATGCCAGTATTGACTTTCACTGTGGCTAGTATTGACTTCCACTGTGGCCAGTATTGACTTCCACTGTGGCCAGTATTGACTTCCACTGTGGCCAGTATTGACTTCCACTGTGGCCAGTATTGACTTCCACTGTGGAAAGTATTGACTACTACTGTGGCCTGTAATGACTTCTACTGTGGCCAGTATTGACTTCCACTGTGGCCAGTATTGACTTCCACTGTGGCCAGTATTGACTACCACTGTGGAAAGTATTGACTACCACTGTGGCCAATATTGACTACCACTGTGGCCAGTATTGACTTCCCCTGTCGCCAGTATTGACTACCACTGTGGCCAGCATTGACTTCCACTGTGGCCAGTATGGACCTCCACTGTGGCCAGTATGGACCTCCACTGTGGTCAGTATGGACCTCCACTGTGGCCAGTATACTAAATGACTCCCTATTCGAATAAGAAAATCTGATGGGTAAATGAGAACTGCACATGTGTGTTCAACAGTTACTGGAGCCCAAGTCAGCAACAAGTATCACTACCTTCGTCCACAAAGTCAGCAACAACTATCACAACCTTCGTCCACAAAGTCAGCAACAAGTATCACTAACTTCAGCCACAAAGTCAGCAACAAGTATCACTACCTTCGGCCACAAAGTCAGCAACAACTATCACTACCTTCGGCCACAAAGTCAGCAACAACTATCACTACCTTCGGCCACAAAGTCAGCAACAACTATCACTAACTTCGGCCACAAAGTCAGCAACAAGTATCACTACCTTCGGCCACAAAGTCAGCAACAACTATCACTACCTTCGGCCACAAAGTCAGCAACAACTATCACTACCTTCGGCCACAAAGTCAGCAACAACTATCACTAACTTCGGCCACAAAGTCAGCAAAAAGTATCACTACCTTCGGCCACAAAGTCAGCAACAACTATCACTACCTTCGGCCACAAAGTCAGCAACAACTATCACTAACTTCGGCCACAAAGTCAGCAACAACTATCACTAACTTCGGCCACAAAGTCAGCAACAAGTATCACTACCTTCGGCCACAAAGTCAGCAACAACTATCACTACCTTCGGCCACAAAGTCAGCAACAAGTATCACTACCTTCGGCCACAAAGTCAGCAACAACTATCACTAACTTCGGCCACAAAGTCAGCAACAAGTATCACTACCTTCGGCCACAAAGTCAGCAACAAGTATCACTAACTTCGGCCACAAAGTCAGTAACAAGTATCACTACCTTCAGCCACAAAGTCAGCAACAACTATCACTACCTTCGGCCACAAAGTCAGCAACAACTATCACTAACTTCTGCCACAAAGTCAGCAACAACTATCACTACCTTCGGTCACAAAGTCAGCAACAAGTATCACTAACTTCGGCCACAAAGTCAGCAACAAGTATCACTGACTTCGGTCACAAAGTCAGCAACAACTATCACTAACTTCGGCCACAAAGTCAGCAACAACTATCACTAACTTCGGCCACAAAGTCACCAACAAGTATCACTGACTTCGGTCACAAAGTCAGCAACAAGTATCACTAACTTCGGCCACAAAGTCAGCAACAAGTATCACTGACTTCGGTCACAAAGTCAGCAAGGCCACAAAGTCAGCAACAAGTATCACTAACTTCGGTCACAAAGTCAGCAACAAGTATCACTAACTTCGGCCACAAAGTCAGCAACAAGTATCACTACCTTCGGCCACAAAGTCAGCAACAAGTATCACTACCTTCGGCCACAAAGTCAGCAACAACTATCACTACCTTCAGCCACAAAGTCAGCAACAAGTATCACTAACTTCGGCCACAAAGTCAGCAACAAGTATCACTACCTTCGGCCACAAAGTCAGCAACAAGTATCACTAACTTCGGCCACAAAGAAGGTGTGTGTTATATGTTTGACATAATGGGGGAAGGTGTGTGTTATATGTTTGACATAATGGGGGAAGGTGTGTGTTATATGTTTGACATAATGGGGGAAGGTGTGTGTTATATGTTTGACATAATGGGGGAAGGTGTGTGTTATATGTTTGACATAATGGGGGAAGGTGTGTGTTATATGTTTGACATAATGCGGGAAGGTGTGTGTTATATGTTTGACATAATGGGGGAAGGTGTGTGTTATATGTTTGACATAATGGGGGAAGGTGTGTGTTATATGTTTGACATAATGGGGGAAGGTGTGTGTTATATGTTTGACATAATGGGGGAAGGTGTGTGTTATATGTTTGACATAATGCGGGAAGGTGTGTGTTATGTTTGACATAATGGGGGAAGGTGTGTGTTATAGATTATAAGCCACGTCTTCTATATTTTGTTTAAAAGTGTGTGATTCCCGGTTGATATGTGTTCACAGAGTTGAAACTTGCAACACTTGTGTAGCTTCAACAAACTTCTGAGTGAGTTTATCACCCAATACTTTCTCC
Organism: Cherax quadricarinatus; assembly: GCF_038502225.1. Lineage (NCBI taxonomy): Eukaryota > Metazoa > Arthropoda > Malacostraca > Decapoda > Parastacidae > Cherax > Cherax quadricarinatus. Next base: position 20,650,558 of record NC_091372.1, on the reverse strand, counting down.
ACTTTATTTTAATTCTACTTTTGCACAACTTTCTCTTTCTCTCATTTTCACTCTCATTTTCACACTCTCATTTTCACACACTCACTTTCACACTAATTTTCACACTCATTTTCTACTGTCACGTTACTTCTCAATCTCAGCGTCACTCCTCCCAAGTCAGTGTTTTTTTTCTCACGCTTTCCAGATGGACAATATGAATAATTCAGTTTAGACAAAATTACTTCCCTGTAGCATTCTCTTCTCATGTCTTGAACACAAGAATGTTCAATTCCCGCAAGCTCTTCACATTAATAAAATAAGTTTACACACGCAAACGAGTACAAGTTAACAGCACAAAGAAGGGCACCCATGTTAGTGTGTATCTTTTTTGCCTTAGTAAGAGAAAATTGCAATGAGTGTTGTTGATGTGATAGAGAAAAATTTCTTACATACTTTTGTGAGTAAATATGATAGTACCGTCCTGCTTAAGTGGAGGGACCAGAGATATGACTCAACCTGAGTAAACACAAATCGGAAAATCGGAGAGTGCAAGTCAGGGAAAACACTTGGAGAGCAATAGTCCAAACAAAACGAGTACAAATCGTGAAAAACTAATCATGGAGTATAAATCGTGCAATGGTAATCATGGAGTACAAATCGAGAAACTCTAATCATGGAGTACAATTCGTGAAATATTAATCATAGAGTACAGATCGTGAAATAATAATCATGGAGTACAAATCTTGAAATACTGATCATGGAGAACAAATCGTGAAATACTAATCATGGAGTACAAATCGTGAAATTGTAATCATGGTTTACAAATCACGATTTACTACTCATGGATTACAAATCGTGAAATAAGAATCATGGGGTGCAAGTCGTGAAATACTAATCATGGAGTACAAATTGTGAAATACTAATCGTGGAGTACAATTCGTGAAATACTAATCATGGAGTACAAATTGTGAAATACTAATCGTGGAGTACAATTCGTGAAATACTAATGGAGATCAAATCGTGATATATTTATCAGGAGTACAAATCGTGAAATGCTAATCATGGAGTACAAATTGTGAAATTCTAATCTTGGAGTACAAATCGTGAATACTTATCATGAAGTACAAATCGTGAAATACTAATCTTGTAGTACAAATCGTGTAATACTAATCATGGAGTACAAATCGTGAAATACTAATCATATTCAAATCGTGAAATTCTAATCATGGAGTACAAATCGCGAATTACTAATCATGGACTGCAAATCGTGAAATAAGAATCATGGAGTACCAATTGTGACATAGTAATCGTGGTGTACATATCGTGAAATATTGATCAGGAGTACAAATCGTGAAATACTAATCATGGAGTACAAATTGTGAAATACTAATCATGGAGTACAAATCGTGAAATACTAATTTTTGAGTACAAGTCGCGAAATATAGATCAGGAGTACAAATCTTGAAATGCAAATCATGGAGTGCAAATCGTGAAATAATTTTGGAGTACAAATCGTGAAATAATTTTGGAGTACAAATCGTGAAATAATTTTGGAGTACAAATCGTGAAATAATTTTGGAGTACAAATCGTGAAATAATTTTGGAGTACAAATCGTGAAATATTAATCATCGAGTACAAATCGTGAAATGCTAATCATGAAGTTCAAATCGTAAAATACTTATCATGGAGTACAAATCGAGAAATACTCATCATGGAATACTAATCGTGAAATAGTAATCATGGAGTACAAATCGTGAAATACTAATCATGGAATACAAATCATGAAATACTAATCATGGTCTACAAATCGTGAAATACTAATAATGGAATACAAATCGTGAAATATTAATCAGGAGTATAAATCGTGAAATATTAATCATGGAGTATGTTATGACGAAGGTCATAATGAGATTAATTTATATGTATTATCCACTTACTATTATACTCGAGACAATTGTTCGCATCGCTCCCGGGCCGTGCGGACCTGCTGCGCAGACGCTCCTGATTGAGTTTGTTATTGCGCCGTTTACCTGACTGAGCTGCCCCTAGCGTTGGTTGGTGGAAACTTTATTTTCTCCAACATGGCGCTGAATAGCAGAAGACGAATCAATACTGTCTGCATTGAGATGATCCGTGGGGCTGTCACGGGAACCAACATGGATTTATTGCTACCAGCGATCATTCGCGATACCTATGGTATAGCAAATGAGGAGATATGTGGCATCGCACTCAATGGAACGACGAGAAACTTCGTTAAAATGACGTCTGCACGAGTCTACGAGGCGGTGGTCGACAAGTATCAGGAGACCACCATACCGGTTAATACAGCTGTGTCGCAGCGACTCCATGATGTATCTCGACAATACACTTGGGTGAAAATCAGGAATGTGACTTTTGAGGCGACTGATTTTGATATTAGCAGTAAACTGCGTAATTATGGAACGGTTCACGTAGCCACAGCAGGGAGATGGGCAACTGGACCGTATGCAGGTATGCTGGAAGGTACATATACTGTTAAAATGACTCTACGACATCCTATTCCTTCATATGTTGTGTTGAAGGAATTACGGACTCAAGTCTATGTAACGTATGCGGGGCAACGACGTATGTGTCGGCTATGCGGGTCATATGACCACATCGTGGCGCAGTGTGAAAAACGAAGTGGGTACCCGGCACAACAACCGCAACGGCAGCCAGTGGGCGAGGCAGGCGACGAGCGAGAACAGCCTCTTGCTACGCCGCCCCAACAACGATTGTCATGGAGTGAGGAGGTGGACAAAGAAAAGGAGTTCGAATCGCCAGTTGTAACGCTACAAGGAGAATCTCAGTCTTTGGACTTACATCAGGTTTTAGAGGAGAGAATACCTAATATGGGTGAAGAAGTGGCGGCGTCTTTGGTAAAGGCGATAAATGTCTTGTTAGAGGAATCTGTCCTAGATCATGTGGGAGACCCAGGCTTAGTTCTGGGGACGGCTGTGAATGATGGTATGGCAGGAGATGACGTTTTGACCACGGGAGAGTCTAAAGGATTGAAGGTGCATGCAGTAGAGGTGGAGGTGCATCAGGACGGTGCTTCAGATGTCCAAATGCAGGTGGAGGGCGGGACACGAAAGAGGACTGCAGCATCATCGGATTCTGATGATGTGCTAACTCCTGCCCAACGCCCTGGGAAAAAGTCATGGGTGGAGGTACAGCAGAGAGAGAAAGGTGAACCCAAGGATCAAGGGATTGCAAAGGTGATTCCCAACAAAGGGGGGAGGGACAGAGGTGTTTCGAAACGAACTGGGGTAAAGTCAATGCCGGGGACAAAAGAAAAACCCATTTGTTGAATTCAAGTGTTCTACTATAAATATTAACGGGTTGAGAGCTGAGAGGAAGCTTAAGTGGTTTAATGATTATTTGATGCGATTAGGTGTGGATGTGGTATTCTTACAGGAACATAATTTTAGGCCTGGTTATGAGTTGGATATGAGTGGTTATAATGTATACATGGAACATGCGACAAGTTTGAAAGGTGAGGCTGCCATTTTGGTAAAGGAAACTAGCCCGTTTATAGTAAGGCGTAGTGAAGGGGGGGAGGGGAGGGTAATTAGAGTGGATGGAACCTGGGGTAGCGTTCCCATTAGTTTAGTATGTGTATATGGCCTGGCTGAGGGTGATGTGAGTATTAAAACTAAATTTGTTCAGGACGTACTGGTCTATTTTTTACGTGGTTTACCGAATGTTGCAATAATAGGCGGAGATTGGAATTGCGTGATACGTCGTAAAGATGTGGAGCCTAGAGGTGCGGGGTGTTGTTTGGGTATATTGGGGGATTTATTGACCGGGGTGGGGTTAAAGGATGTGTACGGAGGGGGAGGGATGGTAGGGCACACCTTAATTAAACGAGGTTATGCGGCGAGGTTGGACCGAATGTACGTGCCTTGTGCGGTTACTGTGAGGAGGGTGAATGTGATAGATGTGGTTTTTTCGGATCATAGAGGTGTTGTAATAGATGTGGATATTGCGGGTGTGCCTCGGAGGGGTCCATCATTTTGGAAATTAAATGTAAGGTTATTGAAGGAAGAGGATAGTCTTTTGTCTTTTTGACATGTGGAATCATTTTGTGGTTGAAGCACCAGGGAATGTTGCCATGGTTAATTGGTGGGAAACGATAGTCAAAAAACGTATTAAAGAATATTATATTAATCGAGGGACAAGATATAATCAGTTGCAATACGGTTTTCAAAAATATTTAGAGGGGCAGTTGCGCGAATGCTATGCACAAATTAATGCTAATTATCCTGTTATTGAAATTGAAAGTTTGAAGGAACATATACGAAATTTACAAAATGAGAGGTTTGATGGGGAAAGGCTTAAGGGCGGGATTGAGGAGGTTTTGTGTGGAGATCGGTCGTTGGCGTGTGTGTTGCGGAGTCAACACAGACGTCGCAAGGCAATGGAGTTAATGGGGTTGAATGTTCAGGTAGGTATGCAAGGGTATAAAGTGAATCAGGTGTTGACGACAACTGAGGGTATATTGATGCTTGGGTTAAGTTGAAAACGCAGAGTGTGGGAATAAGTGAATTAGCATTACAGTCCATTGGTGTGAGTTGACAGAGCATGATCGATTTGTTTTGGGAGGGCCGATAACGGAGTGTGAGACATGGGAAGCTTTATGCGGGGCGCAATTAGGTAAGGCACCAGGAATTGATGGGTTGCCCAGCGACTTTTATCTTCAAAATTGGAGCGTTTTAAAAGGGTTTTTGGTAAGATTATTCAATATCCTTAAGCGGGATCGGGTCTTAGGGGCACATCAACGGATGGCTGTGGTCGTTTTAGTGCCTAAAGGTGAGCCATTAACAGTCAAAGACTATCGTGCTATTTCGTTATTGTGTCGTGATTATAAGATTTTTGCAAGGATTTTAGCTAACAGAATAAAAAAGGTCCTGGGTAAAGTGATCGATAATGAACAATATGGGGTGCCGGGAAGATCTATGTATGACGGGCACGGTTTGATTAGAAGTTTTATTGAAGAAAGAGTAAAATTGGGAGGGGGGGGGGTGTTGGCAATAGATTGGGAGGCGGCATATGACAGTGTAGAAAGGGAAGCGTTATGGAAGATTATGAGATGGCAGGGGTTTGGAGAGGAAATTATTTCATGGGCCAAATTACTGTATCAAGATGCATCCTTGAGGGTGCAGGTAAATGGAAGGTTAGGAGAACAAATTCAGATGAGAAGGGGTCTACGTCAAGGTTGTCCCCTTTCACAAATATTTTTTGCTTGTTTACAGGATCCCTTTTATAGAGGAATTAGGGTCTTATTAGCAGCTAATGGGGTAGGTAACGAAAGGGGTGGGGGGGGGCTGGCATTGTTGGATATGTTGATGACACAACGATTTTAGTAAGTGGTAACAGGGATTTGCTTCGGGTGGAACAGTTAGTGAATGTTTTTGAAAAGGCTTCTGGTATGTCAATTAATAAGGAGAAAACGAAGTATATGGATCTTGGGGATGGGTTAAGTGAGGAATGTGAAGTAGTTGAAAGGTGGAAAAAGGTGGACCAATTACTGATATGTGGGATCGTTTATGTAAGTGATATCAAGTTAGCACAACAAATAAATTCAGTGCATATTGTAGATGGTGTAATGAAGCGCATCAGTGGTTTACGAGCTGCACACTTAACCTTGCATCAAAGAGTAATAACAAGGAATGTTCTATTATATAGTAAACTACGGCATGTTGCAGTAATATATCCGATACTTCGTAGTGAGATACAAAGGTTACAACAGCACGTTTTTAGATTCATTTGGGGTATTGGAAGCGAATGGTTAAGTAGAGCGGTTGTCACACTCCCGGTTGGCCGAGGAGGGCTGGGTCTTATAGCTGTTGAAAAGAAGATTAAGAGAGTATTTGAAACGTAGTTATAAGCTGGAGGGGGGGGGGCGAGGGAAGGTTGACTTCATAAGATACGACAGGATATGCAACGATGGTGGGTGGGTAAGGAGTTCATAATAGGTGAGGCAATGTTACGGGTCATCATAAACATGAGAGATCCTTCACATATTAAATTGGGAAATCTTGATGGGGTGGATGGTAAGGCAGTTGTAGCGGTGGTAGAAGGGGTTTATCCGATGTATGATTGGCGTAATATTTAGGGGCGTTTGAACAAATTGCGTTTAAAACCTAAAGTACGAGAAGTTATGTATAGATTTTTACATGGGATCTTACCGTCTGGAATGGTTTTATTCCATAAGAGAATACGGGAGGATGGGATATGCAAGGCTTGTGGAGGATTGGACACTATTGTCCATATGGTGCATTTTTGCGAATGTATTGAACTAATAAGGGTTTGGTTGGGTAAGGTAATAAGGTTAGTGGGAGGGGGGGTTGCAGGTGTTGAGGGTTTTGAGCTTAGACATAGGTGGGGTGAATCAAATGGTAGAGAATGTGGAAGGGTATATAATTACGGATTATATTTATATGTCTTGGGCTATGAGAGGAGCGAACGTGTGTGAAAGAATTAATGCGTTAATAGCAACTTTTTATAGGACAAAGTGTAGGAATAAGGAGGTGTATGGGGGGAGATGGGAGAGGGTTTTAAGTGAGGGTTATAGGAATTTCACATTACGGGATTTAAGGGAGTTGACAGGCAGGTAAGGGGGATGAAATGGGCTGGTTTCCTAGAATGGGCGGTAGCATGATGAGTTTGTTTTATGGAATGTTATATGAGGTATGTCCGGGGTGCAATTTTAGCATTATATGTTCTGAGTGTTTCAGGTACAATACAGTTATATTTGGAATTATCGACTTATAACTTTATATATATTTACTTTCATGTATATATCATTAATGGTTTTTTCTTATGAACATTTTCAATGAAAATCAATACATATTTTCTATGCGTATTTATGATTTTGATACAATGTGTAAATGTCAAAAAAAAAGGCTTTTTATGTTTCAGTTTAATTACAATGTATTTTTGTAAGCACATTTGAATAGGTTGTCAATAGAGACATAGTGTGTTATGATATATTAGGATATTGTTTTTATTTTTAATTTGTCTAGATGGTGGCAATAATATGTATGTAGTTAAGATTTTTAGGAAACCTTGAAGTTGTAAGAATGGATGAATTATTCGTGGTTGAGTCGACGTAATATTATAAGTGACGTTGGAAGTGATTGTGTTAAATTTGAAAATATACTTTATATAATTATTTATATGTATGAACCTGAATGGTAAATTGAAGTCTGAATTTTAGAGGTGAAGAGTGGGTTTTCCTTTTTATTGTTCTTTTTTTTCTTGATGGTAATACAAGGTTGTATTATGTACACCAACAAATATGGTTAGGGGTATATGGTAAATTTTCGTGTTGATTAGATATTTATAATACAGATGGAATACTAGGCTTAGGGTAAAATTATGATAATTGTGAAATGTTCCTTGATGCAATCGGCTCTTTATTATGCAAATTGGGTAGAATGGTTCTACGTATGGCATTACTGAAAAATGTTGAGATAATTCTAATTGTAGGTACGATATGCAATGTACATGTGCACACCTGGGCGAGCAGCTGCGCGGACCGTGCAGTTCTCATGGTCCTGTATGGTCGGTGTAGGTGTTCACTAGGATGTGTTCTTGACATCACAGGTTCAATTATTACCTTATATTTCTTTCCGTGTTCAGAGCCGATGGAATTTCGTCTGTAACTAAATGATGAATGTATACTTGTATTTTATCATTCTAGTGTACATTAAGAGCAAGGATGATTAATTGGAGGAAGGGTTAATATAGGCTGTATGTTTTTTTTTTACGAATGTTAACTTATCCACATGTATCTAGTATAGGACAGTTTTAAGCTTCGGTATCAGATTTTATAGTTGGTTATAGTTGTCATATTTGTTATACTTTTATGTTATTTGTTATTGTTTCAATATCTAATGTAATGTTTTTCAGTTATTGTCATATATTGTCATCTTTATGGTTTTCCCTTTTGTCTATTGTCTTTTTGTAAGATTTTAAATAATATATAAAAAAAAATATTATACCCGGGGTTCTTTAATATTAGCTAAATTAAAGATCCCATTAGTTTATAATATTATCTGATATAGGAATATACCCGAGTATGATGTATATATATATATATATATATATATATATATATATATATATATATATATATATATATATATATATATATATATATTTATGTATTTTGAGTAATGTGTTGAGTAGTTAGGTAACAGCTGGCTAAGAGTTGAAACTAGGTATGTCCTTGGAGGGTAGTTTAGCCTACTATTCCCACTCCCCTTGGCGAGTTGATGTCATGTAGGGATTAACTGTGATAATTCAGTTCGCTCTCTCTGCCGACTCAGTGTGCATTGACGGAGCTACCATCCTAGTACTCCGCCTTATTCTCACTTGGATAGAGAATTCTGTTGTAGAAAATCCTGAACCAACTTGTGGTTTATTGTGAAGTGAAGTCTGGCGACAATTATACTGTTACCTTCAGATTACGATGTGACGACCAGTGTCAAGCTTAGAACTTTGTGGTATATTCCTTATGCCAGGGAGTTAGTGAAAGTGTTAATTCTCAATGTATGTACTTGCGTACAAGTAATGTTACTATTGTGGAAGCAGTAATATTCTTTTGATCATTAACAAGCGTAGTGACCATATTGATGTACATTGTATGTACTTGCGTACAAGTAATGTCACTATTGTGGAGGCAGTAATATTCTTTTGATCATTAACAAGCGTAGTGACCATATTGATGTACATTCTATATAAGAGTTTTCTTGTGTAAAGGAGAGTTTCTGACAAAGTGATATTTAATAGATATTAAATAAAAAGAGACTAGGAAAAGACTGAGTAACTATTATTTGTGCCGTACATTTCTAAGTTTGGAAATATCTTCTAATTCTATGAAGTGTATTGTTACGTAATGCATATCCTTGCTCAAGATTAAGATTCGAACCGTAACAGAGTACAAATCTTGAAATACTAATGACAGAATACAAGTCGTGATATACTACTCATGGAGTACAAATCGTGAAATATTGATCAGGAGTTCAAATCGTGAAATACTAATCATGGAGTACAAATCGTGAAATACTAATCATGGAATACAAATCGTGAAATACTAATCATGGAGTACAAATCGTGAAATACTAATCATGGAATACAAATCGTGAAATACTAATCATGGAGTACAAATCGTGAAATACTAATCATGGAGTACAAATCGTGAAATACTAATTTTGGAGTACAATTCGTGAAATATTAATCATTAGTACAAATCGTGAAATACTAATCGAGTACAAATCGTGAAATATTGATCAAGAGTGCAAATCGTGAAATACTTATTGAGTACAAATCGTGAAATACTTATTGAGTACAAATCGTGAAATACTTATGGAGTACAAATCGTGAAAAACTGAGGGAGTACAAATCGTGAAATATTAATTAGGT
>NC_091372.1:20451619-20641028 GCF_038502225.1 Cherax quadricarinatus | reverse complement strand
GGATGACCACTCCTCCTCCTTTGTCCGCTGTGGCTGTATAGCCCTTGTGGCTTAGCGCTTCTTTTTGATTATAATAATAATTGTCCGCTGTGGTGATGAGAATATTATTAGTGGCCATGTTTTTGATTGGATGTAGCGGCGTGGAATGACTGGACGACTATGTTCAGAAACCACAGCTGCAATAAGTCTTTGTATGAGACCTTTGTTAAATTTAGTCACTGACGTCATGGTTTTTGATCACTGTCCAACTCAATTTAAGTTTCCATATGCCAGTAGCGAACTTGAGGTGAATGGTTCAGAGAACCGACACGTTGATAAATTAGACACATGTGCAACTCTTGGGTATCTTTATTGAGGAAACGTTTCGCCACACAATGGCTTCATCAGTCAATACAAAGGAGAAACATGAACAGGAGGAGAATGAGGTAATCAGTCCCTCAACCTTGATTCGATGTGGTTAGTCCATCGCCACTGTATGGCGAAACGTTTCCTCAATAAAGATACCCAAGAGTTGCACCTGTCTAATTTATCAGCAAACTTGACTCAAGCTGAGTGCTTCGGACTCCGTATCACTGAGAACATAAAGGTTATTGATGATGTCAGCTCTGCCAATGTCTTTGCATTTGCTGCGTTGACAGAGAGAGGAAAGTTTTCTTAAGAGCCGTAGTTTCTGCTGTAGGTTGGAGGTGGTAACTTTGCTTAGGATGTGTTCGGCTGTGCGTCTGTCAGGAACGGGAAGGAAAGTGAGAACTAGGTGAGCACTATGGAAATAATATTTGGAGCAAGCTGATATATCTTTCTTGCACTCTCGTAGGTAGTGGTAAATAGCACAACTATTAGGAACCTGATACAAAAACCCAAGCATGATTCTGGCATAAGTGCAGGAATTTACACTATATCATGTGAGGGGTGTGACAAAGTATATATAAGAGAAACTGCCAGCTGTCTGGACATTAGGATCACCAAACACAAAAATGCTTGCAGAAATGATGATTGCAAAAATGCATGTGTTCAACATAGGGACGATGTTGAACACCTCATGAAATTCAGTAAAGCTAAATGAGTGATTAAAGACGACGACTTAAGACGGAGAAAATGCATAGAAGCTGCGCTAATTGCTGTCAGTAACACTAAAGCAAAAATCCGGTAGTTACAGTATCTCAAAATTGCTAATCAACAGGATATTACCCATTCTGGAAACTGCTGTTACATGTCAGCATTTCCCTCTCTAGCCATCTGTCTCACCTCCTTAGTTCCACTACTAACACCTCTTCCCACACGACACTTCACATGACTCCTGCACAAGTGTCTTAACTTTCACTATATATACACGTTTTCTTAGTTTTCTCTGTATTAGGACAGAAGAAGCCACTCGTGGCGAAACGTTTCTTTTAATAAATGTCATGAACTGTACTTCAGTGTCTTTTTCAACAACAAGATCATTGATATATATTATAAACAACGGGCCCAAGATTGAACCCTGTGGAACGCCACTTGTTACAGATCCCCACTCGGACTTAACCCCATTCATGCACACTGCTTCCTGTCTGAGCCATGACTCGATCCATGAGAGCACTTTTCCCCCAATGCCATGAGCTGCCACTTTAACAGTCTTTGAACATAAGAACATAAAGGAGGGTCACTGCAGCAGGCCTGTTGGCCTGCTGCAGGCCTGTTGACCTGTTTGTGTGCTCGTGAAGACCTGTTCGTGTGCTCTCTGTGAATCTGAACCAGGATGCCCTCTCTTGAGCAGCTTTACCAGCAGCTGAGAGAAAAGCTCAGAGTTGCTAAGCTGGAGATACGGCGATTAACAGAGGAGAACAAGAGGATTCGTAGTAATCCTCCTGTTGGGTTTCGGGATTTTTACTCGACTTCTTTACTTACGAACCGATTACATTCATTTTTGGTGTACTATTAGAACCTTATATTAAAGATCCTGTGCTGACGTTTCAATCATATCGGCCAAAAAGGAAATGAAATATGCAAAATTTACGAAAAATTACATTTGGCAGTACTCAATTACTCAGTGGTACTTGGAAAAGTGGTTTTGACACTTGCTGCTGATAGAGCACTTCTAATTCCATCATTATATAGGCCCCAATTACATAATGAGTCTTATCTTCATGCTAAAAAAAAATAGTTTCATAACTTTTTTGACATTTTGGAAGATGTCGGTCTTGTTGCAAACACAAATCTGAAAATATTTGGGATACTTCAGAAAGGTACAAATAAACTTGTAAAGCAATCATTCTTCTATGTTTGTTGTGAAAATCAAGTCAATTCATTCATAAATAATGATGGATGGGTCGTAAATAGGTAAATAACTTACTTTCGATATATAAGCCAAAGCGTGTGGTGCGCCAGGTGCCCTGGAATTTTTTTTTTCCACAAAAAATTCGCTTTATATTACACTTTTTCCGCGACCTACGAGTGCTTATTACAGTTAACCATTGTAAATTCGTTTTCTCTCATTACAAATGAGAGAACGGACCCTTCTGGGAATATATCGATAGAAATTTTTTCCACTGGGGCATCATAATGCTATATATTATTTTTTAAGGTGTGCTTTTTATGTTTATATGCTATTATTATATTGCATAATGTCATAATAGATCAATTGTGATAGATAAATAAGCCTTATAATTGATATTAGCTTGGGTATGGAATGTTTTGTTGGCTGGAGGTGTCGGCCATTTTATGCAATATTCCCAGGGGTACCTGATTGGTTACTTCCTCATATACATCAATGACCTTCCAAACGTATCCCAACACCTGAAACCCATTCTCTTTGCTGATGACACGACTTATGTCATCTCTCACCCTAATCTTGCCACCCTCAACACCATTGTGAATGAGGAGCTGATTAAAATATCGACTTGGATGACAGCCAATAAACTTACGCTTATTAACACTGACAAAACCTACTATATTATGTTTGGTAGCAGAGCAGGAGATGCACAAATTAACATTAAGATTGACAACACTCTAATTACCAGAAATAATGGGGGAAAATTCCTAGGCTTATACCTTTACAACAACCTGAATTTCAGCACCCATATCCAGCATATAGCCAAAAAAGTATCCAAAACGGTTGGGATCCTCTCCAAGATACGATACTACGTGCCGCAAAATGCCCTTCTCACACTATACCACTCACTTATTTATCCATACCTCACCTATGCTATTTGTGCTTGGGGATCAACTGCAGCAACACACCTAAAGCCAATAATAACCCAACAAAAAGCTGCAGTAAGAATAATCAATAAATCCCATCCCTGGCAACACCCCCCCCAACTCTTCATAGATCTAAACTTACTCCCAGTTCAGTACATCCACACTTACTACCGTGCAATCTACATCTACAGGGCCTTAAACTCTAATATCAACCTTGACCTAAAACGCTTTCTTGATAGTTGTGACAGAACCCACAGGCATAACACCAGACACAAACATCTCTACGACATTCCCCGTGTCCAACTAAACCTTTACAAAAATTCATTGTATGTCAAAGGCCCTAAAATCTGGAATACCCTACCTGAGAACTCTAGAACTGCAGACACATTCATCACCTTCAAAACTACCATTAGAAAACATCTTATCTCCCTGATACACCCCGTCAACTAACTACACGAATACCACCAGGTGGTTCACACTTACACTCACTCACTCATTTGACCATAAATATTAATCTCAGTCTTAAAATAATGAATCCTGTGATACTCCAATACTGAAGCTATGTACTGTGCCAAAACAAAAGCATTCACATTCCTAAACACACAAACTAGTATTTAGTCACTTAGCCATAATACCAACTTACCTCATAATTTGTAATATTTTACAATTAAGAATAAAACTAAGTATGCCCGAAATGCCTAGCCATGCTAAGCGTTCTAGTGGTACACTCTGTAATCACAATTTTACTACATGTAAACCAAATAATAACCAAATTTCTGTAAACTCAGCATTGTAATCCTTATAGAGAATAAACTTTGAATTATTATCTCCGCCCACTTTGGCATGATCTCAGATGGTGAATTTGTATTATATTAGACAAAGATATAAGAAAAGGATCAAAATAACACGGGGGAAAAACATAAACAATGCCGCGTCAGCGCTTGTTAGGCAATGTGATGCAAGGCGCTGTCACCATGTCTGTTATAAATGGCTGTAATTCCTTTTAGAAACATCCTACAAGGATAATAATTATACCAGAGTGTAGCCAGAAAGTTCAGCTATTTTTTGGTAACAACTAAATTTTCATATTTTTTCGAGTTTTTTTTTCTCTCCACGCTCCGACCCCTGAACTGCCCCTTATTCGAAGTAATCCTCCTGTTGTGAGTCCCCAGGTTAAGAGGGGAGCTTGGTCAGTGGCTGGGCAACATCGAACCAAGCTGAGGATAAAGAAAACTGTTGGAGAGGCAGAAACAACGAGAAACCAGAAGACTACCGTGGAAACTTCCAACTCATTCTCGGTGCTACCTGACGAATGTGAGTGTTCTACTGGGAATGCCACAACGAGCACCAAGGAAGCATTGGCAGACGTGAGTGAGACATCCCTAGAAACCCCAACGATGACCATCGAGAACGTCTTGACGAATTCGACGCCAAGGAAGGTAAAAACATTGTTGTTGTTGGGGATAGCCAGATTAGGTACATGGATAGGGCATTCTGCTTGAAGGATAGGAGTAGGAGACAGAGAGTGTGTTTTCCTGGGGCTGGAATAAAGGATATTGTTAGCCGTCTGGATGACATCATGAGAGGTAATAGGAGCAATCCTATTATCTGTCTCAGTGCTGGAGGCAACGATGTTGGCAGACGTAGGAGCGAGGACCTGATTAGCAGGTATAGGTCAGCAATAGAGATAATTAGGAGGAAGGGTGGGAAACCTGTCATATGTGGCATTTTGCCAAGGAGAGGAGTTGGAAATGAATGGTTGTCAAGAGCAATTGGTGTCAATTGCTGGCTGGACAAATACTTTAAGGAAAATGTGGTAACATTCATTGACAACTGGGACCTCTTCTATGGCAGAAATGACATGTATGCCAGGGATGGGGTTCACTTATCTAGGTGTGGGGTGGGAGCACTGGCTAACGCAGTGGAGGGAGCTGTTAGGACTTCAAACTAGGAATAGTTAGTGGTATGGGTTTTGGCAGGAAAACAGTGAAGTCGCAGGGTAGGAGAACTAGTAATAGGCAAAACGAGGTAGATATTGGAAAGCCAGTGGCACTAATTGACAAGGACAGTAATAGGTTTAGTGGAATAACAGAAAGGAGAAGGAAGGGTAAAGAGAGAGGAGGGTCTTTAAATATATATTACACAAATAGTCGCAGTGCCAGGAATAAGATGGACGAGTTGAGACTAGTTGCTAGTGCAGGTAACATTCATGTATTTGCCTTAACTGAGACGTGGTTTAATTCAAAAAGTGGGGACATGCCTGCGGAATGTCATATTCAGGGTTTTAAATTGTTCGAAGGAGATAGAAGTGTCGGGAAGGGAGGTGGGGTAGCACTCTATGTCCGAGATCGCTTGAACTGTTGCATAAAAACGGGTATTAAGTCTGAAGTAACACATACAGAGTCTGTTTGGATAGAATTTTCAGAGGGGTATGAAAAATTAATTTTAGGTGTGATATACCGTCCCCCAAACTTAGGTAGGGACCAGGGGAGACTACTATGGGAGGAAATTGTTAGGGCCACAAGGCACGATGATGTAGTAATTCTAGGAGACTTTAACTTTAGTCATATTGATTGGAATTTCTTGACTGGGAATTTAGAATCGTACGACTTCTTAGAAGTAGTTCAGGATTGTTTTTTGAAGCAGTTTGTGACAGAACCTACAAGGGGTAATAACCTGCTTGACTTAGTTCTGGCAAACAATGAATCCCTTGTTAATAATTTAGAAGTTTCAGAGGAACTGGGTGCTAGTTACCACAAATCAATTACATTTAGCATTGAATGGATGTATGATAGTAGGGATAACTCAGTAACAGTCCCAGATTTTCGCTTAGCAGATTACGATGGGCTTAGAGAACACTTATCTGTTGACTGGGGTTACGAAGAGAGCTATCATTATGACAGTTTTCTGGACACTATACATGAGGCTCAAAAAACGTTTATCCCGTATAAAGAAATTAGATCAAATAGAAATGACGCAAAATGGATGAATAATAGGCTGAAATATCTACTAGGGCATAAGAAAGGAATTTATAGGCGTATCAAAAGAGGTGAGGGTCAGAGGGACATTAAAACGGGGATAAGAAAAGCTAAAAGGGACTATGAAGTTAAAGTTGCTAGGGATTCTAAAGCTAACCCAAAAAGTTTTTTCCAGGTATATAGAACAAAAGTCAGAGATAAGACAGGTCCCCTTAAAAATAACTATGGGCACCTTACTGACAAAGAGAATGAAATGTGCTCGATTTTAAATAATTATTTTCTCTCGGTTTTTGCACAGGAGGACACTAATAATATTCCAGTAATTAATTTTTATAATGGGCCAGAAGATAAATTATGTAACATCACAGTCACTAGTGAAATGGTTGTGAAGCAGATAGACCGATTGAAGCAAAATAAGTCACCGGGTCCTGATGAGGTTTTTTCAAGGGTTCTTAAGGAATGCAAAATGGAAGTCTGTGAACCATTAACTAATATTTTTAATTTATCTCTTCAAACAGGTGTAGTGTCTGATATGTGGAAGATGGCTAATGTAATTCCTATTTTTAAAACAGGGGACAAGTCGTTACCGTCAAATTACCGCCCAATAAGCCTGACCTCAATTGTAGGCAAATTACTAGAGTTAATTATAGCTGAGATTATAAGAAGCCATCTCGATAAGCATAGCTTGATTAATGATACTCAGCATGGATTCACAAGAGGCCGGTCTTGTCTAACTAATTTATTAACTTTCTTCAGTAAAGCTTTTGAGGCTGTTGACCACGATAAAGAATTTTATATTATTTACTTAGATTTTAGTAAGGCTTTTAATAGAGTTCTGCACCAAAGACTGTTAAAGAAAGTGACAGCTCATGGCATTGGGGGAAGGGTGCTCTCGTGGATCGAATCATGGCTCACAGACAGGAAGCAGAGAGTGTCCATAAATGGGGTTAAGTCCGTGTGGGGATCAGTAACAAGCGGCGTTCCACAGGGATCAGTCTTGGGCCCATTGTTGTTTATAATATATATCAATGATCTTGATGAAGGAATTAGTAATGATATGAGCAAATTCGCCGATGACAGAAAGATAGGTAGGATAATTGATTCAAACGTAGATGTTAGGGAACTTCAGAAAGATTTAGACAAGCTCTATTCTTGGTCAGAAAAGTGGCAGATGCAGTTCAATGTAGATAAATGCAAGGTTCTGAAGCTTGGGAGTGCCCATAACCCTAGTACTTATAAGTTAAATGATGTAGAACTTAGCCATAGAGATTGCGAAAAGGACTTGGGGGTTATGGTAAGCAGCAACCTTAAGCCAGGACAGCAATGCCTAAGCGTACGTAATAAGGCAAATAGATTACTGGGATTTATATCAAGAAGTGTAAGCAACAGAAGTCCAGAGGTCATACTGCAGCTTTATACATCATTGGTAAGGCCTCACCTAGATTATGCAGCTCAATTCTGGTCTCCATATTACAGAATTGACATAAATTCGTTAGAAAACATTCAGCGTAGGATGACTAAATTAATACATAACATTAGAAATTTTCCTTATGAAGAAAGATTGAAGACTCTTAAGTTACATTCACTTGTTAGACGAAGAATATATATATATAATATTCTTCTTCTTCTAATGACCAGAGCTTTGGTAAGATGGGGAAGGAAGAAGGATGGGTAAGGATGGAAATATTGGAAGAGGGTTGGAGGGGAGGGGAGAGGTAGGATATAAAAGGTAAGTGGCCCAACCACTTTTGTGTAATTTAAAAAGTGTATTTGAATTGATAAGATTATTTTTTAAGAGGTATAATACTAACCCATCAGAGTCACATAAATATAATAGGTATATAAGTACATGACTCTGAATTGGTTGTAATTATACAAGTTGCAATTGCTTTTGTTTTTTTGTTTTTTTTTTTTTTTTTTTTTTTTTTTTTTTTTTTTTTTTTTCGCGAGTGCACAACGGATATTCATACGACAGGAAAGGCAATATTTTCTGGCCAGTTTATGAGCTCGTGACAATAGCTTCTTAATGGTGGTGTCCAACAATAGTCAATAGCATAGTTTTACATTAGAAAGTTATTTAAGATGTCTCCCTAATTGGGGGCGATGGTTTTTTCAGTATACATAGAAGGGTTCTGGTGGTATCCAATCTTCTTCGTCAGGTAAGTTGCTCAAAATCATGGGTCGAGGGTAATCATCTTTATGAATAAAACGACGAACCCTCTGTTAGAGAGTCATTCTTTGAGTCCTGTGAGGTGGAGTATTGATGGTGTAATCGGTGGTATTTATCACTTGTATAGGATGTTCTCTATCTGGCATGTATAGTTCTTGCATTGTATAAAGTTGTTCCTTTTTTAGGGTGTCAAGGCGTACATTTATGGCAGTGATATCTTGTTGTGTGTGTAAATCTGCCATTCTAACTCTGTCTCTCCTCCTGGTATTGGTAATAAATCGAAGAGCTCTATTCTGGACCCTTTGTAACCGTAGCATGTTGGTCTTCGTTGTTAATGATATTGGGACACAAGGGTATTCAAGTATAGGTCTTATTATCATTTTATACAGATGTTTTTTGACATGTTGAGGGGCTTGATTGAATCGAAAGAGTCTGCTAAGACCGGCTTTGGCTGTGTTGATCTTTTTAGTTACATGAGATGTTGAGTGGAGCAGCCTGTCTATTTCATATCCCAAGATCTTGTTAGGGTTTCTAATGGCTACAGGTGTACCTCTGATGGAGATACCCCCTTTATCTTCAATGGTTGATGCAAAACATCCTATCGTGCTAACAAGGACCTTGTCAGGATTAGTCGTAATTCTCCATTATATAATATTTTAAAACAGCATTTATTCCAAATTTAGTGTTAATAAGTGAGCAAAAATTAATAAAGAAAATAAAAATGCAAGAAAAAACATGAAAATTAATAAAAATGGTTAAAAAATCATTTAAAATTAATATGTGAGAAAAGCACAAGATTCTCAATGGTGGACGGTGATTGGTGGAGAGGCTGGCATTCCCACACGCTGATTGGCCGAGGCTGCCGGGTGAAGTAGACGTTGATTGGTCAGGTCAAAGCCAGCTGTCAGAAAGTAAATAAGACGACCATCAAGAAGGAAGATCAAGACTACAACACCAAGTTTGAAGACGATATTTACAAAGAAATAATGGACGAGATGAGGTAAATTATACCACAGATTATACTTGAATTATCAGAGTACAATTGTAGATAATTTATATCACTTGTAATTGTATTTTAAGGGAGAAATAAGGTAAGGGAGGAGGGTGATCACCTTCCTCTAGTCTAGGGATATTAAAATTGGTTCACTTTCTAGCAAGGAAAAACAAAGACGAGTTTTCAGTCTAAATAATGACCAGGATGAGGTAAATTATAGCTTAAATTATTGTTGAATTACTCTAGTATACTTGATATAACTAATAAGATATAATTGTATATTAAGGCAGAAATAACGTGATAAATGAGGGTAATTTTAGCCTGCTGGTAAATGGTCTAGTAGGTCGTAACAAGAGGCCAAAATAATGTTTTTATACAAGGGGAAAAGTCGCCCTGTTGCTCATTTAATATATTATTTGAAATGGGTAGTCACTAATTGGTCTTTGTAATAAATTAGTCACTAAATAGTCTTTATCAAAATAAATGGCTGTTGATCATTACAATGTATAGTATTGGAGTAATTTAGGTATAATGATTTGAGTGATGGCTGAAGTATTTTTTCTATTTTTTATGGTGGAATAATAGTATATATTCTAGGGTTGCTTGAGTGATGATGGAATTGTTTCTTCTGTATTTTTTGTTCTCTGTATATAAGCAGTTTGTTGTACAGGGTTTGAGTGATGGTGGAAGTAAATCTTTTATTTTGGTTGCAATATATTGGTGGCAGACTGATTTGAAAAAATGTGTTGCAGGGTTGAGTGGTGGTGAGTTGAGTGGTGGACAGAGCACTGGAGGCGGCGGTGTGTCGTTACGGATGATATCCACCGCAGCGGAGACGAAGGATCAACCTTACAACAGCGATGTACTGTTGATGCTGCTATGACCATCACATGATGCTGTTGTTGACTCTCCAGGTGAAGCCTATTGTTGGGTCCAGGGGTCAGGGAGGGGTCCATGGGGGGTGGGTGGTCAGGGAGGGGTCCATGGGGGTTGTGTGGGTGGTCAGGGAGGGGTCTATGGGGGGTTGTAGGTGGTCAGGGAAGGGTCCATGGGGGGTGTGTGGGTGGTCAGGGAAGGGTCCATGGAAGGTGTGTAGGTGGTCAGGGAGGGGTCCATGGGGGTGTGTGGGTGGTCAGGGAGGGATCCATGGGGGTTCTGTGGGTGGTCAGGGAGGGGTCCATGGGGGTTGTGTGGGTGGTCAGGGAGGGGTCTATGGGGGGTTGAAGGTGGTCAGGGAAGGGTCCATGGGGGGTGTGTGGGTGGTCAGGGAAGGGTCCATGGAAGGTGTGTAGGTGGTCAGGGAGGGGTCCATGGGGGTGTAGGTCGTCAATGAAGGGTCAATGGGAGGTGTGTGGGTGGCTAGGGAGGGGTCCATGGGAGGTGTGTAGATGGTCAGGGAAGGGTCCATTGGGGATGTGTAGATGGTCAGGGAGTGGTACATGGGAAGTGTGTAGGTGGTCAGGGATGGGTCCATGGGAGGTGTGTAGGTGGTCAGGGAAGGGTCCATGGGAGGTGTGTAGGTGGTCAGGGAAGGGTCCATGGGGGAGTGTAGGTTGTCAGGGAAGGGTCCATGGGGGGTGCTTAGGTGGTCAGGGAGGGGTCCATGGGAGTGTAGGTGGTGAGGGAAGGGTCCAAGGGGGGTGTGCAGGTGGTGAAGGAAGGGTCCATTGGGGATATGTAGGTGGTGAGGGAGGGGTCCATTGGGGATGTGTAGGCAGTCAGGGAGGGGTTCATGGGGGGTGTAGCTGATCTGGAACGGGTCCATGGGGGGTGTTTAGGTGGTCAGGGAGTAGTCCAGGGCAGTAGTGGAAATGGTCAGGGAGCAGTCCAGGGGGTAGTGGAAGTGGTCAGGGAGCAGTCCAGGGGGTAGTGGAAGTGGTCAGGGAGCAGTCCAGGGGGTAGTGGAAGTGGTCAGGGAGCAGTCCAGGGGGTAGTGGAACTGGTCAGGGAGCAGTCCAGGGGGTAGTGGAAGTGGTCAGGTGGTAGTGGAAGTGCTCAGGGAGCAGTCCAAGGGGTAGTGGAAGTGGTCAGGGAGCAATCCAGGGGGTAGTCCAGGGAGTAGTGGAAGTGCTCAGGGAGCAGTCCAAGGGGTAGTGGAAGTGGTCAGGGAGCAATCCAGGGGGTAGTCCAGGGAGTAGTGGAAGTGGTCAGGGAGCAGTCCAGGGGGCAGTGGAAGTGGTCAGGGAGCAGTCCATGGGGCAGTGGAAGTGGTCAGGGAGCAGTCCAGGGGCAGTGGAAGTGGTCAGGGAGCAGTCCAGGGGGCAGTGGAAGTGGTCAGGGAGCAGTCCAGAGGGCAGTGGAAGTGGTCAGGGAGCAGTCCAGGGGGCAGTGGAAGTGGTCAGGGAGCAGTCCAGAGGGCAGTGGAAGTGGTCAGGGAGCAGTCCAGAGGGCAGTGGAAGTGGTCAGGGAGCAGTCCAGGGGGCAGTGGAAATGGTCAGGGAGCAGTCCAGGGAGCAGTGGAAGTGGTCAGGGAGCAGTCCAGGCAGCAGTGGAAGTGGTCAGGGAGGGGTCCCGGGGGCAGTGGAAGTGGTCAGGGAGGGGTCCCGGGGGCAGTGGAAGTGGTCAGGGAGGGGTCCCGGGGGCAGTGGAAGTGGTCAGGGAGGGGTCCTCGGGGGCAGTGGAAGTGGTCAGGGAGGGGTCCTGGGGGCAGTGGAAGTGGTCAGGGAGGGGGGCAGTGGAAGGGATCGTCAAGGAGGTTAGGGAAGGTCAAGGGGGAGTGTAGGTGGTGGGGAGGGTCAAAGGGAGCGTAGGCTGTCAGGGACGGTCCAATGGGAGTGTGTTCAAAGTCTAACAGAATCTCTGAAGTTCTTCCCATTAGTGAAAAATGTGATAAATCTTGACCTATTGTGGCTAACTTATTTAAACTACCATAGCTATGTATGTAAACCAAAATCGCTTAAATATAGTGTTTGTTATTATTCAAGGTTTCTGGTATCCATGGTAGTTCTTGGTGCGTCCCTGGGATAACTGGGCACTACTGTGTAGGTCTTGGAAGGTATCTCCCTGCGATACCAGGAAACCACTGTGCTTTAGCTTCCGCAGTTCTTGTCTCTCTAAATTAGTGTCCAGGTTGCTGTGGATAGACTGTTGGTTACAAGGCAGAGACCAAGAGCTAAATCCAATTGTCCAGAAGCACATCCTCGTGGTGTGGCTCTTTTTTTTTTTCTTTTAGATACAGTAAGCATTGCATATAACGCACCTTAGATTTAATAGGGGGACATTCGTTAAATTGTACATTTAATTGCTTGTTTATCAGGTATATTAGTTGCATACTAATGTCTGTGTATAGGTATATAGAAATAAAAGTAGTTGTATGGATCATAGTCACTGAAAAACCAATGTAAGTAATTTCTTTGACAAACTTTAGCATTAGTCAGATTTAAGTGACACTGATGTTAATCAATCTTAGTGGTTATTGAAACCTCCATATGTTTGTTTGGATAGTTGCAGCAACCAGATTCATAGTTGACAGACTGGTGTCCAGTGGTGCGTCCTTGAGCAGTAACGTTGGTTTGCTGGTTCTTCCCCGAGGTGCGATCGTAGTTATGACAATGGTGCTGCCCACTAGAACTGCTACTAGTACTGTCACTACCACTAGTCCTCCTCCTAGTACTGTCACGACTACTAGTGCTGCTGCTACTGTGAGTGTTATAAAATAATTTTCCCGGATCAGTACTTATCGAGATAAGAAACATGAAAATGACAAAAGTTAATGACTGGCGGCAACATCGTCGGCTTCTGCTGCTCTCCGTATTTTTGTTTTTACTTTTATTGAATGATTTTCTTTTCTAAAATTTTTTCCAACAAATTTTGTGGGCTGTGAGACCAATATAATGAATAATGTATATATATATATATCCATTCTTCACACCAACCCAGTAACTGCACACATTGTTTGCAGAACTTGCTTACACAAATGAACATAAATATTTATTACTGATGTTTTAAAGTATACAGATGGAGCATTACAGTGCGGCATTAATCAGTCCATCACTTTAAAACACCCTGTATATATATGTAGTGCTGAATAGGTAAAACTTGTGATTTTTGGCTGAAATAACAACACTTCTTGTGGAATAAGGCAAGCGGAAATTTGTGTATGCAATAATTTCGCAAAAATCATTCTGAACCTAACAACAAAGTTTCCTTGTTTATTAAATTCTAAATTTGTCTAAAATGTATTTAGTTCGATTAAGCTAAATTAAATTACGGTTGCTATAATAAGGTTACGTAAGTTTTCTAGAGTTCTTTTGATACAAAATTAATTTTTACATAAAAATATTTTTATACGAATATTAGTATTTTAAAAAGGGCTTAATTTTAAACACGTTTTAGCTAATTGAGCAATTTTACCTATTAGACACGACATTATATATATCAATCACTGGACATGATCCTAGGACAGCAGCAGTCTGTGGAAATCTTTGAATCATAGTGTTGTACACAGTGCTGTACACAGTGCTGTACACAGTGCTGTTTTATACTCCATGCACACAAAACTAATGTGTTCGCATTTTTGTGAGGTGGTGGTTGTATGTGCACAGACAAAACACCTCTGACAAAATTATTTCTTAAGAGGCAGTTTTGTTAGGTAGTGGTACCAAGACATCAAACGAGAGGCTATTTGATGATCAGTTTTCACACTGTTTTGTGTCACAGATATTACCTGGTTCTTCTATATTGTGTGATGACAAACAAAATTTTCCATTTAGTGGTCTTTCTGCTCCTCATTTTGCTGTAAGACCCTTGTAGGTTCAACGCTTTTTTTTATTACAATAATAATGGTCCTCATCTTCATATTATAAGCACTGAGTATGAGAATGTCCATTAAATATAAAAAGTTTAATGCACCACTTATAACTTCGGACAAATGTGACATGTAGCAAACCCAATCTGCATGTTACATTGGTCTACTGAACTCATATTGAGAGCGTAACCCAATAATAGACAAGTTTTAGAATTGGTTCATTGGTATCTTTCTTTTCCCTTCCACTATCTGTCATTTCGTTATTGTGAATGGATGTCAATGTGACATCTCGTTCGTCATAGCACCGTAATGCTATGGTCATTGGCAACCAACACTTTACCTCACTACGAATGCCTGTGTTGAACCTGGGCAAATGTTTACGATTTGCACGCACTGCACCACACACGTCTGTCATGTTCAATTGAAAGAAACTGCTGAGTAAGAGGTTTGTGTACTAGTATCAGTATATACTGTGTCCCTTACCAAGATATGGTTCCACCAATGTTCTAGCTACATCTTCCGGGATTCCCAGTTACTTTTTGGTATCTTCCAATGTTTTACTTCCCGTGTATAAAGGTTTATCTAATACCAAGCCACTGTCAGTCACAAAGTACAAACTTGATACCAAAATGTTCCCTCCTGCTCGGTATGTATGTACTGTTCCAACGACAATCTATCTTCGAAGAAAATTAGTCGTCGGTTACAAGATCCTTGAATGGATAAAAGAATATGTTGAACTTTTGTTTTAGATACATGAAAACATTTCTAATCTTGATAAATTAGACACATGTGTAACATTTGGGCATCTTTAATGAGGAATAGTTTCACCATGCAGTGGCTTCAACAGTCCATGCAAAGGAGAATGGTGAAGAACAGTAGTAGTTTGAGGTAATTAGTGTCTCAGCCTTGAGTCAATGTGATCAGTCCATCAATCATGTCTGACACAGCAACATCTTATGAACTTAATACAGAGAGTTCTTCAACTTGCCTAACTCTTGGGCACGACATACTTCCACATTCGTCAAATGTTATACCACCCACGACTGCAGCACCTCTCCTGCCTACAGTATATAAACCACTTCTTCGCACATATTCTGTATTCTTTTCAAGATTGATGGACTGATCACATAGACAAGGTTGAGGGACTGATTACCTCAAACTACTCGTGTTCTTCACCATTCTCCTTTGTATGGGCTGATGAAGCTGATGTGTGGCGAAACATTTCCTCATTAAAGACGCCCAAATGTTGCAAATGTCTAATTTATCATTCATCTACATTTTTAATGCTGCATAACTTATTGTCTGTCAGGTCTGATTTTGTAAGATAAGTGTAAAATAGGATAAATCTGTTGACTGCGATAATATCACTGAAGGTCGGGGTAGAAATTAGGCGATCTGTGGATCGGATTGATTTGAAATGTCCATAGATATGTAGCATAAACATTATTGCTCCCCCCCCAAAAAAAAAGATAAATCTGCCACATTTGCTTCTTTCACAGGTGTAGTCTTGTTGTGATAAAATCATTATATTTGCCGTAATGTAATCAAAATTGTTACTTTCCCTGGCAATATTTTTCCTTCAAGAGCTGATCGAAGAATATTTCAAAGAATTGCAGTTCGCTTGCAATGTTTCCAAAGGAGCAAGATGACAGGAATCCACTTTTCAGTGTCAAAATGATAGGAATGGGGAACAAAATTGGGATTTTGCTGGCATTCACAGATGGTTTACTGGTGGGTAGTGGACATCATCAACTGATAGTGGTTGTGCAGGTTGTGTTGTGGAGCTAATTGAAGATGCCCTTTGCCGTAGACTTGCTGAGTCAGTGGTGTGGGTCCCAGCCTGGGCTAGTGTGGCATCTTGTATAGCTGCGGCACCAACACCACCTACAGATGCATGTGATCTACTGTCTACCAACTGTAGTCACATCATCGCCACTTTCACTATTCTAGGTGTAAGACAATGGGATGTACTCAGTCCTCTTGGTACTACATGTGGTACACTACCCATCCGTATGAGGCGTCGTATAAACTGACCCTTCACAGGTGAATATTATTCGTCACTATACCTACTCGAATGAGCAACAAAATCAAAGACCACTGCAATATCGTAACTATCACTCGCATCCGAGGCCTGGTCATGCAAAGATATTTTCTTTTGTGAAGTGGTACAACTGAATGTGACAGAGACGGACAACCACCAGAGGTGGATGGCGATGGTCGTCAGGGTTTACAATACTATTTTTCTATATCCTGTGTTATAATTTTGGTCACAAATTGTTTAGAACCATAGAATTCCTCTTCAGATTCACATGGGAAGAGGTGATTCAGAGTTTGATTGAGAGTAAAGTATTTGTTACCACGAGACATGGTGAACAGTGTGTACAAAGATGGAGTTCCCATAATGCAGAGGTGGACAAAATTTTTTCTGCCAAGGGCCATTTGGATATTTATAACATCATTCGTGGGCCATAATAAATTAACTTAAAAATTAACCTGTTATATTTGGTCATTTAATGTGATGGCTGGAACTGCTAATCTTTTGTGAGGCGCGTGATGTTATTTGGTATTTTTTTTTTTTTTATATTTTATTTAAAACCAACAATAGACAATAGACAAAAGGAAAAACCCTAAAGATGACAATATATGACAATAACTGAAAAAACGTTACATTAGATATTGAAACATCAACGAATAACATTACAATATAACAAATATGACCACTATTACCTACATATTAAATCAGATACCGAAGCTTAAAACTGTCCTATACTAGCTACATGTGGATAAGTTAACTTTCGTAAAAACATGCAAACCTATATTAACTCTTCCTCAAATTAATCATCCTTGCTCTTAATTTACACTAGAATAATAAAATACAAGTATAATAAAGAGCAGTTTGAATCAAAAGAACATTCCACAATTATCATAAATTTACCCTAACTTAAGCCTAGTATTTCATCTGTATTATAAATGTCTAATCAACACGAAAATTTTACCACATTCCCCTAACCATATTTGTTGGTGTAGATAATACAACCTTGTATTACCATAAAGAGAAAAAAAGAACAATAAAAAAGGAAAACCCACTCTTCACCTTTAAAATCAGACTTCAATTTACCATACATGTACATACATATAAATAAGTATATAAAGTATGTTGTCTAATTGAACACAATCACTTACAACGTCAGTTATAATATTACGTCAACTCAACCATGAATAACTTCACCCAATTCTTACAACTTCAAGGTTCGTAAAACTCTTAAACTACATACATAGTATTACCACCATCTAGACAAATTAAAAAGAAAAACAATACTCAAATATATCAAAACACACTATGCTTCTAATTGGCACCAAATCAATTGTGCTTACAAAAATACATTGTAAATTAAACTGAAACATAAAAAGCCATTTTGACATTTACACATTGTATCAAAATCATAAATGCGCATAGAAAATATGTATTGAATATCATTGAAAATGTTCATGAGGAAAAACATTAAAGGTATATACAAGAAAGTAAACATACATATACATACATATACATACATATACATACATATACATACATATACATACATACATATATATATATATATATATATATATATACATATATATATATATATATATATATATATATATATATATACACATACATATATACATACGTACACAAGTACACACACACATACAACACATGCATATATATACACACATACACATACATAGTTATAAGTCGACAATTCCAAATATAACTGTATTGTACTTGAAACACTCGGAACAAATAATGTTAAAATTGCACCCCAGACATACCTCATATAACATTCATCAAACAAACTCATCATGCTACCGACCATTCTAGGAAACCAGCCCATTTCATCCCCCTTACCTGCCTTTCAACTCCCGTAAATCCCGTAATGTGAAATTCCTATAACCCTCACTTAAATCCCTCTCCCATCTCCCCCCATACACCTCCTTATTTCTACACTTTGTCCTATAAAAAGTTGCTGTTAATGCATTAATTCTTTACACGTTCGCTCCTCTCATAGCCCAAGACATATAAATATAATCTGTAATTATATACCCTACCGCATTCTCTACCATCTGATTCACCCCACCTATGTCTAAGCTTAAAACCCTCAACACCTGCAAACCCCCTCCCACTAACCTTGATTACCTTACCCAACCAAACCCTTATTAGTTCCATACATTCGCAAAAAATACACCATATGGAAAACAGTCTCCCATCCACCACAAGCCTTGCATATCCCATCCTCCCGTATTCTCTTATGAATAAAACCATTCCAGACGGTAAGATCCCATGTAAAAATCTATACATTACTTCTCGTACTTTAGGGTTTTAAACGTAATTTGTTCAAACGCCCCCAGATATTACGCCAATCATACATCGGATAAACACCTTCTATACCCTGCTACCACTGCCTTACCTTCCACCCTATCAAGGTTTCCCAATTTAATATGTGAAGGATCGCTCATGTTTATGATGACCCGTAACATTGCCTCCTACCGATTATGAACTCCCTACCCACCCACCACCGTTGCATATCCTGACGTATCTTATGAAGTCCGCCTTCCCTCGCCCCCCCCTCCCGCTTATAACTACGTTTTAAATACACACTCATAATCCTCTTTTCAACAGCTATAAGACCCAGCCCTCCTCGGCCAACCGGGAGTGTGACAACCGCTCTACCTAACCATTCGCTTCCAGTACCCCAAATGAATCTAAAAATGCGCTTTTGTAACCTTTGTATCTCATTACGAAGTATCGGATATATTGCTGCTACATGCCAAAGTTTACTATATAATAGGACATTCGTTGTAATTACTCTTTGATGCAAAGTTAAGTGTGCAGCTCGTAAACCACTGATGCGCTTCAGTACACCATCTACAATACGCACTGAATTTATTTGTTGTGCTAACTTGATATCACTTACATAAACGATCCCACATATCAGTAATTGGTCCACCTTTTTCCACCTTTCAACTACTTCACATTCCTCACTTAACCTATCCCCAAGATCCATATACTTCGTTTTCTCCTTATTAATTGACATGATGAAGCCAAAAACTTTAAAAACATTTACTAACTTTTTCCACCGAGGCAAATCCCTGTTACCACTTACTAAAATCGTTGTCATCAACATATCCAACAATGCCAGCCCCCACCCTTTCGTCACCAACCCCATTTGCTGCCAATAAGACCCCTAATTCCTCTATAAAAGGGATCCTGTAAACATGCAAAAAATATTTGTGAAAGGGGACAACCTTGACGTAGACCCCTGCTCATCTGAATTTGTTCTCCTAACCTTCCATTTACCTGCACCCGCAAGGATGCATCTTGATACATTAATTTGGCCCATGATATAATTTCCTCTCCAAACCCCTGCCATCTCATAATCTTCCATAACGCTTCCCTTTCTACACTATCATATGCCGCCTCCCAATCTATAGCCAACACCCCCACTCCCAATTTTACTCTTTCTTCAATAAAACTCCTAATCAAACCATACTTGCATCATACATAGACCTTCCAGCACCCCCTTATTGTCCCTTATCAGTCACTTTACAGGACCTTTTTTATTCTATATTAAGCTAAAATTCTTGCAAAAATCTTATAATCACCACACAATAACGAAATGGCACGATAGTCTTTAACTGTTAATGGCTCTCCTTTAGGCACCTAAAACGACCACAGCCATCCGCTGCTGTGCCCCTGACCCGATCCATAGGATATTGAATAATCTTATTAAAAATTCTTTTAAAACACTCCAATTTTGGAATAAAAGTCACTGGGCAACCATCAATTCCTGGTACCTTACCTAATTGCGCCCCGGATAAAAAGCTTTCCCGTATCTCGCACTCCGTTATCGGCCCTTCCAAAACAGATTGATCATGCTCTGTCAACTCACTGCACAAACCTTCAATTGACTGTAATGCTGTTTACTTATTCCCACACATTGCGTTATCAACCCAACCCAAACATCAATATACCCCTCATACCCTCAGTCGTCGTCAACACCTGGTCACACTTTGTACCCTTGCATACCTACCTGAACATTTCAACCCCATTAACTCCATTGCCTTGCGACATTATTGTATTTGACTCATAGCACACACGCCGACCTTGATCTCCCACAAAACCTCCTCAATCCCGCCCCCTTAAGCGCTTTCCCCATCAAACCTCTCGGTGCACCAAATTCCGGATATTTTTCCAGCTAATTTCAATTTCCAATAACAGGATAATTAGCATTAATTTGTACATAACAGTCAGCACCTTTGCCCTCTAAATATTTTTGAAAACCGTATTGTAGCTGATTATATCTCTATCGATTAATGTAATATTCCTTAATACGTTTTTACTTCTTATTTCTCCCACCAATTAATAGCCAGCATCACAATTGCTTCTACCACTAAACGATCCCACATATGTCCAAAAGACAAAAGACTATCCTCTTCCTTTAATAACTTTACATTCAATTTCCAAAATGATGGACCCCTCCGAGGCACACCCTCAATATCCACATCTATTACCACTCCTCTATGATCCGAAAAAACCACATCTATCACATCCACCCTCCGCACAGTAACCGCACAAGGCACGTACATTCGGTCCAACCTCGCCGCATAACCTCGTTTAATGAAGGTATGCTCTACCATCCCTCCCCCCCCACACACATCCTTTAACCCCACCCCGGTCAATATATCCCCCAATATACCCAAACAACACCCCGCACCTCTAGGCTCCACATCTTTACGACGTATCACACAATTCCAATCTCCGCCTATTATTGCAACATTCGGTAAACCACGTAAAAAATAGACCAGCACGTCCCGAACAAATTTAGTTTTAATACTCACGTCACCCTCAGCCGGACCATATACACATACTAAACTAATGGGAACCCTACCCCAAGTTCCATCCACTCTAATTACCCTCCCCTCCCCCCCTTCACTACGCCTTACTATAAACGGGCTAGTTTCCTTTACCAAAATGGCAGCCCCACCTTTCAAACGTGTCGCATGTTCCATGTACACATTATAACCACTCATATCCAACTCATAACCAGGCCTAAAATTATGTTCCTGTAAGAATACCACATCCACACCAAGTCGCACCAAATACTCATTAAACCACTTAAGCTTCCTCTCAGCTCTCAACCCGTTAATATTTATAGTAAAACACTTGAATTCAACAAATGGGTTTTCCTTTTGTCCCCGGCATTGACTTTACCCCAGTTCGTTTTGCAACACCTCTGTCCCTCCCCCCTTTGTTGGGAATCACCTTTGCAATCCCTTGATCCTTGGGTTCACCATTCCCTCTCTTCTGTACCTCCACCCAAGACTTTTTCCCAGGGCGTTGGGCAGGAGTTAGCACATCATCAGAATCCGATGATGCTGCAGTCCTCTTTCGTGTCCCTCCCTCCACCTGCATTTTGACATCTGAAGCACCGTCCTGATGCACCTCCACCTCTACTGCATGCACCTTCAATCCTTTAGACTCTCTCGTCGACAAACCGTCATCTTCTGCCATATCATCATTCACAGCCTTCCCCAGAACTAAGCCTGGGTCTTCCACCTGATCTAGGACCGATTCCTCTAACAAGTCATCCAACGCCTTTACCAAAGACGCCGCCACTTCTTCACCCATATTAGGTAGTCTCTCCTCAAAAACCTTATGTATGTCCAATGACTGAGATTCTCCTTGAAGCGTTAGAATTGGCGATTCGAGCTCCTTTTCTTTGTCCACCTCCTCACTCCATGACAACCGTTGTTGGGGCAGTGTAGCAAGAGACTGTTCTCGCTCATCGCCAACCTCGTCCACTGGCTGCTGTTGCTGCTGTTGCCGTTGCTGTTGTGCCGGGTACCCACTTCGTTTCTCACACTGCGCCGTGATGTGGTCATATGACCCACATAGCCGACACGTACGTTGTTGCCCCGCATACGTTACATAGACTTGAGTCCTTAATTCTTTCAACACAATATATGAAGGAATAGGGTGTCGAAGAGTCATTTTAACTGTATACGCGCCTTCCAGCACACCTGCATACGGTCCAGTTGCCCATCTCCCTGCTGTGGCTACGTGAACCGTCCCATAAGTACGCAGTTCACTGGTAATATCAAAATCAGTTGCCTCAAAAGGCACATTCCTGATTTTCACCCAGGTGTAATGTCGAGATACATCATGAAGTCTCACCGACACAGCTGTATTAACCGGTATGATGGTCTCCTGATACTTGTCGACCACTGCCTCGTAGACTTGTGCAGACGTCATTTTAACGAAGATTCTTGTCATTCCATTTAATGCGACACCACATATCTCCTCATTTGCTATACCATAGGTATCGCGAATGATCGCTGGTAATAATAAATCCATGTTGGATCCTGTGACAGCACCACGGATCGTCTCAATGCAGACAGTGTTGATTCTTCTTCTGCTATTCAGCGCCATGTTGGAGAAAATAAAGTTTCCACCAACCAACGCTAGGGGCAGCTCAATCAGGTAAACTGCGCAAAACAAACTCAAACAGGAGCGTCTGCGCAGCTCGTCCACACGGCTCGGAGGCGATGAGGACAATGATATTTGGTATTTATGTTGCTACTCGCAACTACTTTTCCAGGATTGTGTCGGCCATTATGAAGTGCAGTCTACTCTTTGCAATGTTAAGTTTTTAAAAAATTGCTCGCAGCGGTAAGATGTTCTGAACACAGATGCATATTTCACTGCTTGTCTCCTCATAGTAGGGAAATTCATCATTGCTTATGTAACGTTTATAGAACTCAAGTAATGGGAGGTTGTTGTACCTAGCTTTCAGCTCCTTATCGCTTTGCAGCTGAATGATTATTGTCAGTTATCAGGCACATCATTTGGCTTCACATTGAACGGTGTGGCAATAATCATTTTCATTTGTTTACTTTTCACGTCTTTGAATCTCTGATTAAATGCCAGTTTGTTTTGCACATTTACTAGCAAATTCAAGTGTCGTAGAAGGCTCTTGTCCTTCCAGAAAGGGAAAATGCATCATATTTTTCTTTTTGAGTTGCAATTTCCAGTCTTAATTTTGCTTCAAATGATTTCACGCTTGAAAGCAGGGAGCTGAGAAGCTGGGTGGGGTTCGGCAGCTTGAAGTTCAGTTCTCGGGTACTCCGTTATGCCCGCCATGAACGTAAGATCATACAGCCATTTGCTGTAATTGAGCTTGTTGGCAGATTTTCCCTTCATCTCCATGAACTGCTTGACGTCATCCCGCAGTTAAGACCTCATGAGCATGTTCTCTCAACTCCGCCTTCGAACTTCAAAGTGATACACATATTCACCATGTTGGGTGAAGATGAGACTGGTGGTTATTAGGTCCTCTGCTTTGACAAAATTTATGCACGACACTTGTTGATATCAATGTTTATTTTATATTTTTTTATTTAAAATTAAATTGCAATACACTAAATAAATAAAAGAACCCTATTATCGGCTCCGCCACAAAACAAATTTTCATTTCCTAAATACACACTGCAGGTTCCTCTTTGTGCTGACAAAATATCCCTCATCCCCTATGCTTTTTATCCCTTACTCCTATGCTAAATACAATATTGTACGTTTCATCAATCAAAATATATTACAATTAGCATGAATATTTCTATTCTACTTATCGCCCGACAAAGAGGTGAACATTGTCATTACACAGGATTCCATGAAAATTTACTTAAGATTTAATACAAATATTGTCAAGTCCCACAACTCCTTCCCGTCTTCTAAATACAGTGTACACACATTCAATTGCATGTCGTTATGATCCCATCATAATTACTTACACCCCTGCACTTTTCCCCATTGCAAAATTAAATGCACTTACACTAGACGTCACAACGTCTGACTATTGTTCACTTAACTTATAAAATAATTGAATAACATAATTAAAACTTATGACAAAAATAGATAGGAACATTACTTGACAATAATGAAGAATGCCAACTAAAAATGGTAACTGTTCACTAGATAATAAAACTCGCACACTAAATACATATTCCCATATTTATGTTTTAACATGTGAAACAAAATATTGATGTATAGTAACAAGTATTCGGAACATTATCAGACCTACTCTTTGACACACTGAAAAAGATAACATTGCTCTTAATAATACATGTGCAGAGCAGTATTACCTCCATCATTAAAAATCCATCCAGGCACAAGACACTTCAGAAAGCCCCCCCATGCCATCCCCTGACCCCATACTGTCTATATTAAAAACACAAACTTACGTTCCCTTACATGCTCAAGCTCGAACCTGAAGTCTAAAGTCATAAACCCCTGTCTCTTAATCACAGGTCACCAGGTCACCCCCCCCTACGCCCCCCCCTCATGCCTAACGACTGTACACCCATATATTCCACTACCACACACTTTTATTCAAATTCCATCCTCCACTAATCTCAAAACAAAACAAAGTGACAGACTCCGGGAATACACCCATTCCAGCTCTATTCTGCACCCAACCCTAACATAACACCTATCGTCAGATTACGATAACCCACTGGGAAACTGTTTACCCACACCTTCCCATATAGTAGCCTATTCCTGCAAACCGTACGATACACCCTCGCTGCAAGTGCCCTCACCCTACAATTACCCCCCACCTCCCACATACCCCAAGAAACGTACAAAAATTCTGCCACCACATACATCACAGCTCGCCGAATGTCCTTGGAAACCCCACCCACATCAAACTGCAATGCCCTAAAGGTTGAGATGTTACTCCCCCCCCCCGCGCCGCTATACCTAGAATCCTCGCTAACCATGTCCTTACAACCCCCAAGTTTTCACAAAAATATACAGCATGAAAAGCTGTCTCCTCCCCACAATGCTGACAATTCTTCGCACCTACATAACCCATTCTATATAGCACAGACCTTGAAGCTAGAATTCCCAGAAAAACCTATATACCAATTCACGAATCTTCGGCTTTAATCTAATCTTTCGAAAGTCTTCCCAAATGCCCCTCCAATCATACATTGGGTATGTATCTATTCTCTGTATCACCTCTCCCTGCCTACCTGTCCTCCCAAGCCTACTAACCTTTACCTTCCTTGCATCCTGGATTGTCAATAAATTACGCATCATATCTTCACACATCAATAACTCCTTTCCCTTCCACCATTTCCTCACATCCTCCATGACCTCTCCCACCCTTAAACCCCTCTCCCCTCCCGCCCTTAGGTACCTCTGCTTCACATATACTGCCTTAACACGTGTGTCCAAAGGTATGAGACCCAGCCCACCCAGTCGCTCGTCCATCATCACCACCTTCCGAAGCCACGGCCTCCCATAACACCACACATATCTCAAAACACCCCTCTCCATTTCCTGAATATCACACGCCCTCAGGGGATATACTTCTGCCACTCCCCACACTTTACTATACACCACTGTTTGCGCTACCATCACCCTCTGCTGCAACGTTACATCCCCGGCCTTCCACCCTCGCATCCTACCCATCGCTCTACTCACATCACTTGAATTTGCCCTCTGTGCCTCCCCAGCCTCTGCCATGTAACCACCCCGCATATCTTAGGTCTATCCACAACGTTCCACCCATACAAGTCCCCCCCCACCCACGTACCTACTTCCATTAACTTAGACGTTGCTCCATTAACCCTCATCCTAGTCTCCCCACCAAAAATCTCTATTATACATCCCACATTCCCCAATCCTATTTCCTCTCCCACCAAAATTGTGGTGTCATCCACATACCCCACAATCCCACATCTGCCAGTACCCTTCCCTCTCCGTTCCCCCACTCCTTCCTCTATAAGCCTTTAAAATGGGTCTTGCATGCATACAAACAGGATTTGTGACAAGGGACAGCCCTGTCGCAAACCCTTCCCCATCTGTACCGGCAGCCCTAACTTCCCATTAACTTGTACCCTGACTCTCACAGGTGTATACAAAGTAGTCACCCACTGCACAATCTCATCCCCAAAACCCTGTTTTTTTTTTTGTAAAATACGCCACAACATACGTCTATCAACACAGGCATAAGCATGCCTCCAATCGATCCCCAAGATCCCCCTCCCCCCTGTCTGCCCTCCACGAAATCCCTAATTCTTCCATGCCCCTCACGCATACTTTGCCCTGTAATCCCATACTTTCCTTTATGTATAACAAGGGCAATCACCTTCTTCATGCAATTGCCCAAAACCTTCGCAAATATCTTATAATCAGCGCACAGGGATATCGCCCTATAGGCACCCAGGGTCCTCCCCCCCCTTCTTTTATAAACTAAAACAACTACCCTCGTGCCCTGCGTTTCCCCCAACACTCCCCCTTCCTTCATACAGTTAAGCAACGAGACGAGACATTCCTTCATACAATCCCAGTGTGCAATATAGAAATCGTTAGGAATCCCATCCATCCATGGTGCTTTTCCCCTACTCATGCTCATTACCGCCTCCCCCACCTCCTCCTCACTGATCCTACCCTCAAGCTCTGCCCTCTCTTCCTCCCTTAAATTTCCCCGAATTCTCTCCCTCCCTCCACCCTCCCCCTGCTTAAAATTCTCCCTGAACTAAAGATCAGCATAGTTACTCATTCCATCAGTGGTTCTTAGTACCTGCCCCACTCTATAGCCCCCCCCCCCTTTACACACCTCTAATCCCATAATCGTGCTCATCTGTCTTTCCATGAACCTCCACAAAACACATCCTGACGGCTTATCACCCCATAGTACCTCTTCTAATCCTTCCCTCACCCGTATCGCATCAAAACGAGAATTCTGCATATCCTTCAATCTTCCCCTTGAAACCTCAATTTCTCCATGCCTACCACCCCCACCCACTTCATAGTAATCATTGAGCTGCCCCTCAAGGTATTTCTATAATCCAAACCTCCACCGTGCTTCATCCCGGCCTCTATGCTGGTAATAATCCTTAATCCGCCGTTTAGCTTGCATCTCCCACCATCCCAAAACATCCTCCTCGATGTTGCGTGCCTCCCAGAATTGTCTCCACCAGTCCCTGAATGCAAACCCCTTCCCCTCAAGTAACCTCGCATTCATTTTCCAATAACCTGCATATCGGCGAACCATACCATCCCATGCCACCTCTGCCAACACGGCACGATGGTCCGGAAAATCTACGTCAACAGTCAGCACACGTTCTACTGTTTGCCACGCACAAAACTAGAATGAGACTCGTCCACTCTTATAACAACCCGTAAAGCATGTGGCAGTTTGTGCAGCTTTAGCCGAAGGAGGACTGATTGCCGAAGCTTTCAGCCCTTACCTGCGTTACCGACTCCCACCTGGATTATATCCGGAGGTACTGCACGAGGATCTTAATCACTCAATCTGAGAGAAAAGAAAGTGGTGCACCAAATGCTGTGTGGAGAAATTTTCTCCAGGAGGGGGGTATCAGCCCCCTTCAGCCTACTTCAGCCCTTTCAGCCCTGAGGGGCCACTCAGAAGGGGCGAGCGTCTTGTTTACTGCTAGAGTGAGTAATTGATCACAGATGCTATGCCACGTAATCAAGTGATCTCTGCTCCTTGCAGGGGTGTTGCAACGTGTATTTTTATAAGAGACAGTACATCTCTTACTTAGCAGGACAATTAAGGAAAATCCTGCTCCCACTTTATTACCATAGTAAAAATAGTGTACATTGTTGTCTACGCTTAAGACAGCAAGAAACAAACATTCTGTTTTGCTTCATCGAGGAGGTGACAGGGATGCAAGGTACTAGGTCAGCGTTTTTTTTTGTGCTGGGGGCAGTGACGGGATGGAGCACTGTGGCGTCTGGCAGACTAACTTTGACTCTACTACGAGACACTGAAGCCAGGATAACCAGCAAAGGACACTGATCTGTGCGTTAGTGTGAATAAAGTGTCTCACAAAACACAATAAACTCTTAAGAGAAGTGTGATCAGCTTCTCTTGTGATACATTGTGAACAATAAAGACAAATCTTGTGGAACATAGTGTACCAGTGTGCGTTTCCTAGACAATGGAAGACGTGGACATCCAAAGACACTTCAGCTTCTATCAAGTCACCGATACCTGTCGAAGGTGTTGAGAACACCATAGCTCACGTTACAAAGAGCAAGGTATGTTACGAATTTCTTGTAGATCGGGGGATTGCGCAATTCTTGAGTCACAAGGAGTTTGTAATCAACCTATAATCGGCAGTAAGGTGTGGACTTTTGAGTCCAAACAAGTAAGTATTCGTCAGCCATCATCGAATGAAATATGCTGACATAACACCCCCTAGGGGTAATTTATACTTACAAATTGTATCTCTTGACAGCCCACTGTTGTGATGGTTTCGACAGCTTCTAGACCTCGTCTGCAAGGGCGGCTGTGTAGACGATTTGCTGTCATTTATCAGCTAAGTGTTCATTATATATATATATATAATAAACACAGCAGGTAAGGCCAAATTCTCAACATGCTGTTCGCAGAGAACAAGTGACTTCAGGATATTGGACAAACTAGCCTGAGCTAGTTTGTCCAATATCCTGTCAAGTTTCTCGAGATGTGTAGGGACATCTTGCGACATGACGATGAGATCTAGGTAGACCTTGAGCGTGCCACCTAGGAGAGTATGTAAAATAATCATCATCAAATGACTGAACGTAATCGCGCGTCCACACAAGCCGAAGGACAACCTCCTGAACTGGTAATGACTGGTAGGCATAGAGAAAGCTGTCAACTCTCTTCTCTTTGGTCATCGAGGGGGATCTGCCAAAACCCTTGACGATCAGGAGTCGAAAAGACCTTATTATCACCGATGTTCTGCAGAAGGTCTTTCAGAACTGGCAATGGAAATCGGTCTGTAATCCATAACAGGGCACCAGGTTCCGTAATACTTGAGAACCATTCAAGGGGCATTCCACGGGGAATTGGACTCCACCAGTAACTCCATCATGGAGCATCCTTGCAATAAGTTCTTCAGCAAAGACTTGTACCAGCGGCAGGCAGTACGCAGGTACATAAATGGATTTAGTACCTTTGCCAAGTGGAATATGGTGAGAAATAAGTGGTGGTCAGGCCCATGGACTCCTCATTTAACTCGACTGCACTGGACGGGTGTCGGAAGAGTCAGTAGCAGACTCGCCTGGGAGAACTGTAGTTACGAGAAGGTCAGCTGGGATATCGCCCTCCATTCTCACCAGGAGAGGGAATCTGACAAGATCGACAAGTGAGGAGTCCTTCTGCAGGGCACATCCACTCCATTGAAATCCGCTTTCCACTTAGCTGGATCTATGTGGAACTTAAGGTCTGCCATGGTTTTAAACCTGATAAGCAGCTCGCCATGGAAAATATTATTGATGACTAATAACTTCGTGGACAGCTTGCGACCCTGGATTGCAAATTCTAATGTTGCACCATAAGAACACTACCTGAGTCTCCTCTCAAGGTCTGAATGAAAGACGGCTCTGTTAACATTGCTTACAGTGGACTCAACAAGCGGTCTACACGGTTCTCATACCAAATGTGAAGGCGTGACAGGCCGACTGCATCCCTGGAGTCATGGCTCCTAGAGGCTCGACGCTTGTTGGCGAGGCTCGACATCCTGGAAGTTATGGTAAGTCACGACAACAATGTCAAGGCACTCTGTTTCCACATTGTCGGCGTGTGTATCACTGCCCAGGGTGGCGAACGCATTGCAGACAGGGATGGAATACAGTGACTCCGACAGGGTTACTATTTCATAAGCTGTTTTCTTGGACGTGACTCTTTCCCCATACTGTTGGAAAGGCTCCTAGTACGTGCTTTGTGCCCCGAATGCTTGCCCTGCTCTGCCGACAGCATACTTCGCAGCTTGTAACACACGTTAGAGGTATGTGCTGAAGTGTTATGGCATATACAAGCTCCCTCCCAATACTGGGCATAGGAACGGTGACGGTCACCACGTGGGAACTTCGGTTTGTAACATTCGGAACGGTAGTGCCCATGTTTGCCACAAATAATACAAGTCACCATGCGCTTAGCAGGTGGTGCTCGCGGCGGTAGTGTGTGCTGGTGATGTTTCACCTTGGTCCTAGGAGTCGGTGATGGTTTCTTTGTATTATACCGACTGTTGTTGCTCGGCCTATTGTTAGTAGTACTGGGTTTGGTAACTATGAGGATCGGCTGTCTGACAGTTGTGGCAAATGTAACCGATTGCTACACCTGCAGTATTGCTGTTGACGATGCCGGAGCGACTGGCATGAGTGTCAACAAGGCAACAAACCTTGCCTTTCTCAGCAGAAGCGCAATTTATTTCTGTAAATTGAACTCTCTTGACAATGTTTCTAATTAGGACGCATCTCTGAAGGCAAATTTCATTAACTTTGACTGCATTTAGTTTTTCTTCGACATTTGATGGATACTCTACTCCTCGTCAAAGACGATGAAACTGTGAAAATGACTCCATCTTAAAGAACTTGAGAGGCAAGTATCGAAGCAAAGGCAACAATATCTTATGAGCAGTCAGTATGTATGTATAATATTCACCAAGACAGGAGTCCTGGCATGGGTCTTATTCTTGCATTGACCTGTCTCTGGCTCCTGAAGGAGAAAAGGTTCTTAACTCTCAAGCACTCTTCTCGTCAGTTCATCTGGTGCATCTCATAAGCGACAACACCATATGTACTCCTAACTGTGGACACTAACGAGGAGGAGGATATGTCGTTATCACGGGCAACAGGTTGTCTGGTTCGTTGACTCCATGGTACACTAGTGTAGCTGCAGTCATCTCTGTGTCCTCATCGGGAGGGGACAGTGCTAGTTGCCTGCGGGTGTCTCAGAGGATAGTGTTAGGGGGCGCTGGACAATGTGTTGGCACATCTCAACCTTTTCAACTATCACCTTGGCTGTTGGAAAGCCCAAACTAAGCCGATGGATGGCGGTACACTGCACTCTCGATCTTTTATCATGGTTGCCAATATCCCTCTTCTCAGTGTGTACCTTGCTGCCGGTGCAGGTTCGTGCTACTTTGAAGGTGTTTGTTTCTTACTCTGTCAGCCAGGGAAGTCTGAGACAGTGTGTTGGTCCAGATATGGGCCCCAAGCATAATTCTTATCACCTGGTTTTGTACGACCTCCACCCTTTGCCTGCTCTGCGGAAATAGATGAGCTAACGCCGGTGCACTATCGTCAACGAGCCAGCACACAGCTTGTATATAGTACAAGCAAAGTACTTATTTGCTCGCCCCTACACGGTGCCTCGTCATGGCATTGAATCTGAGTAGAGCACGGGAACTGACATACTCTGCCTGTTTCTGAAAGGTCAGCTTTTTATTAATGTACATTCCCAAGTATAGGTACGAACCTGTCCACTAAGTTCTATATTCTGGATACGTCATCTATTCACAGGATCTGGTCCCTTGAACACGAGTGCACGATACTTCAAGGCGGAGATCTTGAGGCTAGTTCCTTGCAAGACTGTGTTATTAGGTCCAAAGCTCAGCAAAGCCGAGTAGCTGCATACCATTATGAAAGGGAAGGCTTTCAAGTTCCTGCATAAGGAACATAAACAGGGCTTTAAAGGAAGATTAGTGTCCCTGAAAGCTGACACAGGCCTGCCAGTCCCTAAGGTAAGACTGTCCCCTTCCGAGCTAGTATTGCTTGAATTGCTGTGGGGTTGGCTAGCTCAAATGCCTTCTCGAGGTCGAGGTAGATGACGATACTAGGTTTCTTGTTACTATCAGCAGTCTGCCTCTTCAAGGGGGGCTCCTTGGCGTGGTGAAGAGGCTCTTGGTCTGAGGAATTAGACCTATCGGTCTTCTTCCTCAGACCGAACCTAATTACCCCCCAATCTCCCCTCCCCTATCCCATCCTCCCCATCCTCCCCTTTTTCCTTTCCTCCTCCCCCTCCCCACCCCTCCCTTTTGCCCTTCCTCTTTTTGTCCTTTGGGATTTCTCCCACAGGCGCGCTAGTTCCTAGGTAGGGGAAAGGATACCGGGGTCCATCCCATTCCGTTGAGGTTCTTGGCGGTGGTGTAGTTTGCCGTGGAATCTGGATCGCCTGGGGATGTCCCGATCCCTCTCCGGTATCCCGGAGTAGCTTTGGGTGTCTTTCGGGCGACGAGTGTATCTCTGAAAGCCACCTTTCGGATTCCAGGGGTGGTGGCCGAAGGAGGTATGCTTTGTGGCGGATGTCCGGCTGCCCTCTCTTTTGTCCACCGAGGTAGCTCGGCAGATGTGAGGTTGCTATCCCGGATTGTTAGTTTACTAGCATGATGGGTAGGGTATGGCACGGGTTCCATGCTGCATCTGCGCTACTTGCGGTGCTGAGGTCCTCTTGGGCGCGGAGGGAGATTTCTGGCCCTTTCATTCCTCCTAAGACCTATCCCTCCCCGGTCCCCCCCTTTTTTTTTCTTTTTTTTTATTTTTATTTTCTTTTCTTCTTTCTTTTTTTTCTTAAAAACAAAAAGAAAGAAGTAACCTAACCATGGCAGCCCTAGACCATGAACCTGGTACCCCCGGGCCCCTTCTTGATACCGCACCCCGTTCTGACCCCGCCTCGTCTTTGGACCACTCTTCAGACATTCCTCATGCCTCTGTACCTATTGCCGGTGCTGTTTCCTCACCCGCTTCAGGTACTGAGGCCTCGACTGACTCCTTCGATTTATCGAACCTTCGCTCTCCTCTGACTATGCTTCCGGCCTCTCCCTTTACGGGCGGCAATTTTCAAATCGCCGACCCGTTCCACGTCGGACCAACTCTGGTCCCACGCCTAAACGCCAACGACAATTACGTGCTGATGATACTTCTCCACCTTCTCGTTCTTCTCAGAAACGATCGACACGTCCTTCACTACCTTTCCACGCTCAGTTTCAGACTGAACAGTGGACTAAATTCTTCACTTTACGACCAACTTCCTCTACTGCCTATCTTTCTGACCATAGTATTGGCAAGGCACTCCTACGCCATGTTGGTAAAGATATTTCTTTTCATGCTCTTAAGAGCGGTACACGCATCATTACCGTACAGAATGCTACCCAGGCTCATGAGCTCTCTCGTCTTTCCCATATCGATACTGTTCCTGTCACTCTTGAAAAACATCATTCCCTCAATTCTTGTAGTGGTACCGTCATTCTGCCCCATACCATAGTTCAACAAAATTTCCAGACATGTGGCACTGACATTCTAGAACAGCTGGAACTCCAAGATCTCCCAATCCTCAAGGTAGACACTTACGTTCTTCCTGCCCATGGGCGGAGACGATACCCTAGCAATGTGGCTCGTTTAACTTTTGACAGCCGAGAACTCCCATCCTCAGTTTATATAGCAGGACATCGGTTACAAGTTCGAAAGGTGATCCCTACACCACAACAGTGTAGAAATTGCTGGCGATTTGGCCATCCAGCGAAATATTGCAGATCTATCGCCGAATGCCCAGTCTGTGGTGCCGATGACCATTCTAATACGTCTTGCACTCGATCTCCCTCTTGCCTTAACTGTCATGAGGCTCACCCTTCGTACTCTCGCCGTTGTCAGGTCTATTTAAACGAGCGGGAAATCCGTTACCTCAAAGAGACAGAAGGTCTCCCTTATGCCATGGCAGTTTCTCATCTCCGCCTCCAAGGGAGACTCCCACTTGTTTCTTATTCCCGTGTTTCAAAACGTCCCCCCACTTCTGGTATCCCATCTTCTACACCCACCTATGTGGTTACCTCACCCATAATCACTCCTGTATCTAATCCTTTTGCTGTCCTCGGCTCAGACGTCCCTACTTCAACGCCTCAGTCTAATCTCGCTTCTTCGAGTTCTCTCTCGCAAGCCTCAGTATCGACGAGACCTCGTACGACACCTCCTCCCAATCGTCCCTCTACTTCTCAAAAGTCAAAAAAAGGTCCGGTAACACCTCCTACCCATCTTCCACCTCCTCATTTTACCCTCCCTGTCTCTGTCCCTAGTTCTTCCCCTCTCACTGGCTCAGTTACAAGTGCAGAGGTTCACCCTCCTCCTCGTAATGTACCTTCCTCCCCTGTTCCCTCCCAAGTTTCTTCCTCTTCTGCCACCTCCCAGGTTCCTGCCTCTTCTGTCCCCTGCCACGCTTCTCCAGTTCCCTCCACCCTTTCGCCCCCCCCCCTACCTTGGTACAGTCCAATACAGTTCCAATCTTTACTCATCCTCCCCCTACCATTCCCAATATTGTCTCCCATACGACATCTCTGAATTCCGAAACACTTGAAGCAATCTCTGAATATATTGCAGAGACCAAACCATCAATGGACACTGATCCACCTTCCGCTCTTTCTCTCTCCTCTGCTCCATCTGCGCAACTTCTTTCTTCACAGCGCACCGTTCCTTCGCTGCTTGAACATTTTCCACTGCCTCCGCATGTGGACTTTTCTAACCCTTCTAGTCCGTAGGAACCCTTACCAGCGGATTTCAAGTATCTTTATCATTGCCAATCATGGCCTATTTACAGTGGAATATATGCGGCCTCAGGGGTAATCGGGGTGAGCTTCAGATGTTACTCTCCCAGTTTGCCCCTGTTGGTGTTTGCTTACAGGAACCAAAATTAGACTCTGCTGTTATTTCTCACATCTCAGGCTATAATTTATTGTATTCTTCAGATCCTTTTCCTGATGGGACCTTTAATGAAAGTGCCCTTCTTCTCCACACTGATATTCCGTACCATCAGCTATTTGTTCATACTTTGCTGGCATTACACGGAAGCCGGTATCCACTTACATAGGTGGTATACGCTCTGTTCTTTATATCTCTCTCCTTCTCGGGCATTATCTATTCCGGATTTTGCCTTCCTTGTTTCGTCATTACCGCCACCGATTCTGTTTCTTGGTGATTTTAATGCCCACCATTTCCTCTGGGGGGGGTCTCACTGTGATTCCCATGGAATTCAGTTAGAGGCTTTTCTTGCCACCCACCCCCACCATGTTTTAAATACAGGTACTCACACCCATTTTGATCCTCGGACTCGTACTCTCTCTTGCATCGATCTCTCAATCTGCTCTTCCTCCGCCGCATTAGACTTCACTTGGCCTGTTCTCCCAGACTTACATGACAGTGATCATTTCCCAATCATTCTTACTTCCCCTTCATACTCGCCACCTCTTCGCACCCCACGCTGGCAATTTAATCGGGCAAATTGGAACCTTTACTCACACCTAACTGTTTTTAAAGAGGTTCCTTCTTCGTCCTCCATTGATGAACTTTTACACCTCTTCTCGTCCTCCGTTTTCACCGCAGCTTCTCATTCTATACCCCAAACTTCGGGCAGGCATTCTCAGAAATGCGTGCCTTGGTGATCTCCTGCTTGTGCTCGTGCAGTACGTTTGAAACGCGCT
The DNA here is from genome assembly GCF_038502225.1 of Cherax quadricarinatus. NCBI lineage: Eukaryota > Metazoa > Arthropoda > Malacostraca > Decapoda > Parastacidae > Cherax > Cherax quadricarinatus. The sequence continues at coordinate 20,605,653 of NC_091372.1, read as the reverse complement.
GCATGGGGCAGGTACCGGTACAATAGAACCACAGAGCGACTCCTTGATTTTAAACAGAAGCGTGCGATCGCTCGCCGTGTCATCCGTGACGCTAAACGCACTTGCTGGCGAGATTATGTCTCCACCATCACCTCTGCTTCCTCTATGAGTGCAGTCTGGAAAAAAGTACGAAAACTGAGTGGTAAATATTCTCCTGACCTGGCTCCTGTTCTGCGGGTTGCCGGTGTTGATATAGCAAACCCACTAGATGTTTCCAATGAAATTGGCAATCATCTGGTCCGTATTTCTCAGGGACTACATCTATGCCCCTCATTTCTTTCCTCAAAGTCTGCCAGAGAGTTAGCACCCTTGGACTTTTCTTCTCTCAGAGAAGAACAGTATAATGTGCCTTTTACACTTCAAGAACTGGAGGCAACACTCTCAGCTTGTCGATCATCGGCAGCTGGGCCCGACGACATTCATATTCGTATGCTACAACATTTACATCAGTCAGCCCTTGCAGTCCTATTACGCCTTTACAATCTTATTTGGTCACAAGGAGTTCTTCCACAGCTGTGGAAATCCGCCGTTGTTCTCCCTTTCCGCAAACCAGGCACTACGTGACATGAAACCTCCCACTATCGTCCCATTGCTCTTACCAGTGCAGTTTGCAAAGTAATGGAACGTCTAGTAAATAGACGTTTAGTGTGGTATTTAGAGACACACAACAGTCTCTCAACTCGTCAATATGGCTTTTGTAAGGGACGTTCTACCATAGACCCCTTACTACGCTTGGATACATATGTTCGTAATGCCTTTGCGAATAACCACTCAGTTATTGCCATATTTTTTGACCTTGAGAAGGCATATGACACAACATGGAGGTATAATATTTTAGCCCAAGCCCACTCCTTAGGCCTTCGAGGCAATCTACCATCCTTCCTTAAGAACTTTTTAACTGACAGGCATTTCCGTGTTCGGGTTAATAATGTGCTCTCCCCGGACTTTATCCAAGCTGAAGGTGTCCCCCAGGGATGTGTTCTGAGCACAACACTTTTTCTCCTTGCTATTAATGATTTTGCCTCTAGTCTTCCATCAAATATTTGGTCATCACTCTATGTTGATGACTTCGCTATTGCCTGTGCAGGCGCTGACTGTCACCTCCTTACAGTTTCTCTCCAACATGCAGTCGACCGTGTTTCCAATTGGGCCACCACACATGGGTTTAAATTTTCCAGCACTAAAACCCACCAAATCACTTTCACTAGACGCTCTGTCATCTCCGATCATCCTTTGTACCTCTATGGCTCCCGTATCCCTGAACGTGATGGTCAAGTTTCTGGGCCTCCTCTTTGATCGTAGGTTATCCTGGAAACCTCACATTACCTCTCTGAAGGCAATTTGTCACAGCCGGCTGAACCTTCTTAAAACCCTTGCTCATCTTTCGTGGGGAGCTGATCGTCGAACCCTCCTTCGCCTACATTCCACCCTTATTTTATCGAAACTTGATTATGGTGACCAGATCTATTCAGCGGCATCTCCTGCTACTCTCTCTAGCCTTAACCCCATTCATCACCAAGGATTACGTTTATGCCTTGGTGCTTTTCGCTCTTCCCCTGTCGAAAGCCTCTATGCAGAAGCGAACGTTCCATCCTTATCCGATCGCCGTGATGCCCATTGCCTGCGCTACTATGTACGCTCTCATGATCTCCGCAATCCTTCTCTTTATAGAATGGTCACTGATATTAGTAGACATTCTTTATTTGTTCGCCGCCCCTGTTTACTCCGTCCCTTCTCTCTTCGCCTTCATTCGCTCTTGTCTTCTCTTCAACTACCACCTTTCTATGTACATGTAGCATCTCACTTTTCCCTACCCCCCTGGGAAGTTCCAGCTGTTCGAGTCTGTTCTTTCTCCCTCCCTTGCTCGAAAGCCCAACTGTCTACGGTCGCTTCCCGCTCTCTTTTTCTTGACCACTTTCACTCTCATTCTCATGCCATTGCTGTGTACACAGATGGCTCTAAGTCTTCTGACGGCGTAGGATTCGCAGCAGTGTTTCCGGACAGCGTCGTACAGAGGCATTTACTATCTTCGGCTAGTATTTTTACTGCTGAATTATATGCCATTCTTTCAGCACTTATCCGTATTGCATCTATGCCTGTGTCATCATTTGTGGTTGTCTCAGACTCCCTTAGTGCTTTACAGGCTATACAAAAATTTGATACACCTCACCCCTTAGTCCTCCGTATCCAACTTTGGCTACGCCGCATCTTTACCAAGCATAAAGATAGTTTTTTGTTGGGTCCCTGGTCATGTTGACGTACAGGGCAATGAACAGGCAGACACTGCTGCGCGGTCAGCAGTACATGACCTACCAGTTTCTTATAGAGGTATTCCATGTACGGACTATTTTGCTGTAATATCTTCCCACCTTCACACCCGTTGGCAACAACGTTGGTCTACTATGCTCGGCAACAAACTTCAGTCTATTAAACCGAGCATAGGTTACTGGCCGTCTTCCTATCACCAGTGTCGAGGTTGGGAGACTACTCTCTCCCGTCTTCGCATTGGCCATACTCGTCTTACTCATGGATATCTCATGGAGAGGCGTCTTGCTCCTCTCTGTGAGAATTGCCAAGCTCCATTATCAGTCAGCCACATTCTGTTGGACTGCCCACTTTATCAACGAGCACGCAGAATTTACCTCTGTCGTCATCTTCGCTCCGCTGCTCTCTCTTTACCTTCCCTTCTCGCTGATGGACCCACCTTTCATCCGGACTCTCTCATTGACTTTTTGACAAAGACTGACTTACTTCACAAATTCTGATACTTTCAGCCCTTTCTACTTCAATCTCTTGCTACCCTCTACCCCCGTACTATCCCCTGCCCCGCTGTTTTCTGTAACCTGCTGATCATCCCCCCTCCCTTCTGCCATCCAATTCCCTTGCTTCCTTCCCTACCCTGCAGCGCTGTATAGCCCTTGTGGCTTAGCGCTTCTTTTTGATTATAATAATAATAATATCAGCAGTCTGGCTTAGTAGGGTGGCTGTGCACTCGGCTCTACCTATTCCGTTGCTGAAGCCAAATATGTGACGATGAGACAGTCCAGGTTTCCATATGAGGCGGTTTAACACCATTCTCTCAGCAGTCTTGGCTAAACAGCTGGCCAGCAATATGGGTCTTATACTGCCTGCGTCCTTGGGCTTTGGAATTAATACAATGGTAGCCTCCTTCCATGCTACTGGGAGTGTCCCAGTTGATGAGATGGTTCTGTTCCAGCACCACCAGTCTCTCTTGTGAGTGCATCCTGCGGACTTCTTTGGAACTGTGCACTCTGCTGCCTGGGTGAGAACAGTGATTAGCTCCTGTCCAGCCATATCAGAGTCTTCGGATAGAGTGTATGGGGACCACCAGTCTTGAAGATAATCCTGGAACACCTTCCAGTTGGTCCTCTTTACTTCCTTTCTAGGAGGCACCACAACCGTGGTCACTGACGAGGTTAGGATGAGTTTCCCATGTGGCTCCCGAAGGTAAGGTCGAGGCAGCCACCCAACAGGTGTCTGGGGGTCTCCACTGTAGGAGCATTGCTATGTGTCTGCCAGCAACATTGGTTGCCGAGTGAGAGTGCACCATTGGGTGATGTGCTTTGAAGTCTCCACCCACAATAATACACTCATTGTGTGCTAGTGCGAGGAGCTCTGCAATATCGAGGGTGTGTCTTGACTTCTAGTAGATGTTATAGATGGTAATGGGCGCCCCAGGTACGTGTGCAAGGATGGCCTGTACCTCGACATCCTCCCTACAGTCCACAGGGTTGGCTATAACCTCGTGAGGTATTGCATCTGATACCAATACAGCTGTGCCTCTGCAGTGAACACCAGCATCCATGTGCCGAGAATTCCCAGCAAAACTGGGTAATCTTGGAGACATAGTTGGGACAGTCAGTTTCTTGTAGCAAGAACCCGATCCCGAATTACTGCCTCCAGCAAGAGGTGTTTGCCTTGCCTGCGAGCCCTGCCTGTTCAGAGACCCTGCAAATTCATGGCGTCCACCGTCGTCTCCTCGGTCAGTAAGCGCACACTCAGGAGCATACTAACCATCTGCCGGAATTGGTCCGAGGAGTTGATTGTGTAGCAAGTAATATCCGTGAATGCTTTGATGAGTGCTAAGAGATCCTACATGGTGAGGGCCTGCATTGGCATTGGTATCAAAGCAGTGGATATTATCTGGGCTGTTGTGGTCTTCAGGGGCTGCTGAGGGTTGGATTTATTTGTGTTCACCGATGTCTGTTGCTGTGTGTCAGGTTGGCTAGCCGGCAACTGCCTGTGAGGTGCCTGGGGAGCCTACAAAGAGGCTGTTCTGGGCAAGGAGTGCCTGTGTTGTCGTCTTATGGGAGGTGGGGGCTCGTGCAGTGCCGTCTGCTGATCACGTTGACCAGATGTTATCAGTTGACTCCTCTTGCTCCTTTTGTTTTTTTCTTCGTTGAGGTAGGGGGGCAGGAGGCTCCTGTCCATGACGTCTTGTTGAGGCTTCGAGAGTAGGGAATTCTTGGGCATGAGTTGGGTGACCTGATGAGAGATCTACAGTATGGCAGGGTTCCCTACACCTATCATCTACTGCGAGAGATGATCTGCCGTACTCTGCTGCCAAATTGTTGGTTTCTTCCAGGCTCCTTGAATTCTGGGGAGCCTCTCGGGGCATTGAGGATTCCAGGCATGGTTTTTCTGCCTGCAGTTGGGGCATTGTGGAGTAGGTGGCAATGCATTTTTGAGCTCGGTGATGCATTCCTCGGAAGGGTGGCACTGGCTGCTGACACTGCAGATTACTCTGTTTGGACAGAGTGCACCGAGGTATCCGTAACACTGCCACTTGAAACAGCGAACTGGTTTTTCCGTGAAGGTCCTGACATTATACCTGCCCCAAGAACCGAGGTCCAGATTGCTACTTTGGCTTATCTAGAAACAAAAGATGTCTACACCACACTTTGGCTTGATATCTACAAGGAAAAAAAATCTGCACCATGTGAATTTTATTTTGGACTTATAAAATAAAGAAGATACACTTCAAATATTGAAATTTTTCATTTCATTTGCTTTAGCAATAAACAGCATGCACCTAGGGTAAAATGTTTGCACAGTACAAAATTTAATTTGAATATCTACATAGCAAATCACAATATTATACATGTGTATATAACAGAAAATTTAATTGAAACTGTAAAAAATCTAAAATGTCTAATTGGAACAGAAAAAAAATCTAAAATGTCTAGAACATAACGAAGGAACACTGCAGAAGGCCTACTGGCCCATGCGAGGCAGGTCCAAGTCTCCTACCGGCTTAAGCCAATGCACCCATAGTCAGGTCAGGTCACATTGACTTAAGGGAGGAACACGGCAACCGACCTGGTAGCACAAGCTATCAGGTCTAACTCACACCCACCCACATCTACTCATGTATTTATCCAACCTATTTTTAAAGCTACACAACGTTCTGACCACTGTAACGGTACTTGGGAGTTTGTTCCACTCATCCACAACTCTATTACCAAACCAGTACTTTCCTATATCCTTCTTGAATCTGAATTTTTCCAACTTAAAACCATTGCTGCGAGTCCTGCCTAGGCTAGATATTTTCAGCACACTATTTACATCCCCTTTATTTATTCCTGTCTTCCATTTATACACCTCAATCATATCCCCCCTAATTCTACGTCTTTCTAGAGAGTGCAGTTTCAGGGCCCTTAGTCTATCCTCATAGGGAAGGTTTCTGATACATGGGATCAACTTTGTCATCCTCCTTTGTACATTTTCCAGAGAATTTATATCCATTCTGTAATACGGTGACCAAAACTATGCAGCATAATCTAAATGAGGCCTAACCAAGGATGTATAGAGTTGAAGAACAACCTGAGGACTCTTATTATTTATGCTTCTTGATATGAAGCCAAGGATTCTATTAGCTTTATTGCGAACACTTATGCACTGTTGTCTTGGTTTCAGATTACTGCTAACCAGAACTCCTAAATCTTTTTCGCAATCCGTAATATTAAGATCTACATTATTTAGTTTATATGTGGCATGGTTATTGTCCTGTCCAACATTTAGAACTTTGCATTTGTCTATATTAAACTGCATCTGCCACTTCTCCGACCACTGCATCAGTCTATTCAAATCTTCCTGGAGTGCTCGAATGTCCTCGTCAGAAAGAATTCGACGGCCTATTTTGGTGTCATCGGCAAACTTGCCGATGTCGCTCTTTATACCCTCATCTATGTCGTTTATTTAGATTGTGAACAGCAGGGGGCCCAACACTGACCCCTATGGAACACCGCTCGTGACGCTTCCCCACTCTGATTTCTCCCCATTTATGCAAACTCTCTGCTGCCTATTTGTCAACCATGCCTCTATCCAGGAAAAAATTTCTCCTTCTATTCCATGAGCTTTAATTTTCCTCAATAGTCTCTGATGTGGGACCCTGTCAAAAGCCTTACTGAAGTCCATATACACAATATCATATTCATTACCATAATCAACCTCCTCAAATACCTTAGTGAAAAAAGTTAATAAATTCGTAAGGCAGGAACACCCCTTTGTAAAACCATGCTGAGATTCGTTGATTAATTTATGCTTTTCAAGGTGGCTACGAACTGCCTCGGCAATTATTGATTCCATAAATTTTCCCACTATGGAGGTTAGGCTTATTGGTCTATAGTTCGAAGCTAAGGACCTGTCACCTGTTTTGAAAATAGGTATCACATTTGCCATTTTCCACTTACCTGGCACCATGCCAGTTTGTAGTGATATGTTGAAAAGATTAGCCAAAGGTGTGCTAAGCTCCTCTTTACATTCCTTTAGAACCCTTGCATACAGTTCATCAGGGCCTGGGGATTTGTTAGGTTTTAATTTATCTATTTGCCTATGGACCATGTCACTTGTGATCCTAATCGTGCACAGTTTATTATCGTCCTGTTCTACATAATTTATCATTACTGGAATATCGCTGGTATCCTCCTGTGTAAAAACTGAGAGGAAGTATGTGTTAAAAATCCTACACATTTCCTTATCACTGTCAGTGAGCTGACCCAGGAACTTTTGAGTGGGCCTATCTTGTCCCTGATCTTACTTCTGTATACCTGAAAGAATCCTTTTGGGTTAGTCTTCGATTCTCTTGCAACTTTAACCTCATAATCTCTTTTTGCTTTTCTAATTCCCTTTTTTATTTCTCTCTAACTGAATATATCGATTTCTTAATTGCCCCTCTCCTCTTTTGATTTGCCTATATATGCCTCTCTTTTCACCAATCAGATATTTTATTCTAGCGATAAACAGTACGTACATCGGATAAAAATGCTAAATAAAAGTCATGAGCTTCTTTTCTCATCATCCTCCAGCAGTAGTAGTCTAGATGGGATTGAAATGTTCTTCGATTGCAGCCTCTCATTTTTTTCAATATACGAATCTTCTCGTCAGGCCATGATCTTTCAATTTCTTGTGTATGTGCTCCGGTGTTGGGATTGACAAAATTTTGCTGATGATTTACGGAGAAATGACGAAAATTAAGTTGGTTTAAATTAGCGTATGCTCTCCATTCGTCGGAATGGATTACTGAGCTTTCAGCGATTTCTCGCTGAATAATTGGCTGAAGTGTCCCACTTAGGTAACAAACTATAGATAACATACCAAAGCTGTCTGGAATGATGTCTGTGGTGGAATGAAGTGTGCTGTTGCCACATGCACCTTGTTGTCTCAGTACTGGTCCTTCCACCCATGCTTCAGGCTCTCTAACCACACATTCTCTCGAAACCAAGAGAAGTGTTTTCATTGTTTTTGCACCGTGTTGATTGCAATATAAGGTGTAGATCGCCTAACAAAGTAGATTCACGATACGTTGATCGCAAAGTAAGTGTAGATATCATCCCAAAGTAGATTCATGACACGTAGATAAGCTAAAAGTAGCACCAGGTCCAGCTGGGATGGCAGCAGTCCTACATGCTGTATGAGGACCTGCCGGGTTGGTGCGTTGCCTGCCATCTTTGCCTTGAGACGTTTAGCTGACACCACACTGGGGTGAGCTGCTACTGCCTCGATGGGCATCATCAGCAGGTACCACATCACTACACCCTTGGTGATCTTCTGCCGAGAATCCAGTTCCTCCAGGGTGAAGGAGCTGTCTCCATTTCTGTCTTCAGAGCAGTGTACATTTCCTTGTTGAGAGGAGTCGGTATTGATTCTCCTCTCAGGTTGTGTCGTAATTCCGGTATGTAACGACTCCATAGTGGGTTCTGTGCTCCCTGTAAGACTTCACTTTCAATTTGCCAGATGGGTTGAGCTGGTTTGCCTGCTCCATGGACGGACGGCGCTTCTTGTTGTTGTCCACAGTGATCCATCCTTCATAGTTCTCGGGGGATGGGGTGTTTATTCCCTCCCCTGTTTCCATATTCGCTGTCACCATGGTTGGAACTATCAGACCTGCTACAATGTGAGCAGGATCTTCCTCTTCCTCTGACATGGGGTGGTCTCGCAACTCCTTCTCTAGAATTGCACCCTACATTTCGAAATCAGAGTCCTCCATCGTGTTCATCGAGCATCGGGACGTCTTTTCGGCAGAAGTCGTGTGCCTATCTAGTGATAAGGTAGGGTACTCCATGAGCTAAGTCTAACGTGTATACCTGTACTACGAACAGTCAGTGACGGTACTTCGCTTATAAACATTTTCACCTGATATTTATCATCACATGACAGTTACTTGAAGAGGAGGCACCTGACAACTCAAGATAAAATGAAGATTGCTATCATTTTCTTTTAAATAATTTTTTTATATGAAATATACAAAGAAGATTCACTTATGAATCTTCTGTATGAAGGCAGATTTAGAAATTTGAATCTACATTCTTTTCAGAAGTGAGGGAATAGATAGGACGTTAGAATAGTGTTAGGGGGAAAATAAGAACATAACATAAGAAAGGAGGAACACTGCAGCAGGCCTGTTGGCCCATACTAGGCAGGTCCTTTACAATCCTTCCCACTAACAAAACATTTGCCCAACCCAATTTACAATGCTACCCAAGAAATAAGTTTTGATGATCCTATTTACTCTTTATTCAAGTCTCACTCAAATCCAACCCCTCTCACTCATGTATTTATCTAACAGAAATTTGAAACTACCCAACGTTTTAGCTTCAATAACCCTACTAGGCAGACTGTTCCACTCACCAACTACCCTATTTCCAAACCAATACTTTCTTATATCCTTTCGAAATCTAAACTTATCTAATTTGAATCCATTATTGCGGGTTCTTTCTTGAAATGATATCCTCAAAACCTTACTTGTACCCCCTTTGTTAATACCTTACAAGTGAATGCAGTTTAAAATTCTTCAATCGTTTTTCGTATGGAAGATTTGAAATGCTAAGTATTAATTTGGTGATTCTACGCTGGATATTTTCTAGGGAATTTATATCCATTCAGTAATATGGAGACCAGAACTGACTAGTAATTTGCCTACAAATGAGGTTAGGCTTATTGGGCTGTAATTTGACGGCAACGACTTGTCCCCCTGCTTTAAAAATAGGAATTAAATTAGCCATCTTCCACATATCAGGCACTACACCTGTCTGAAGAGATAAATTAAAAATACTAGTTAAAGGTTCACAGAGTTCCCTTTTACACTCTTTAAGAACCCTTGAAAAAAGCTCAAGGCCCAGGGATTTATTCATCATATATTTATCCAACCTAAATTTGAAACTACCCATAATCCTAGCCTCAATAACCCAACTAGGTAGACTGTTCCACTCATCAACTACCCTATTTCCAAACCAATACTTTCCTATGTCCTTTCTAAACCTAAACTTATCTAATTTAAATCCATTACTGCGGGTTCTCTCTTGGAGGGATATCCTCAAGACCTTATTAATATCCCCCTTATTAATACCCATCTTCCACTTATACACTTCTATCATGTCTCCCCTCGTTCTTCGTCTAACAAGTGAATGTAATTTAAGAGCCTTCAACCATTCTTCATAAGGAATATTTCTAATGCTATGTATTAATTTAGTCATTCAGTGCCCAGAGTATATACATTCCCCAGAGAGAAATTAGGTCTAATAATAACGATCCCAAATGGGTTAACAGGAGGCTAAAGCATCTATTAGGGGAGAAAAGGGGAATTTATAGGCGCATCAGAAGAGGAGAGGTTAACCTTACTGACCAATATAAGAACATAAGTTGTTAGATAAGACACATATGCAACAGTTAGGTATCTTTATTATGAAACGTTTCGCCTACACAGTATGCTTCTTCAGTCAAGTACAGAAAAGTTGATAGAAGCAGAAGATACTTGAAGACGATGTAATCAGTCCATCACCCTTAAAGTTTTGAGGTGGTCAGTCCCTCAGTCTGGAGAAGAGCATTGTTCCATAGTATAAAACAATATGGAGATGAAGTGACAGAATGGAGCTTTTTATAGCGCCAAGAGGTGAGACGTAGGCCACTAGGAGAGGTAAGAACTCAGATGTTGAAAGGTCAGGTCCCTCTCAAATCCAGCCGCTCTCACTAGTGGAAGTTGTCGAAGTTGATTGCAGGTCTGTACCAAGATACCCTTGTGTTGCAGTGTCTGACAGATTGAACATTAAAATGGTATAAAATACCGACAGGTTGTTAGGTAAGACACATATGCAACAGTTAGGTATCTTTATTATGAAACGTTTCGCCTACACAGTAGGCTTCTTCAGTCAAGTACAGAAAAGTTGATAGAAGCAGAAGATACTTGAAGACGATGTTCAATCTGTCACACACTGCAACACATGGGTATCTTGGTACAGACCAAGACATTAATTTGTTCAAATCGTCCTGGAGTTCATTGATATCCTCCTCAGAGTGAATTATACGGCCTATCTTTGTATCATCAGCAAACTTACTCATGTCACTAGTAATCCCTTCATCAAGGTCATTAATGTAAATTATGAACAGGAGAGGGCCTAAAACTGATCCTTGTGGAACGCCACTAGTGACTAATCCCCATTCAGATTTCACTCTGCTTTCTATTGGTAAGCCATGCCTCAATCCATGCTTGAACTTTACCTCCTGTACCATGAGCTGCCACTTTTCTTAAGAGTCTCTTGTGAGGTACTCTGTCGAAGGCTTTACTAAAATCCAAATAAACAATATCATATTCCTTATCACTGTCAACTGCCTCAAATGTTCTATTGAAGAACGTCAGTAAGTTTGTCAGGCAGGAACGACCTCTCGTAAATCCATGCTGAGATTCATTTATCAAGTTATGCTCTTCAAGGTGACTTCTGATAATGTCAGCTATAATTGATTCTAATAACTTGCCCACTATAGATGTCAGGCTTATTGGACGGTAATTTGAAGGATTGGACTTATCCCCTGATTTGAATATAGGAACCACATTAGCCATCTTCCACAACTCTGGCACAACACTGGTAAGGATGGACGCATTGAATACACTCGTTAATGGCTGACTAAGCTCCGTCTTGCATTCCTTAAGTACCCTTGAAAACAACTCATCGGGTCCCGGGGACTTATTTTGTTTCAGTTTGTCTATCTGTTTAATAACCATGTCCCTCGTGACAGTAATATTAGTTAACTTAAATTCATCAGGAACTAAATAATTGTTAATTACTGGAATCTCATTTACATCTTCCTGTGTAAAAACTGACAAAAAATAGTCATTAAATAAGGAACACATTTCCAGTTCATTATCCGTTAGCTGTCCATTCCCAGATTTCAGGGGTCCTACTTTTTCCATCACCTTCGTCCTATACACTTGAAAGAACCCCTTTGGATTAGTCTTTGATTCATTAGCAACTCTAATTTCATAGTCACGTTTAGCCTTTCTAATCGCCTTTTTTACTTCTCTTTTAAGCTGAACATATTGGTCAGTAAGATTAACCTCTCCTCTTCTGATGCGCCTATAAATTCCCCTTTTCTCCCCTAATAGATGCTTTAGCCTCCTGTTAACCCATTTGGGATCGTTATTATTAGACCTAATTTCTCTCTGGGGAATGTATATACTCTGGGCACTGTGTACATTATTAAGAAAACAATCATAAAAGCAGATCCCTTCATATTCATAAGTATGATTATCGTCAATAAAATCATTAGCTAGATAACCCCAATCAAGATTAGACAGATGTTCCCTAAGTCCATTATAATCGGCAGAACGAAAATCAGGGATTTTTACTGTATAATCATTATTTTTGCATTCCCAATTAATGCTAAAGGTGATGGATTTGTGATCACTTGCGCCAAGCTCTTCAGTGATCTCCAGATTATTCACGAGTGTTTCCTTATTTGACAAGACTAGATCTAGCAAATTATTACCCCTGGTAGGCTCAGTTACACTCTGTTTCAGAAAACAGTCCTGAACTGTTTCCATGAAGTCACTGGACTCTAGATTACCTGTCAAAGAATTCCAGTCAATTTGGCTAAAGTTAAAGTCCCCTACTATGACTATGTTACTGTGTCCAGAAGCCCTAACAATTTCGTCCCAAAGAAGTCTCCCTCTATCGTGATCCAAGCCTGGAGGTCGGTATATTACACCTAGAATTAGTTTTTCTTGACCCTCCACGAACTCTACCCAAACACTCTGTTACTGCTCCATCTATTTTTATACCTGTTTTTATGCAACAATTAATATTTTCTCGAACATACAATGCAACTCCTCCCCCCTTCCCATTACATCTATCCACATTGAACAACTTAAATCCCTGAATATTACACTCAGCAGTCATATCCCGACTCTTTAAATCATACCACGTTTCAGTTAATGCAATGATATCAAACTTCCCAGCACATACTACCAAACGTAGTTCATTAATATTATTTCTTGCACTTCGACTGTTAGCATAAAATACCATCATATGGTTTTTCTTCTGCATATTTTTTCTATTCATCTTTGTTTTTACACAATTTCTGAAATTAGCATTACCCAGAGTTACTCCATGACAGTTACTATTAAGATTCTTTATATCAGAGCATAAGTCAATATACCCATACTCATTATTAATCATTTCTAAACCCATACCTCTAACTAATCCTAGTTTAAAGTCCTAACAACCCCCTCAACTGAGTTAGCAAGAAAACCCACACCTGCCCTGGATAAGTGAACCCCATCCCTGGCATACATGTCATTTCGGCCATAAAGTTGTCTCAGTTGTCAATGAATGGTACTGCATTATCCTTAGTGTTTATCCAGCCAACAATTAATACCAATTGCTGTGGACAACCATTCATTACCAACACCTCTTCTTGGCAAAATGTCACATATAACAGCTTAAAAGAGAAGTAAAAAAGGCGATTAGAAAGGCTAAACGTGACTAAGAAATTAGAGTTGCTAATGAATCAAAGACTAATCCAAAGGGGTTCTTTCAAGTGTATAGGACGAAGGTGAAGGAAAAAGTAGGACCTCTGAAATCTGGGAATGGACAGCTGACGGATAATGAACTGGAAATGTGTTCCTTATTTAATGACTGTTTTTTGTCAGTTTTTACACAGGAAGATGTAAATGAGATTCCAGTAATTAACAATTATTTAGTTCCTGATGAATTTAAGTTAACTAATATTACTGTCACGAGGGACATGGTTATTAAACAGATAGACAAACTGAAACAAAATAAGTCCCCAGGACCCGATGAGTTGTTTTTAAGGGTACTTAAGGAATGCAAGATGGAGCATAGTCAGCCATTAACGAGTGTATTCAATGCGTCCATCCTTACCAGTGTTGTGCCAGAGTTGTGGAAGATGGCTAATGTGGTTCCTATATTCAAATCAGGGGATAAGTCCACTCCTTCAAATTACCGTCCAATAAGCCTGACATCTATAGTGGGTAAGTTATTAGAATCAATTATAGGTGACATGATCAGAAGTGTTAGAGTGTTCAGCAGAAGTTTGTGGTTACAGGAAAGTGGGTGCAGGAGGGAAGAGGAGCGATTGGTGGAATGATGATGTAAAGAGAGTAGTAAGGGAGAAAAAGTTAGCATATGAGAAGTTTTTACAAAGTAGAAGTGATGCAAGGAGGGAAGAGTATATGGAGAAAAAGAGAGAGGTTAAGAGAGTGGTGAAGCAATGTAAAAAGAGAGCAAATGAGAGAGTGGGTGAGATGTTATCAACAAATTTTGTTGAAAATAAGAAAAAGTTTTGGAGTGAGATTAACAAGTTAAGAAAGCCTAGAGAACAAATTGATTTGTCAGTTAAAAATAGGAGAGGAGAGTTATTAAATGGAGAGTTAGAGGTATTGGGAAGATGGAAGGAATATTTTGAGGAATTGTTAAATGTTGATGAAGATAGGGAAGCTGTGATTTCGTGTATAGGGCAAGGAGGAATAACATCTTGTAGGAGTGAGGAAGAGCCAGTTGTGAGTGTGGGGGAAGTTCGTGAGGCAGTAGGTAAAATGAAAGGGGGTAAGGCAGCCGGGATTGATGGGATAAAGATAGAAATGTTAAAAGCAGGTGGGGATATAGTTTTGGAGTGGTTGGTGCAATTATTTAATAAATGTATGGAAGAGGGTAAGGTACCTAGGGATTGGCAGAGAGCATGCATAGTTCCTTTGTATAAAGGCAAAGGGGATAAAAGAGAGTGCAAAAATTATAGGGGGATAAGTCTGTTGAGTGTACCTGGTAAAGTGTATGGTAGTTATAATTGAAAGAATTAAGAGTAAGACGGAGAATAGGATAGCAGATGAACAAGGAGGCTTTAGGAAAGGTAGGGGGTGTGTGGACCAGGTGTTTACAGTGAAACATATAAGTGAACAGTATTTAGATAAGGCTAAAGAGGTCTTTGTGGCATTTATGGATTTGGAAAAGGCGTATGACAGGGTGGATAGGGGGACAATGTGGCAGATGTTGCAAGTGTATGGTGTAGGAGGTAGGTTACTGAAAGCAGTGAAGAGTTTTTACGAGGATAGTGAGGCTTAAGTTAGAGTATGTAGGAAAGAGGGAAATTTTTTCCCAGTAAAAGTAGGCCTTAGACAAGGATGTGTGATGTCACCGTGGTTGTTTAATATATTTATAGATGGGGTTGTAAGAGAAGTAAATGCGAGGGTCTTGGCAAGAGGCGTGGAGTTAAAAGATAAAGAATCACACACAAAGTGGGAGTTGTCACAGCTGCTCTTTGCTGATGACACTGTGCTCTTGGGAGATTCTGAAGAGAAGTTGCAGAGATTGGTGGATGAATTTGGTAGGGTGTGCAAAAGAAGAAAATTAAAGGTGAATACAGGAAAGAGTAAGGTTATGAGGATAACAAAAAGATTAGGTGATGAAAGATTGAATATCAGATTGGAGGGAGAGAGTATGGAGGAGGTGAACGTATTCAGATATTTGGGAGTGGACGTGTCAGCGGATGGGTCTATGAAAGATGAGGTGAATCATAGAATTGATGAGGGAAAAAGAGTGAGTGGTGCACTTAGGAGTCTGTGGAGACAAAGAACTTTGTCCTTGGAGGCAAAGAGTGGAATGTATGAGAGTATAGTTTTACCAACGCTCTTATATGGGTGTGAAGCGTGGGTGATGAATGTTGCAGCGAGGAGAAGGCTGGAGGCAGTGGAGATGTCATGTCTGAGGGCAATGTGTGGTGTGAATATAATGCAGAGAATTCGTAGTTTGGAAGTTAGGAGGAGGTGCGGGATTACCAAAACTGTTGTCCAGAGGGCTGAGGAAGGGTTGTTGAGGTGGTTCGGACATGTAGAGAGAATGGAGCGAAACAGAATGACTTCAAGAGTGTATCAGTCTGTAGTGGAAGGAAGGCGGGGTAGGGGTCGGCCTAGGAAGGGTTGGAGGGAGGGGGTAAAGGAGGTTTTGTGTGCGAGGGGCTTGGACTTCCAGCAGGCATGCGTGAGCGTGTTTGATAGGAGTGAATGGAGACAAATGGTTTTTAATACTGGACGTGCTGTTGGAGTGTGAGCAAAGTAACATTTATGAAGGGATTCAGGGAAACCGGCAGGCCGGACTTGAGTTCTGGAGATGGGAAGTACAGTGCCTGCACTCTGAAGGAGGGGTGTTAATGTTGCAGTTTAAAAACTGTAGTGTAAAGCACCCTTCTGGCAAGACAGTGATGGAGTGAATGATGGTGAAAGTTTTTCTTTTTCGGGCCACCCTGCCTTGGTGGGAATCGGCCGGTGTGATAATGATCAGAAGTCACCTTGAAGAGCATAACTTGATAAATGAATCTCAGCATGGATTCACGAGAGGTCGTTCCTGCCTGACAAACTTACTGACGTTCTTCAATAGAACATTTGAGGCAGTTGACAGTGATAAGGAATATGATATTGTTTATTTGGATTTTAGTAAAGCCTTCGACAGAGTACCTCACAAGAGACTCTTAAGAAAAGTGGCAGGTCATGGTATAGGAGGTAAAGTTCTAGCATGGATTGAGGCATGGCTTACCAATAGAAACCAGAGAGTTACCATTAATGGAGTGAAATCTGAATGGGGATTAGTCACTTGTGGCGTTCCACAAGGATCAGTTTTGGGCCCTCTCTTGTTCATAATTTACATTAATGACCTTGATGAAGGGATTACTAGTGACATGAGTAAGTTTGCTGATGATACAAAGATAGGCCGTATAATTCACTCTGAGGAGGTAAGACACATATGGTAAGACACATGGAGATAAGACACATGGTATGAAACATGTTTCATACCATGGAACAATGCTCTTCTCCAGACTGAGGGACTGACAACCTCAAAACTTTAAGGGTGATGGACTGATTACATCGTCTTCAAGTATCTTCTGCTTCTATCAACTTTTCTGTACTCGACTGAAGAAGCCTACTGTGTAGGCGAAACGTTTCGAAATAAAGATACCTAACTGTAGCATATGTGTCTTGCCTAACAACCTGTCGGTATTTTATACCATTTTAATGTTCACTCTGAGGAGGATATCAATGAACTCCAGGACGATTTGAACAAATTAATGTCTTGGACTGAAAAATGGCAGATGAAGTTTAATGTTGATAAGTGTAAGGTACTTGCCCTTGGTAATAAAAATAACCCTCGAAGCTATAATCTAGGTGAAGTAGAGCTTGGTCATACAGAATGTGAAAAAGACTTGGGAGTCATGGTAAGCAGAAATCTAAAGCCAAGACAGCAGTGCCTTAGTGTGCACAACAAGGCCAACAGATTACTTGGATTTATCTCAAGAAGTATAAGTAACAGAAGTCCAAAAGTTATTTTACAGCTCTATACATCACTAGTGAGGCCTCATTTAGATTATGCTGCTCAGTTTTGGTCCCCTTACTACAGGATGGACATAGACTCATTAGAGAACATACAGAGAAGAATGACTAAAATGATTTACTGTGTAAGGAACCTCCCGTATGAAGATAGACTTAAAGCCTTAAATCTCCACTCTCTGGAGAGGCGTAGAATGAGGGGAGATATCATTGAAGTGTATAAGTGGATGACGGGCATAAACAAGGGAGACATTAATGAAGTAATGAGGGTGTCGAACCAGGTAAGAACCAGGAATAATGGATTTAAGTTGGATAAATTTAGATTTAGAAAGGACATAGGTAAGTACTGGTTTCTAACAGAGTTGTAGATGTGTGGAACAGTCTTCCCAGTGGGGTGATAGAGGCTAGGACCTTGGGTAGCTTTAAGAAGAGACTGGACAAATATATGAGTGGGAGGGGCTGGGTTTGATTGGTGTTAAGGGGTACGGGAGTTATTTCTTGAGTAGCTTTAGGTAGATGTCGTTTTGATAAGGACCTGCCTCGTATGGGCCAGTAGGCCTTCTGCAGTGTTCCTACTTTATGTTCTTATGTTCTTATGTAAATATTTTCTAACGAATTTGTCCAGTCTGTAATATGGAGACCAGAAATGAGTTGCATAATCTAGGTGAGGCCTTACTAATGCTGTATAAAGCTGCAGTATAACCTCTGGACTTCTGTTGCTTACACTTCTTGATATGAAGATTGAGACACTTATGCAGCATATGGGAATCTTTATTCAGGAAACGTTTCGCCACACAGTGGCGAAACGTTTCCTGAATAAAGATTCCCATATGCTGCATAAGTGTCTCAATCTTCAACTTGTCGGTTTTTCAAACCATTCATCACACTTCTTGATATAAATCCCAATTATCTGTTTGCCTTATTACGTATGCTTAGGCATTGCTGTCTTTGTTTAAGGTTGCTGCTGCCATAACCCCTGAGTCCTTTTTGCAATCTGTATGATTAAGTTCTACATTATTTAACTTATAAGTGCTAGGGTTAGGGACTCTCCCGAGGTTCAGAACCTTGCATTTATCTTCATTGAACTGCATCTGCAACTTTTCTGACCAAGAATAGAGTTTGTCTAAATCCTCATGAAGTTCCCTAACATCCACGTTTGAATCAATCATCCTACCTAACTTTGTGTCATCTGCGAATTTCCTCATATCACTAGTAATACCCTCATCAAGGTCATTGATATATATTATAAACAACAACGGGCCTAAAACTGATCCCTGTGGTACGCCACTTGTTAAAGATCCCCACTCGAATTTAACCCCATTTAAGCATACTCTCTGCTTCCGATTAGTGAGTCATGATTCGATCCATGAGCATTTTTCCCAAAATGCCATGAGCTGCCACTATTTTTAAGTCTCTGGTGCGGTACTCTATCAAAAGCCTTACTAAAATCTATATAAACAATATCGAATTCTTTACCATGATCAACGGCCTCAAAAGCTTTACTGGAAAAGGTTATTAAATTAGTTAGGCAGGAGCGGCGCCTCGTGAATCCATTATGAGTATCATTAATCAAGCCGTGCTTAAAGAAATGGCTTCTTATATTATCAGCTATAATAGACTAGTAATTTGCCTACAATTGAGGTCAGGCTTATTGGGCGGTAATTTGACGGTAACGACTTATCCTCTGCTTTAAAAATAGGAATTACATTAGACATCTTCCACATATCAGACACTACACCTGTTAGAAGAGAAATATTAAAAATATTAGTCAATGGTTCACAAAGTTCCATTTTACACTCTTTAAGAACCCTTGAAAAAAGTTCATCAGAGCCTTTAACCGGTCTATCTGTTTGATAACCAATTCAGTAGTGACTGTGATATTGCATAATTTATCATCATCAGGCCCACTATAAAAATTAATTACTGGGATATTGTTAGTGTCTTCCTGAGTGAAAACCGAGAGAAAATAATTAAGAATAGAACACATTTCATTCTCCTTGTCAGTAAGATGCCCAGAGTTATTTTTAAGAGGACCTATCTTATCTCTAACTTTTGTTCTATAAACCTGGAAAAAACTTTTTGGGTTAGTTTTTGAATACCTAGCAACTTTAATTTCATAGTCCCATTTATCTTTTCTTATCCTCATTTTAACGTCCCTCTTAATATCAATATACCGATTCATAAGATGACCCTCACCTCTTTTGATATGCCTATAAATTCATTATTTATGTCCTAAAATATATGAGCCTATTATTCATCCATTTGGCGTCATTTCTATTCTATCTAATTTCCCTATATGGGATAAATGTCCTTTGGGCAGCATGTATTGTGTTAAGGAAGCTGTCATACTGATAGAACTCTTCGTTACCCCAGTCCACAGATGATAAGTGCTCTCTAAGCCCATCGTAATCTATTAACAAGAGTTTCCTTGTTTGCCAAAACCAAGTCATGCAGAATATTTCCCCTTGTAGGCTCTGTCACAAACTGCTTCAAAAAACAATCCTTAACTACTTCTAAAGTCATTTGATTCTAAATTCAAAGTCAAAAAATTCCAATCAATATGACTAAAGTTAGTCTCCCAGAATTACTACTTTATCGTGCCTTGTGGCCTTAACAATTTCCTCCCATAGTAGTCTCCCTTGGTCCCTATCTAAGTTTGGGGGACGGTATATCATATCTAAAATAAATTTTCCATGTCCCTCTGAAAATTCTATCCAAACAGACTCTCTATTTGTTACTTCAGAATTAATACCCATTTTTATGCAACAGTTCAAGCGATCTCGGACATACAGTGCCCCCCCCCTTCCCGATACTTCTGTCTACTTGGAACAATTTAAAACTCTGTATGTGACATTCAACAAGCATGTCCCGATTTTTCGTATTGAACCACGCCTCAGTTAAGGCAAATACATCAATGTTACCTGCACTAGCAACTAATCTCAACTCGTCCATCTTATTCCTAGCA
This sequence comes from Cherax quadricarinatus, assembly GCF_038502225.1. Classification (NCBI taxonomy): domain Eukaryota; kingdom Metazoa; phylum Arthropoda; class Malacostraca; order Decapoda; family Parastacidae; genus Cherax; species Cherax quadricarinatus. Next base: position 20,585,521 of record NC_091372.1, on the reverse strand, counting down.
CTACGACTGTTTGTGCAATATATATTTAAGGACCCTACTTTCTCTTTACCCTTCCTGCTCCTTTCTGTTATTCCACTAAACCTATTACTGTCTTTGTCACCTAGTGCCACTGGCTTTCCAATATCCACCTCATTTTGCCTATTACTAGTTTTCCTAGTACTCATTACTAAACTGGGACTTCACTGTTTTCCCACTAAAACCCATCCAACTAACTATTCCTAGTTTAAAGACCTGACAGTTCCCTCCACTGTGTTAGCCAGTGCTCTTCCCAAACCTAGATAAGTGAACCCTACCCCTGGCATACATGTCATATCTACCATAGAAGAGGTCCCAGTTGTCAATGAATGTTACCGCATTTTCCTTACCATATTTGTCCAGCCAGCAATTGACACCAATTGCCCTGGACAACCGTTCATTTCCAACTCTTCTCCTTGGCAAAATACCATATATGACACGGTTCCCACCCTTCCTCCTAATTATCTCTATTGCAGACCTATACTTGCTTATCGGGTCCTCACTCCAACGTCTGCCAACATCGTTGCCTCCTGCACCGAGACAAATAATAGGATTGCTCACATTACCTCTCATAATATCATCCAGATAGCTAACAATATCCTTCATCCCAGCCCCAGGAAAACACACTTTCTGCCTCCTACTCCTATCTTTCAAGCAGAATGTCCTGTCCATGTACCTAATCTGGCTATCCCCAACAACAGCAATGTTTTCACCTTCCTTGGCGACGTCCGTCGTGATCCCAGTAGTCGGCTCACATTCGTTAGGTAGCACTACACCTTCACTTGTGGAATTCAAGACGTTCTCGATGGTCTTCGTTGAGGTTACTAGGGATGTCTCGCACACGACTGCCAATGCTTCCTTGGAGCTCATTGTGGCATTCCCGGTAGAACACCCACATACGTCAGGTAGCACTGAAAATGGGTTGGAAGTTTCCACAGTAGTCTTGCCAGACGTAGGAGTGAGAACCTGATTAGCAGGTATAGGTCAGCAATAGAGATAATTAGGAGGAAGAGTGGGAACCCTGTCATATGTGGTATTTTGCCAAGGAGAAGAGTTGGAAATGAATGGTTGTCCAGAGCAATTAGTGTCAATTGCTGGCTGGACAAAAACTTTAAGGAAAATGCGGTAACATTCATTGACAACTGGGACCTCTTCTATTGCAGAAATTACGTGTATGCCAGGGATGAGGTTCTTATCTAGGTTTGGGGTGGGAGCACTGGCCAACGCAGTGGAGGGATCTGTTAGGTTTTAAACTAGGAATAGTTAGTGGTATGGGTTTTGGCGGGAAAACAGTTAAGTCCCAATGTAGTAATATGAGTACTAGGAGAACTAGCAATAGGCGAAATGAGGTGGATACTGGAAAGCCAGTGGCACTAGGTGACAAGGACAGTAATAGGTTTAGTGGAATAACAGAAAGGAGCAAGAATGGTAAAGAGAAAAGAGGGTCCTTGATAAATTAGACACATGTGCAACTCTTGGGTATCTTTATTAAGGAAACGTTTCGCTACACAGTGGCTTCATCAGTCCATACAAAGGAGAAACTTGAACAGGAGGAGAATGAGGTAATCAGTCCCTCAACCTTGAGTCGATGTGGACACCACCTACGACTGCTACACCTCTCCTGCCTACGGTTTATAAGTTGCTTCTGCGCACATATGCCGTATTCTATTCAAGATTGTTGAACTGACCACATCGACTCAAGGTTGAGGGACTGATTACCTCATTCTCCTCCTGTTCAAGTTTCTCCTTTGTATGGACTGATGAAGCCACTGTGTAGCGAAACGTTTCCTTAATAAAGATACCCAAGAGTTGCACATGTAATTAATCAAAGTGTCGGTTCTCTGAACCACTCATCTACAAAGAAGGGTCCTTAAATATATATTACACAAATAGTCGTAGTTCTAGGAATAAGATGGACGAGTTGAGACTAGTTGCTAGTGCAGGTAACATTGATGTATTTGGCTTAACTGAGACGTGGTTAAATATGAAAAATCGGGACATACCTGCTGAATGTCACATACAGGATTTTAAATTGTTCCAAGTAGACAGAAGTATCGGGAAGGGGGGTGGGGTGGCACTGTATGTCGGAGATCCCTTGAACTGTTGCATAAAAATGGGTTTCAAGTCTAAAGTAACACATACAGAGCCTGTTTGGATAGAATTTTCTTAGGGACATGGAAAAATTTATTTTAGATGTGATATACCCTCCCCCAAACTTAGATAGGGACGAAGGGAGGCTACTATCGGAGGAAACTGTTAGGGCCACAAGACACGATAATGTAGTAATTCTAGGAGACTATAGTCATATTGATTGGAATTTCTTGACTGGGAATTTAGAATCAAACGAATTCTTAGAAGTAGTTCAGGATTGTTTTTTTGAAGAATTTTGTGACAGTCTACAAAGGGAAATAACCTGCTTGACTTGGTTTTGCCAAACAAGGAAACCCTTGTTAAAAATTTAGAAATTACAGAGGAACTCTGCACAAGAGATCACAAATCAATTACCTTAAGCATAGAATGAAAGTATGATAGTAGGGACAACTCAGTAACAGTTCCAGATTTTTGCTAAGCAGATTACAATGGACTTAGAGAACACTTATCTGTTGCCTGGGGTAACGAAGAGAGCTATCAATATGACAGTTTTCTGAGCACTACATACTGCTCAAAGAACGTTTATCCTGTATAAAGAAATTATATCAAACAGAAATGACCCAAAATGGATGAATAATAGGCTGAAATGCCTACTAGGGCATAAGAAACGAATTTATAGGCGTATCAAAAGAGGCGAGGGTCATCTTATGAATCGGCATATTGACATTAAGAGGGACGTTAAAAAGGGGATAAGAAAAACTAAGAGACTGAAATTAAAGTTGCTAGGGATTCGAAAACTAACCCGAAATTTTTTTTCCAGGTTTATAAAACAAAAGTTAGATAAGACAGGTCCCCTTAAAAACAACTATGGTCATCTTACTGACAACGAGGATGAAATGTGCTCGTTTTTAAATAATTATTTTCTCTCGGTTTTTACACAGGAAGACACTAACAATATTTCAGTAATTAATTTTTATAGTGGGCCTGAAGAAGATAAATTATGTAACATCACACTCACCAGGGAAATGGTTATTAAACAAATAGGCCGACTGAAGCAAAATAAGTCGCCGGGTCCTGATGAGGTTTTTTCAAGGGTTCTTAAGGAATGCAAAATGGAACTCTGTGAACCATTAACTAATACTTTTAATTTATATCTTCAAACAGGTGTAGTGTCTGATATGTGGAAGATGGCTAATGAAATTCCTATTTTTAAAGCAGTAGACAAGTCTTACCGTCAAATTGCCGCCCAATGAGCCTAACCTCAATTGTAGGCAAATTACTAGTCAATTATAGCTGACAATATAAGAAGCCATCTCGATAAGCACAGCTTGGTTAATGATATTCAGCATGGATTCACGAGGGGCCGTTCCTGCCTAACTAATTTATTAACCTTCTTCAGTAAATCTTTTGAGGCCGTTGATAATGGTAAAGAATTCGATGTTGTTTATTTAGATTTTAGTAAGACTTTTGATAGAGTACCGCATCAGACTTAAAAAGGGGTAGCTCATGGCATTGGGGAAGAGTACTGTCATGGATCGAGTCATGGCTCACTAATAGTGAGCAGAGAGTATGCTTAAATGAGGTTAAGTCCATGCCCAATTAAACATCCCTGCGCTGAATCTGTACTGAAAGACGCTAAGTGACAGACAAACTTGATATACGACATGACTACTGGACCTCTCTTCTTGACAAAGACATTCGCAGACCCACAAACCAACACAACCATTTCTACACCTTGCATGATCCTGCTCCTAACCCTTTTTACAAATAACCTTGGGTTCGCTGACATGTACCTTCTCTGACAGGTACCTTCTCTGACAGGTACCAGTCTCTGACCCACTTTCGCCTTGGCTTTAGGGTTAAGACATGGCTCAATTGTACACTCCTCTCTAGCGCTAATCTTCACCTGTCCTGTCCTCCCCGCTCACCCCACCGGAGTCCCAACAGAAGAGCCTGAATTTCTCTTCTCAATATCTGTACCCCGATCGCCTTCGCTGCTGGGTTAAGCCCTGGCTCTATTTCTACGACTAAGAACACTTCTCTCCAGCCCTATTCTTCGTCTGTCCCGTCTTCGCTATTCATCATATTTGGGATCTTACCTGAACTTTCGTTCGTTCGTTCATATGCTGGAACTGTTGACAAATGGTTATCAGCTAAGTTTAAATATAGGGAAAACTTAACTTAGAAAGACAACTCATTGCCTGCACAGCTGCCCCTGCAGACGAGGTCTTGAGAAGCTGCCGAAGTCATTCCTCAACGGCTGAAATGAGTTATAATTTGTAAGATTATAAATTACCCCTACGGGGTGTTATGTCAGCATATTTCATTCACTGATGGCTGACAAACTTACTTGTGTGGACTCAAAAGTCCGCCCCTTACTGCCGACTATAGGTTGATTACAAACTCCTTGCGACTCAAGAACTGCGCAGTCCCCCGTACAAGAAATTTGTAACCTACCTTGCTCTTGTAGCGTGAGCTATGGTGTCCTTCACACCTTCGACAGATATCGGTGACTTGATAGATGCTGAAGTGTCCTTGGATGTCCACGTCTTCCATAGTCTAGGAATACGCACACTTGTACACTATGTTCCACAAGATTTGTCTTTATTGTTCACAATCTTATCACTAAAGAAGCTGATCACACTTCTCTTAAGTGTTTATTGTGTTTTATGAGACACTTTGTTCACACTAACGCACAGATCGTTCTTTGTTGGTTATCCTGGTTGTCAGTTTCACTCTCAGTAGAGTCAGAAGTAATCTGAAGATGCCACAGCACCCCACGCCGTTACTGCCCCTTGCACAAAGGAAAAGCTGACATAGTACTTTTGCTTCCTTGCCACTTCCTCGATGAAGCAAAGCAGAATGTTTGATTCTTGCTGTCTTAAACATAGACAACAATGTCCACTATCTTTACTATGGTAACAAAGTGGGAGCAGGATTTTCCTTAATTGTCCTGCTAAGGTAAGAGATGTACTGTCTCTTATTAAAATACACTCTGCAACACTGGACTGCAATGAGCGGCGGTCGCTTGACCACAGGTCGTGTACTGGGACTGCATCTGGGATCAATTACTCACTGTAGCAGTAGACAAGATATTTTCCCCTTCTGAGAGGGCTGGGCCCCTCAGGGCTGAAAGGGGCTGAAGGGGGCTGATGGGGCTGATACCCTCCTCCTGGAGAAAATTTCTCCACACTGGGGGGGGCGGTGGAGGTTCGCTGCAGGTGAACTATTCATCACTTAACATTAATTTGATTTTCTCACTCGCCACCACTGTTGCTTGTCTTTTCTGAACAGCTTTAGTCTGTGTGGTTTCTGGAGAATCACTAATTTTGTTTTCAACACTGTGTAATTCTAACGGCACTAGTTTATCTGTTGTCCGCTTATTCACTACACCTTTGCTTAAAACATCAACTGACATGATGATTCCATTTGCATAAGGATATATGGTCACAATTTTTCCAAGTGGCCATTGGGACCTCGGACCATCATTGTCAATAATCACTATGTCACCAGGTCTTAAGGACTTATGATTTTCAGGAACACCAGCTCTATAGAAGTGTTCTCTCAATGAGGTGAGATAGTCTTCTCGCCAAATTTTCTCCCAACGTTCAATCACTTTATTAAGGTGTTTGAATTTACGTCTGAGTTGCTCAGGTTCGAAATAAGTAGGATCCTCTATGATTTCTTTATCATTCATGGGAGGAACTGGTTCGAGGCTTCTGCCATGGAGTAAATGAGATGGACTTAACACTTCTAAAATGTCCAGATCATCGGTAACATAAGTTAGAGGTCTGTTGTTGACTCTATTTTCTTTTTCAGTCACAACTGTACGGAATTCTTGTAAGTCTATTCTCTGACGATGAAGAGCCTTCCTTAAACAACGTTTTACAATGCCAATCATTCTTTCATAAAATCCGCCGTGCCATGGAGATTTAGGAGGAATGTATCTCCAACGACAACTGCGTTGATTCAGCATCTGTTGTACTTCTTGTTGATCAAAGATCTTGCTTATATAAGCAGCACCAGCAACAAAGTTCGCTGCATTATCTGAAATCATCAGTCGAGGACATCCTCTTCTGGCTGCAAACCTTCTGAATAATTTGATAAAGGTTTCAGCAGACATGTCAGTGGCTACTTCTAGATGTACTGCTCTAGTCGTAGCACAAGTGAACAAACATATGTACACCTTGATGGGAACTTTGTCAACTGTTTTGGTTAAAATTATTGGTCCAGTGTAATCTACACCTGTCACCTCAAATGGAGTGACATGACAAACTCTTTCAGAGGGATATGGAGGTGGACCTGGATACTGACATAAGAACATAAGAAAGGAGGAACACTGCAGGAGGCCTGCTGGCCCATACTAGGCAGGTCCTTTACAATTCATCCCACTAACAAAACATTTGCCCAACCCAATTTTCAATGCCACCCAAGAAATAAGCTCTGATGTGAAAGTCCCACTCAAATCCAACCCCTCCCACTCATGTACTTATCCAACCTAGATTTGAAACTACCCAAAGTCCCAGCCTCAATAACCCAACTAGGTAGACTGTTCCACTCATCAACTACCCTATTTCCAAACCAATACTTTCCTATGTCCTTTCTAAATCTAAACTTATCTAATTTAAATCCATTACTGCGCGTTCTCTCTTGGAGAGACATCCTCAAGACCTTATTAATATCCCCTTTATTAATACCTATCTTCCACTTATACACTTCGATCAGGTCTCCCCTCATTCTTCGTCTAACAAGTGAATGTAACTTAAGAGTCTTCAATCTTTCTTCATAAGGAAGATTTCTGATGCTATGTATTAATTTAGTCATCCTACGCTGAATGTTTTCTAACGAATTTATGTCCATTTTTTAATACGGAGACCAGAACTGAGCTGCATAATCAAGGTGAGGCCTTACTAATGATGTATAAAGCTGCAGTATGACCTCTGGACTTCTGTTGCTTACACTTCTTGATATAAATCCCAGTAATCTATTTGCCTTATTACGTACGCTTAGGCATTGCTGTCTTGGTTTAAGGTTGCTGCTCACCATAACCCCCAAGTCCTTTTCGCAATCTGTATGGCTAAGTTCTACATCATTTAATTTATAAGTACTAGGGTTATGGGCACTCCCAAGCTTCAGAACCTTGCATTTATCTACATTGAACTGCATCTGCCACTTTTCTGACCAAGAATAGAGTTTGTTTAAATCCTCCTGAAGTTCCCTAACATCTACGTTTGAATCAATTATCCTACCTATCTTTGTGTCATCGGCGAATTTGCTCATATCACTAGTAATTCCCTCATCAAGATCATTGATATATATTATAAACAACAACGGGCCCAAGACTGATCCCTGTGGAACCCCACTTGTTACAGATCCCCACTCGGATTTAACACCATTTATGGACACTCTCTGCTTCCTGTCAGTGAGCCATGACTCGATCCACGAGAGCACTTTTCCCCCAATGCCATGAGCTGCCACTTTCTTTAACAGTCTATGGTGCGGAACTCTATCAAAAGCCTTACTAAAATCTAAGTAAATAATATCAAATTCTTTATTGTGGTCAACAGCCTCAAAAGCTTTACTGAAGAAAGTTAATAAATTAGTTAGACAAGACCGGCCTCTTGTGAATCCATGCTGAGTATCATTAATCAAGCTATGCTTATCGAGATGGCTTCTTATAATCTCAGCTATAATTGACTCTAGTAATTTGCCTACAATTGAGGTCAGGCTTATTGGGCGGTAATTTGACGGTAACGACTTGTCCCCTGTTTTAAAAATAGGAGTTACATTAGCCATCTTCCACATATCAGACACTACACCTGTTTGAAGAGATAAATTAAAAATATTAGTTAATGGTTCACAGAGTTCCATTTTGCATTCCTTAAGAACTCTTGAAAAAACCTCATCAGGACCCGGCGACTTATTTTGCTTCAGTCTGTCTATCTGCCTCACAACCATCTCACTAGTGACTGTGATGTTACATAATTTATCTTCTTCTAGCCCACTGTAAAAATTAATTACTGGAATATTGTTAGTGTCTTCCTGTGTAAAAACTGAGAGAAAATAATTATTTAAAATCAAGCACATTTCATTCTCATTGTCAGTAAGGTGCCCATAGTTATTTTTAAGGGGACCTATCTTATCTCTAACTTTTGTTCTATAGACCTGGAAAAAACTTTTTGGGTTAGTTTTAGAATCCCTAGCAACTTTAATTTCATAGTCCCTTTTAGCTTTTCTTATCCCCTTTTTAATGTCCCTCTTAATGTCAATATACTGATTCATAAGATGACCCTCACCTCTTTTGATACTCCTATAAATTCCTTTCTTATGCCCTAGTAGATATTTGAGCCTATTATTCATCCATTTTGGGTCATTTCTATTTGATCTAATTTCTTTATATGGGATAAACGCTCTTTGAGCAGCATGTATAGTGTTCAGAAAACTGTCATATTGATAGCTCTCTTCGTTACCCCAGTCAACAGATGATAAGTGTTCTCTAAGCCCATCGTAATCTGCTAAGCGAAAATCTGGGACTGTTACTGAGTTATCGCTACTATCGTACTTCCATTCAATGCTAAATGTAATTGATTTGTGGTCGCTAGCACCCAGTTCCTCTGAAATTTCTAAATTATTAACAAGGGATTCATTGTTTGCCATAACTAAGTCAAGCAGGTTATTTCCCCTTGTAGGTTCTGTCACAAACTGCTTCAAAAAACAATCCTGAAATACTTCTAAGAAGTCGTACGATTCTAAATTCCCAGTCAAGAAATTCCAATCAACATGACTAAAGTTAAAGTCTCCTAGAATTACTACATTATCGTGCCTTGTGGCCTTAACAATTTCCTCCCATAGTAGTTTCCCTTGGTCCCTATCTAAGTTAGGGGGACGGTATATCACTCCTAAAATCAGTTTTTCATGCCCCTCTGAAAATTCTATCCAAACAGACTCTGTATGTGTTACTTCAGACTTAATACCCGTTTTTATGCAACAGTTCAAGCGATCTCGGACATACAATGCCACCCCACCCCCCCTCCCAATACTTCTATCTTCTTGGAACAATTTAAAACCCTGAATATGACATTCCGCAGGCATGTCCCGACTTTTTGAATTAAACCACGTCTCAGTTAAGGCAAATACATCAATGTTACCTACACTAGCAACTAATCTCAACTCGTCCATCTTATTCCTAGCACTACGGCAATTAGCATAATAAACATTGAAAGACTCTCCTTTCTCTTTACCCTTCCTGCTCATTTCTATTTTTCTACTAAACCTATTACTGTCCTTATCACCCAAGGTCCCTGGCTTTTCAATATCTATCTCGTTCTTATTATTACTAGTTCCCCTAGAACTCGTAATATTACTACACTGGGACTTCACTGTTTTCCTGCCAAAACCCATACCACTAACTATTCCTAGTTTAAAGTCCTAACTGCTCCCTCCACTGCAGTTGCCAGTGCTCCCACCCCACACCTAGATAAGTGAACCCCATCCCTAGCATACATGTCATTTCTGCCATCATAGTGACGACAAGTAATACAGTCCTTTATTTGTTTTTTCACACTTTCTCGACCTTGAGGTATCCAGTAGGATTGTCGTATATGACAAAGTGTGTCAACTACCCCACCATGTAACACGTTACCGTGGGAGTTTTGCACAATCAGTTTTGTTAGCCAATGATTCTTGGGGATCAATATTGGATGTATGGCTTCTTTAGGTAGTGTAGAATTATGAATTCTTCCTCGACATCTTGTAATCTTTTCTTAGTCGAGATAAAGTCCTAAAGAATTAATCATGACAGGTTTCTTTGGGGATTTATTTTGTTTCTAGAAATTTATATTCTGTAGAGAAAACATCTTTCTGTATTAGTTTCACCCAGTATTTAATGGGTTCAAGACATTTATATTTAGGTTTTATTCCTTTAATGAATTTAAAGACAAGAGCTGTAACTCTTAAGAGTTTACCCAAAGATGAGTATTTAGATCCATCAATGACTATTTCTGTCGTGTCTGCAGTATTTACACAACTTATTTCTGCTGTGTTCAAGCAGACTGTTTCTTCTGGCATAATGTGAGCTTTTTGCTGAGGCCAGTTATTTTCATTAGAGAGCCAGTTCGGTCCTTAGAGCCATAATTTATTATCCACAAATTTCTTGAGTGGGACACCACGTGACAACATGTTAGCTGGATTCTCTTGGGTAGAGACGTGGAGAAAGAGATAATCTCTCTGCATCTCTTTTATTTCTGCTACTCTGTTCTGTACATAGAACAACTTATTCTTATTATTTCTTAACCACTGGAGAACTGCTTCATTATCACTCCAGATCACGGTTTTTTCAATAGTGAGATGATCAAATACTTTGTTGAGATACAGCTAATTTTGTACCTACATAGTGCTATCAGTTCCAATTGTGGTACTGTTCTGGCCTTCAAGGGTGCTACCCTGTCCTTTGAAGTAATTAGTGTACTTCCTTCAGCATTACTCATGTAAGCTACAGTGCCATAACCTCTGGTTGACGCATCACAGAACACATGTAATGTGTACTGGTTTCCCTCTTGACCTATTTGTCTGGGAAATTTGATTTGATGAAGTTGCTTGAACTCCCTGGATATTTCATCCCATGCTTGACTCATTTCTAGAGGCAAGTTCTCATCCCATCCAATTTTGAGCTTCCATGCATCTTGCATAAGCATTTTACCCTTTATGGTAATTGGTGAGACGAGTCCTAGAGGATCAAAACATTGTGATACCTCTGACAGTAAACTACGTTTAGCGAGTGTACTGCATGATTTATTGTCTATCTTTTTGAGACTCAATGTATCTTCCTGTGTGTTCCAATTAAGTCCCAGCATATTGTTGCAATCAGGAATTTCAGCTTCAGGGAAATCTTCTTTGATAAGTTCCCTTAATTGCTTTGAATTTGTATTCCACATCCTTAGAGGCATATTTGCTTCTTTCATCTCCTTGTTAGCTTCTCATTATAAGGATTTCAAATCCTCCTCTTTATTCACAGTACCTTGAAGATTGTCCACATAGAAACTTTTCTTTAGGATTTCTTTGAAGGGACTTTCAGATTTCTTCAAATGTGTATTTAGAGTAGCTTCTAGTAAGATTGGAGAGGATGTTGCACCAAAAAATACTGATTTGAAAAGATAAGTTTTCACAAGACTTTGAGGATCATGTGGATTTCCAGGCCACAAGAATCGAGTATAATCTCTATCTATTTCTTGTAGTCTTACTCTTAAGAAAGCCTTGGAAACATCAGCCGTGTAGGCATATGGGTTTGTGCGAAATTTCATAAGCACGTCTCCAAGCTTCCCAGTTAGTGAGGGTCCGGTCTTCAGACAGTCATTAAGACTTGCTACATCTTTATTTGCACATGAGCTGCAATTATATACAACACGTAGTGGAGTAGTTTCAGAATTTTTTCAGACTCCATGGTGTGGGAGATAATGAGCTTCTGTCTTCAACTATTTCCTCAATGAATTTATTGTCCAACTGTTCTTGTATGATAGTATCATAGACAGTCAGTAGCTCTGGATTCTTCCTGATCTCATGCGATAATTGCTAGGCAGATGTGGTGGATTTAATTTCCATGGTAACCTAACCCAATACTGTCCATCTTCATATTTGACAGTGTCCAAATATTGGTTATAAGTCTGAGACTCTTGTGGGCTTGGTTTATTTACATGAATACTTATCGCATCTAAATCCCACAACTTAACAACTGGTTCATTCATTTCTTCCAATAATGATAATTTTTGCTGTGGTACATGATCAGTGGTTATTCTCGTAACTAGTACATTTTCCACTGAATCAATATCAGCTTCTTTCCCACTTTGAGAGGGAATGGGACCACATATCATGTGGCCTCCTGCTGTTTTCAGCAAGTGAACATCATGTTTACTTAGTATATTTTGCACAAAACAGTGATAATAATCACTTCCAATGATTAAATCAATTGGACTAATTGTGTCCGTCTGTATGTCAGGACAGGCTAACTTGACCTTAGCTGCTTTCAGTGCTGCAACTGTTTCTTTTAATCCCTGGATCTGCACAGACTTAGGCAAATCATCTACTACCACAGCTTCTACTGTCATTTTCCTGTTTCCTAGACCAACAGTGATTCTGTCTAGGTCATATGTCTGTTTACCAGAGTTGTGGAAAAAAACAGCTATATCTAACTGTATTTTGGCATAGGGTTGTTTATTCAGTTTCTGCAATACTGTTCTGATTATGAAGGACCTCTGTGAGCCTTGATCAAATAGTGTTAGCACATTGGTTTTGTGTAATTTATTAGATAACTCAACTCGAGCTATCGGGAGAGCAGTTGCTTTAAACTTATCTCTCACATTTAATGCTGTTGCTTGTTGACTTCCTGATTCTGTGGAAGTCTGCTGCTGTTCAGCAAAAGTATTTGGGCATAATGCTGTATGATGCATACCCTTGCATTTAAAACACTTCTTCAGTGAGCATTTTCCTCCCTTGTGTTCACCTAAACACTTGATGCACCTTTTCAGCTGATGAACACGTTGTTTACGTGCCTCCATTGATGTGTATTGAATACAATAATGTGCCCAATGTGTTCCATCACAAAGTACACATTTTGTAGTACGTTTATGTGTGACAGTCTGTTTACTGTCTGTTGTATTCACAGCTTGATAAATGCCTATATGGGATTTCCCATTCTGTGGTTTAGTTGGAGTAGGTATACTCTTTTTATACTGAGTTCTGAGTTGAAGGTTTGTTATCCACTGGATTAGTAGATTCTTCATCTTGTCTCGTTGCTTGCATGCATGAAACTATTGTTTGTAAACCATTGCTAATTTCCTCACAAGTGAAATAGCGTTTATTGAACATAATATTTAATCGTTCAATAGTTTGTGGTGACAACTTATCTTGTACAATAACACTGATAAACCAATCACATTGCCTTAGGTCATATTTAGCACCTAGAGATCTGAGACTATTGTCTGTGATTCTAAATGCCTGTAAGTCTGAAAAACAATGTTTGGGTGGCTTCAAGCTTGATATTAAGACTGCATGTCTAACTCTGGCCTTGTCAGCATCAAAGTAACTGTCTGCTAAGACACGTAAGGCTATTTGATAATTGCCTTTAACCACCGGAAATGACTTAATCAGTTCAAAGGGTTCTCCCTTCACAAGACATTTAAGATAATTGAACTTAGCAATCTCATCTACGTCATGTTAGGTAAGACACATTTGCAACAGTTAGGTATCTTTATTATGAAACGTTTCGCCTACACAGTAGGCTTCTTCAGTCGAGTACAGAAAAGTTGATAGAAGCAGAAGATACTTGAAGACGATGTAATCAGTCCATCACCCTTAAAGTTTTGAGGTGGTCAGTCCCTAAGTCTGGAGAAGAGCATTGTTCCATAGTATTAAACAATATGGAGATGAAGTGACAGTATGGAGCTTATATAGCGCCAAGAGGTGAGACTTAGGCCACTAGGAGAGGTAAGAACTCAGATGTTGAGAGGTCAGGTCCCTCTCAAATCCAGCCGCTCTCACTAGTGGAAGTTGTCGATGGTGATGGACTGATTACATCGTCTTCAAGTATCTTCTGCTTCTATCATCTTTTCTGTACTCGACTGAAGAAGCCTACTGTGTAGGCGAAACGTTTCATAATAAAGATACCTAACTGTTGCATATGTGTCTTACCTAACAACCTGTCGGTATTTTATACCATTTTAATGTTCAATCTGTCAGACACTGCAACACAAGGGTATCTTGGTACAGACCTGCAATCAACTTCGACAACTTCCACTAGTGAGAGCGGCTGGATTTGAGAGGGACCTGACCTCTCAATATCTGAGTTCTTACCTCTCCTAGTGGCCTACGTCTCACCTCTTGGCGCTATATAAGCTCCATCCTGTCACTTCATCTCCATATTGTTTCATACTATGGAACAATGCTCTTCTCCAGACTGAGGGACTGACCACCTCAAAACTTTAAGGGTGATGGACTGATTACATCGTCTTCAAGTATCTTCTGCTTCTATCATCTTTTCTGTACTCGACTGAAGAAGCCTACTGTGTAGGCGAAACGTTTCATAATAAAGATACGTAACTTTTGCATATGTGTCTTACCTAACAACCTGTCGGTATTTTATACCATTTTAATGCTCATCTACGTCAGTTCATGAATTTACTATGGATTGAAAACTACTAATGAATTCTTCGTAATTATGACCTTGGAAAATAGGTAATGACAATGTAGGTAAGCTTGGTAATGGGACACTTGTTACAGGTGTAACAGGTGTTTGACCACTAGTTACAGTAGGTCTCTGTGACAGAGTTTTGCAGCAGATAGCCTGTACTCCTGTCCACCTTAATTGTTGATTACTAAAAGTATCCAAAACATTTTTAATTTCATCCTCAGATGGATCTGATTCAAGAAATTCCTTTTCATAATGTGTATAGTCTGAATTAATTATTTCCAGACGTTGTGTAAGTAATTCAAATTTGACCTCAAGATCATCAAAATATATGTTTGTAGCTTGAGTTAATCCTATACAGACTGAAATTAGATTTTCTAATTGTGTAATCTTAGTCTGTTAAGACTGAAACTGAGTTTTCAAAGCCATTTTTATGGTATATTGAAAATTCTAGCACCACACTTAGTGTTTAAAAAACACTGTACTACTATACAGCTGAGTTTTGTTATGCTTAAGTCAGCAATAATCAAGTCAGACACTACTGACCCACTAAGCTTAACCTCAGGGTCAATGACCATGAAGGGTACAGGGTACATATGGCTGGTGTTTATAGCTTGAGTTTGTTGTGTCAGCCTGACCACGATGATTAATCGTAAATAACAATGTTATACACTTCATTCACTATACACTATAAATGTCAGTGTATAACTGTAAATCACACGTGAATATTATTTACACATATATAAATGTCATTGTTAATATATATTTGAAAGCTTACACTTTATATATAAGTTCCTTTAATATAACAGGTAGATCTATAACAAACAAACTTTAACACAATCTTGTCTCTTAATTTGTCTATAAACATTATAAACACTATGTGTATATACACTCAGACAAATCGAACATCACTTGGGTTGTTGTTGTTGTCTTAGTCAGCGCTTCTTCGAGCTTGGAGCAATGGATGCCGGGTGCCATCCCCCGTTTTTTTGTTGGGTGAGTCACCCTGCTCCCGTTTTCTTTGGGTGAACGCTGGGTGAGCGCCCGTTTTCTTTTGGCTGCCCATTCTCTGTGATTGAGTCTGGAGGGACTCATTTATACTGATTTACATTGTAAAACACTAGTTTTACAGCTTTTTTCTAAGGACCTTGGCTCGTAGGTTATTTGTACACTGTAGTACAACATATTTGGACCACAATGTGGCCTTTATCCGGTTCGAGCACGACCAATATGTTGAGAAATGGTTTTCAACTAAGTTAAAATATAGGGAAAACTTAACTTAGAAAGACAACTTATCGCCTGCACAGCCGCCCCTGCAGACGAGGTCTTGAGAAGCTGTCGAAGTCATTCCTCAACGGGCTGAAATGAGTTATAATTTGTAAGGTTATAAATTACCCCTAGGGGGTGTTATGTCAGCATATTTCATTCACTGATGGCTGACAAACTTACTTGTGTGGATTCAAAAGTCCGCCCCTTACTGCCGACTATAGGTTGATTACAAACTCCTTGCGACTCAAGAACTGCACAGTCCCCCGTACATCAAGAAATTCGTAACCTACCTTGCTCTTGTAGCGTGAGCTGTGGTGTTCTTCACACCTTCGACAGATATCGGTGACTTGATAGAAGCTGAAGTGTCCTTGGATGTCCACGTCTTCCATAGTCTAGGAATACGCACACTTGTACACTATGTTCCACAAGATTTGTCTTTATTGTTCACAATCTTATCACTAAAGAAGCTGATCACACTTCTCTTAAGTGTTTATTGTGTTTTATGAGACACTTTGTTCACACTAACGCACAGATCGATCTTTGTTGGTTATCCTGGCGTCAGTTTCACTCTCAGTAGAGTCAAAAGTAATCTGAAGACGCCACAACACCCCACGCCGTTACTGCTCCTTGCACAAAGGTAAAGCTGACATAGTACTTTTGCTTCCTTGCCACTTCCTCGATGAAGCAAAGCAGAATGTTTGATTCTTGCTGTCTTAAACATAGACAACAATGTCCACTATCTTTACTATGGTAATAAAGTGGGAGCAGGATTTTCCTTAATTGTCCTGCTAAGGTAAGAGATGTACTGTCTCTTATTAAAATACACTCTGCAACACTGGACTGCAAGGAGCGGCGGTCGCTTGACCACAGGTCGTATACTGGTACTACATCTGGGATCAATTACTCGCAGTAGCAGTAAACAAGATATTTGCCCCATCTGAGAGGGCTGGGCACCTCAGGGCTGAAGGGGGCTGATGGGGCTGATACCCCCCTCCTTGAGAAAATTTCTCCACAGCAACAATGAGTAATCAATTCTCCTTCAGGAGCCAGAGACGAGTCATCTCAAGATTAAGACCAGTGCCATGACCCTGGTCTTCTCGAACATTATACATAAGTACAAATTCTGAATAAAGCACAAGTGAAGACAGCATGGAAAGAACCTCTTCCATAACTCGGCCTGACGACGTGGCACAAGCCATAGAAACGCATAGTCGTGGATGGGAGTTGCCTCCTTTTTCCTCTGCAAGGCCTTCACTTTAGTTGAAACCTACACTTCGACCTTTCATTCACCACTTGGATTTTTGATGAGATTACTGATGGGAGATACACTTGATGACTATCTATACGAACTTCAGATGATCACCAGAGCCAAGAAGGCTTAAAAATTACTGCAACGTGAAACCGAAACGAGACAGAAGATGCAATCTAACCCTAAACGATCAGAACAAACTAAGCAGAACACTTCTATGATGGTCAAGGAAGTTATTGAGCCTGTGACAAGCGACGTAACGGAGCCTAGAATAGTGGTTATGGAGAAGAAACAGAATGATGAACCTAGAGGAAAAACTCTGGAAGGGTTTGGGCTTCTTTCTTCTTTTTCAGGTTTCAAGGATAGAGTATGCCTGACGGGACCGGTGGACTGCCAGGATATCTTCCCTCCTATCAACATCCTGAAGGACTCTACAAATAATGGACGACGGAACTACGACGCAGGAATGGAGCGGCACAAAGGCGATCCTCGAACCCAGATGCTATTTTAAGGGTGCCTGGGCCACCATAAAAGCTCGTAATCTCGAGGATGGGACTCTCCAAGATCTACCTTTTCGTTGTGTATCAGAGAAGGTTATGGTCCTGGAGACGGTAAGCGCTACGATGCCACGGATCAACCCTGCTCACCGCCCATCTCGGATCCTGAACAAAAGAGAAAACAAGGCAACGATTCTCAGACAGCTATATAAAGAATTAGATTAAACTCGCACTCAACTCAGATATCTACAGGACTGTCACCAGACAGGCCTGTTGCCCGACATGCGACAGAAACCCATTAAGATAATGTCGTTACCTGAGGACTGTGCATATTCAGACTTGTTGGTGAAAAACCATAGAAATGGAGACCAGGAACCTATACAAGTCTTTATCGGCCATCCAAGCATTGGGATTGTTGGTGAGACTTGAACATATAGGGGAGAAAATCAAGGTTATCAAAACATTCATAATCAAATAGTTCGGGGAGGACATGACTAAGGACATCTTTACTCTGGCTCTAGACTTCCACAGGCAAACCAGACGTAGGCCGAACCAGAACCCGCCCACCATAGTTTACCAACAGCAAGAAAGAGAAGGGGACATGTGATGATCCTATTGACTCCTTAGTCCAACTCTGGCAATAGGTATTGGACACTGACTGTGAAGAGAACCAGACAGAAAAGAAACAAAAGAAACAGACCAATGAGCAGACTACCAACCCTGAGACGGAGACAGACAAACCAGGACCTGTCCTCGAGGATCTGCAGTCAATTGCGAGATTCCTTAAAGTACTGGCCAACAGGGTGGCACTCTTGGAAACCAATAACACAAATGGAAACCAAAAGAAATCAAACAAGAACAGAAACAAGGGTAAAAAGAAACCATGAAACAATAAAACTAAGGGCGATAATACGAATGAGAATATGAGCAATAATAATACAAATAACAAGAATACGAAGAATATTAACAATAACCATCCTCAGAACAATAATAATACTAATAATGGAAACAAAACGGATAATTCAAAGAACACGAACAATAACAACTACAAACCATGTTATAACAATAACAGGAAACCATATTTTAAGAATAACTATAGGAATAAGTATGGGAATAGGAATTTTTTGGTGAACCAGAACGGTTTCGGGAGAGGGGGGTCCTTTCAGGTACAGGTACGAAATGAATCAGAACTGGAGACACCCATACCAGCCCTACCAGAGCAGGACAGACTGGTAATCTCTGAAGTGGAACTCACGAAGGAGGAAAGGAGAGTCCTAAGCAAGGGACTATACTTCGTGCCAGGACCACCGAGCAGAACCACGAGGGAATAAAACATTACAAACATGTAGACAGCTAGAAATACTCATGAATTACAAATTCGACCAGGCCTTCCAACAGGACATGGAAGGTAGACCACGCAGGACCCTGTCTAGAGAACCACCCTCGACGATACGAAAGTACATGAAAGCGCCGATGCCACTGACAGAACCTGCGGGGAAACTGCCAGGCCTGAAGATGATGATAGGCGATATGGAGAATAACCTGAGAAGACTGAAGCCTAAACACTACCTCCCTAACCTCAAGAAGGAGAGGAAGAGTCAGAGAAAACTAAAGACAAGACGAGACCTGGTAATCTCGGACGCCGACAAGGGCTCGGAGATAGTTCTGTTTAAGGCCGAGAATTACAGGCAAGCAGGCCTGAAGCACGTGTCCAACGAGAAAACCTACTAGAAACTAGAAAACCATAGGAGGTATTCTCATCTATTAAGGACACGACTAATAGCCTGGTCCTACGACTTTTCAACAATGAGGGTCAGAAGGGTGTCATGAATGTGGCACTGAGGGACTCTTTACTGTCTTTTCAGTCGAAGAATCCAAGTATGTATTTCCTCCCAAAGACTCACAAGAGTATGGTCGAGGAATTGGGAACCTTTAAACAAGACCAGTTCCTTCAGGCTGTACGGCACCGACTAGACCGATGGACAAAATGATGACTGAAGTCCTGATGCCTCTCCTCAAACTACTCCCAGACAGACTAAAGGACACAACCCATTTCATGCAGATCCTGGAAGAAACGAGAACGAAAATGGGGAAGGCAGCTGACAACCTGTGGATCGTCTCCTTGGATACTGAATCCCTCTACCCATCGATCCCACAGCTGGAAGCAGCAGAGACGGTGGCAGACTTCTATGGGAAGAACTTGGAGAGCATCAGAGGAAACCTGGCCCAGCTAGGGATCAGGAAACCACCATCTAAAGAGCTGGTGGAGGACTCGTTGATTGACATTATGGGAGACAGTATATTGAAATTTGATAATGTAGTATATAGACAGAGGACGGGGACAGCGATAGGCGCTTCTGTCAGCGTAGCTGTCGCAGAGATATTTGTACATTGTAAGTTAGAACTAGATAGGTTTGAAACTGCACCACCACTTCTTTTATACAAAAGATATATAAACGATATTTTATGCTTGATAGAGGAAAGTGAGGATACTATACAACAACTAGTGAAATTGGCCAATGAAGCGCATCCATCACTTCGGTTTACCCATGAATCTCACAACCTTGCACTTCATTTTCTCGATACAATAGTTTACTTGAACACAGACAGGTTTCTACACAGAAGGACGTACTATAAACCAGGGAATGCACACCAGTACCTTCATTGAACGCCTTCCCACCCTAGAAGCCTCAAGAAATCCCTACCCTATTCACTGGCACTTAAGGTAAAGAGAATCTGCAGCGAGGAGAAAGAATTCAAAGCATCACTGAAGGAGATGTGGGACTTCTTCAGGCAAAGGGACTACCCAGACGACTGCCTTGCACTAGCCGAGGAGAAACTGAAGAACTTGGACAGACTAGAACTTCTACAACCAAAGAAAAAGACGGAAGATGACAGACAGATCCTGACAACACTTTTCAGCGAATTCTGGGCAAGAGACTTAAGGGACGAACTGGACCAGCTGTGGACTTGGTTAAAGACTGAATTCGAGCAAGCCTCATGGATGGATTATTTCCCAAGCAACCCACCAATGCTATCCTGGGAAAAGAATAATTCCCTTAAAGATGATCTCATGAAGGCGGAATTCCCGAAACGAGATAAACCACGTTTCGACCACGCAGACGGAGCGACGTTTCGGCACATGAATAAAAAACCTAACCTAACCTCCGAGACGAAGCCAGAGACGCAGGACGAACCGTGGGGACGAGCACAACAGAGGGGCGAAGTAACAAGGACCTGATTGAACATTAAAATGGTATAAAATACCGACAGGTTGTTAGGTAAGACATATGCAACAGTTAGGTATCTTTATTTCGAAACGTTTCGCCTACACAGTAGGCTTCTTCAGTCGAGTAAAGAAAAGTTGATAGAAGCAGAAGATACTTGAAGACGATGTAATCAGTCCATCACCCTGAAAGTTTTGAGGTGGTCAGTCCCTCAGTCTGGAGAAGAGCATTGTTCCAAAGTCTGAAACAATATGGAGTTGAAGTGACAGGATGGAGCCTTATATAGCGCCATGAGGTGAGACGTAGGTCACTAGAAGAGGTAAGAACGCAGATGTTGGGAGGTCAGGTCCCTCTCAAATCCAGCCGTTCTCACTAGTAGAGGTTGTCGAAGTTGATTGCAGGTCTGTACCAAGATACCTGCATCAGCGCGGACTTGCTTATGATGAAGGACCAATGCTGGCTCTTCCCTATCAACTTTCCTTAATTCCAGGTTGGAACTTAGGATCACGTACCACAATACGGCCACGAAGACTGCGCGACGTTTCGGCACATGAATAAAAAAACTAACCTAACCTCTGAAGCCAGAGAACGTGGAAGGAACTGTGGAGACAGCATAATGGATGAAGGGAGCTTGAGTGAGGACCTGCACCAACACAGACGCTTGCATGATGTAGGACCACTGCTGCCTCTTCCCTAGGAATACTTTTCAATTACGAACTGTTTGAGAGTACCCCGAACCACAATTCGACCACACAGATTGGATGACGTTTCGGCACACAATACAACAAATCCTACCCTCTCCTCACCTCTCCCAAACATTTATACTGGCCCTCACACTAACACACTGCTTACACTGCTTTCTTGTCTTCTTTTTCGGCAACTTCACATTTGGCGAGTTAACACAAGGCATTCTGACCATCCAGTAGCCCGTGTTTTTTTTAAAACCCGGCTGATCTATGCCTTGGGCCCTGTCCCCCCTCACTCCTCAAGGGTAGGCTATCATAGGGGCTGGCCTTCATAAGTCAGTTGACTTTGGATGTTAGGAATCACACTCAGGCACAGGTGTTCTTTATGTTAATGTGCCTGATGTACCTTTCCCGGCATCATGACAAGAATACGTGTCAATGACACCCAGAAATCAAAGAAGGAAATACTCGCTTGTATTTGTACACAGCTGTGGCACCAGTGAACATTTTCCTAACCAACTCTTACTCTCATCTGAGGAGAAGCTTCTCCAACTACCAATGCATGATGTTCTTGAAAAGTTAACTAACTTGGTCATCAACCCCATTCCACTTGACAGTTATCAGGCACAACTCAGTTTTTGTGGTACGAATCGACAGTTTCATGTGAGATTGCCCTGCTGATGACCTAGTTGATGAACTTAACCAAGCAAATTCTGAGTTTATATTCTTCATGCTTATAAGTTCCCCACTAGTTCCAGCTCCCGACAAACACTCAAATTAATCTTTCAAACACCGGAAGAAGCCAACTTCATCTGTCAGCAGATGAAGTTGGGACCAAATATCCACAGAAAGATTTGTTAATATCACCCAATGTTTTAAGTGTTATGAGTTTGGCCATACTACTAATAAATGCAGCAGCCATAAACCTATTTGCAGTATTTGCTGTGGTGAACATGTTTTCAGAAACTGCACCAACAGAAACAACCCTAAATGTGCCCTTTGTACTGGGAAACATCATGATGTCGCTCCAAGCTGCCCGGTTAGGAAATCTGCAATACAGAAAATTCTGAATGCAAAGAAACAAAAAAAATTATGAATGCCACTCCGCAAGCACCTCCACTCTTGTCCCAGGCTTCGTTCCCAAATCACCCTGGATCTGGCAGGTCTCATCCAGCCACCTCTCCCAGTAATAATGTCTGGACCTCTTCCTCTACTACAGAGCCCCACCCTTCCCCTCCCTCCAATATACATCAAGCACAAGGACCATCATTCCCTATGTCTTTTTCAATGTCTTCTTCAAGGTATTCAGAGGACGATGTTATGCGAGCCACACTGATGTTTACGTTGGTTATTACAATTGACCTCAGAATTCGTAATATATTTGGCCTGTAGGATGTAGTAGGACGATGTGCACAAAGATGCACATGTTCAAGGGCGAGTAAACTTGTCCTTTCCCTTCAAAGGGTAACCCTTCTGAGGGCAATTTACAATACATTAGAATTTCAAACTGAACACCCTAGAGTGGATAGAGTATCTCAATATAAATTGAATGAGTCATATAAATGGAATTCTGATGGTTTTAGGACAGGCAGTATGTGTCATCCACCACACCTTCACATCCTCAAACTTCATCCCTCAATCAAGACTCAACCGTAATGACATAGTTAAAACAAGCAAAACCAGAGAGTCTCTCTCTGCCCCTGACCAGTCAGACAATGACGCATATTCTGCAGCTAATGCTGCTGTCCCCTCAAGGAAGGTTCCTTGATGTTGGTGAGGGGCTCTTGATTTAGGAAATTGGATCTGTGCTCCAGTTCCCCGAATTAAGCCTGAATGCCTTCCACACCCCCCCCTTCCCCAGGCGCTGTATAATCCTCCGGGTTTAGCGCTTCCCCTTGGTTATAATAATAATAATAATAATAATGCTGCTGTCCCAACTGTAGCTTCCATGGCTACTCCAAGAGGACTTCAACATTTCCACATGGAGCCCCCACTGTCTCCTTCAGTATCTGTTGTGAACATGTCACCTGAACTTAAGATGACAGTACCCCAGTTGCCAGCTGATGACTCTGTAGCATCAGTTATTATCACCAACAGTAGTGAGGACGAGGAACCTGTCAGTACACAGGCAACCACTCAGAACTACACTCCTCTTGAGTTGAGCAGGGAGAGCTCACACTCAGCTTGCAACTATAATCCTAGACTACTACTCTGTCTGCAGGAAAAAACTCAAAATTGAAGATGATTATAACTTGATAACACTAGTTGCCCTTTGTCTATCACGGATTACACAACCCTAACTTATGAGGAATTCTTGCTTAAGTTTTCAACTCTTACATTCCCCCATGTAACATCTACACACCTACCATGGGAAGACAGCACCTTTGAAGCAACTGAGCTGGCCAGCATCTCCAGACTGCAATTGACTTACATCCATCGCCTTGCTAGCGTCATCTACGCTCTGCAACAGCACAAAAAAAATGCAATTCCAGATAGTATATCTCTTGCCAACTCAGTGCCATGCAGTTATATTTTCTTATAACTGTGTGGCTCTGATGGGTAAGTGTTATGGCCATTTAAATTAAATTGTTTTCATTAATGACACTACACCCCACACACACACACACACACACACACACACACACACACACACACACACACACACACACACACACACACACACACACACGGGAAGGAACTAAAACACAGAGGATGCAATGGGAGTCACAGTGGGAGGTGGAAAGGGAGAGATCCATGTTTGTCTATGGGCTAGACGAAGCTAAAGGGGAAACTTATGATGAAAGAAAGCAGGAGGAGAAAAAAGCGATTGAAGATATCATGAAGGTGATAGGCGAGGGGGACATGACCCAGGTGGCAAATTTTCGGAGAATTGGGTGGTTCACAAAGAAAAGGAATCGGCCTCTCAAAGTAATTTTCAAGGCAGAATCAACCCGAACCATGATCCTGCAGGAGAAAGCCCAGCTGAGAGGCAAGCAGGAGTTCTGGAGTGTGTACCTCGATCGAGACAGAACACAGGACGAAAGGAAGACGATGAAAGAGAGAGTTCAAAAATGAAAGGAGACATGGCAGGAAATGAAAAAGGAGAGCAGAATAACCCAGGATCAAATGGAAGGACAAGCACACCCCCAAGAAACACCTGCAGAAGGACTCCAGCCACGACACCCCAAAGGCAACTGAAGAACTTCCTGCGGGAGGTCCAGTGGGACAGAGAACTGGCAGGAAAGCCAGTAAATGAAATGATGGAATATGTAGCAACAAAATGCAAGGAGGCAGTGGAAAGGTTTATTCCCAATGGCAACAGTAACAACGGGAAGACCAGAACGAGCCCCTGGTTTACCCGACGGTGTAAGGAGGCAAAAACGAAGTGCAATAGAGAATGGAAAAAGTACAGAAGGCAGAGAACACACGAAAATAGGGAGATTAATCGCAGAGCCAGGCATGAGTATGCACAGGTAAGGAGGGAGGCCCAGCGACAGTATGAAAATGACATAGCATCGAGAATCAAGACTGAACCGAAACTGTTGTATAGCCACATCAGGAGGAAGACAACAGTCAAAGACTAGGTGATCAGATTAAGGACAGAAGGTGGAGAACTCACAAGAAATGATCAGGAGGTATGTGAGGAGCTGAACAGGAGATTTAAGGAAGTTTTTACAGTAGAGACAGGAAGGGCTGTGGGAAGACAGCACAGAAAGGAACATCAAGAGGGAATATACCAACAAGTGTTGGATGACATACGAACAACTGAGGAGGAGGTGAAGAAGCTCTTAAGTGACCTTGACACCTCAAAGGCGATGGGACCGGACAACATCTCCCCATGGGTCCTTAGAGAAGGAGCAGAGATGCTGTGCGTGCCTCTAACCACAATCTTCAACACATCCCTTGAAACTGGGCAACTACCTTAGAAATGGAAGACAGCTAATGTAGTCCCCATATTTAAGAAAGGAAACAGAAACGAGGCACTAAACTACAGACCTGTGTCTCTGACATGTATTGTGTGCAAAGTCATGGAGAAGATTATCAGGAGGAGAGTGGTTGAACACTTGGAAAGGAACAAGATTATTAATGAAAACCAGCATGGGTTCATGGAAGGCAAATCTTGTATCACAAACCTCCTGGAGTTTTATGACAAGGTAACAGAAGTAAGACACGAGAGAGAGAGGTGGGTAGATTGCGTTTTCCTAGACTGCAGGAAGGCCTTTGACACAGTTCCCCACAAGAGATTAGTTCAGAAGCTGGAGGATCAGGCGCATGTAAAAGGGAGGGCACTGCAATGGATAAGGGAATACCTGACAGGGAGGCAGCAACGAGTCATGGTACGTGAAGAGGTATCACAGTGGGCGCCTGTTACGAGCGGGGTCCCACAGGGGTCAGTTCTAGGACCAGTGCTATTTTTGATATATGTGAACGACATGATGGAAGGAATAGACTCTGAAGTGTCCCTGTTTGCAGATTACGTGAAGTTAATGAGAAGAATTAAATCGGACGAGGATGAGGCAGGACTGCGAAGAGACCTGGACAGGCTGGACATGTAGTCCAGTAACTGGCTTTTCGAATTCAATCCAGCCATGTAGATTGGGGAGGGGCAAAGAAGACCGCAGACAGAGTATAGGCTAAGTGGACAAAGATTACAGACCTCGCTCAGGGAGAAAGACCTTGGGGTGACCATAACACCGAGCACATCACCGGAGGCACACATCAACCAAATAACTGCTGCAGCATACGGGCGCCTGGCAAACCTGAGAATAGCATTCCGATATCTTAATAAGGAATCGTTCAAGACACTGTACACTGTGTATGTTAGGCCCATACTGGAGTATGCAGCACCAGTCTGGAACCCTCACCTGGTCAAGCACGTCAAGAAGTTAGAGAAAGTACAAAGGTTTGCAACAAGATTAGTCCCAGAGCTCAAGGGAATGTTGTACGAGGAAAGGTTAAAGGAAATCGGACTGACGACACTGGAAGACAGAAGGGTCAGGGGAGACATGATAACGACATACAAGATACTGCGGGGAATAGACAAGGTGAACAGAGATAGGATGTTCGAGAGAGGGGACACAGGGACAAGGGGTCAGAACTGGAAGCTGAAGACTCAGACGAGTCACAGGGACGTTAGGAAGTATTTCTTCAGTCATAGAGCTGTCAGCAAGTGGAATAGCCTAGCAAATGAAGTAGTGGAGGCAGGAACCATACATAGTTTTAAGAAGAGGTATGACAAAGCTCAGGAGGCAGAGAGAGGGAGGACCCAGTAGCGATCAGTAAAGAGGCGGGGCCAGGAGCTGAGTCTCGACCCCTGCAACCACAATTAGGTGGGTACAATTAGGTGAGTACACGCACACGCACGCACACATTAAAATGCACCAAAGTGGTTGGGCCACTTATTATCCCACCTCTCCTCCCCCACCCACCTTTTTCCCTTATTTCTATCCTTGCCTATCTTTCTTCCTTTCCCATCTTACCAAAGCTCTGGTCATTGGACAAGTGTTGAAGAATTCTTTGTCACAAGATCCCATGATGTTGCAGTGTCTGTCAGACTCTGCAACATCATGGGATCTTGATACAAAGAATTAAACACTTTGCCTAGCCTTTGGACGAAGACCTACTTGCACTAGTGGATGGTCTCTGTGATCCCACCTCCTCCTGCTTTGACTCCTTCACCTTGGAGGAACTGGACTCTCAGCAGAAGATCAAGGGTTTTGCGATACGCGCTGATGCCCATCGAGGAAGTAGCAGCTCACTGCAGTGTGGTGTCAGCTCAAGGGGGCCCTCAACCCTTCTCCTTGCGGAGTAAAAAAAAAAATCGAAAAAATACGAAAATTGAGTTATTCTTACCAAAAAAAAAAACTAGCTGAACTTTCTGGCTACACTGGTATAATTATCATTATACGATGTTTCTAAAAGGAATTATAGCCATTTATAACATGCGTGGTGACAGCTATGCAATAGCAAGTGCGTTGATGTGGCATTTTTTCCCCCACATGTTTTTATCGTTTTCTTGTATCTTCATTTATGTGGGCAACATGACCGACATCTTCCAAAATGTCAAAAAAGTTATGAAACTTTATTTTTTTTTAGTATGAAGATAAGATTTATTTTAGAATTGGTACACATTTTTTGATGGAATTTGAAGTGTTCTGTCAGCAGCAAGTGTCAAAACCACTTTTCCAAGTGCCACTGAGTACAGGTTCCTTGCCAAATGTAATTTTTCGCAAATTTTGCAAATTTCATCCTCTTCAAGGGGGCTCCTTGGCGTGGTGAAGAGGCTCTTAGTCTGAGGAATTAGACCTATCGGTCTTCTTCCTCAGACCGAACCTAATTACCCCCCAATCTCCCCTCCCCTATCCCATCCTCCCCATCCTCCCCTTTTTCCTTTCCTCCTCCCCCTCCCCACTCCTCCCTTTTGCCCTTCCTCTTTTTGTCCTTTGGGATTTCTCCCACAGGCACGCTAGTTCCTAGGTAGAGGAAAGGATACCGGGGTCCATCCCATTCCGTTGAGGTTCTTAGCGGTGCCGTAGTTTGCCGTGGAATCTGGATCGCCTGGGGATGTCCCGATCCCTCTCCGGTATCCCGGAGTAGCTTTGAGTGTCTTTCGGGCGACGAGTGTATCTCTGGAAGCCACCTTTCGGATTCCGGGGGTGGTGGCCGAAGGAGGTATGCTTTGTGGCGGATATCCGGCCGCCCTCTTTTGTCCACCGAGGTAGCTCGGCAGATGTGAGGATGCTATCCCGGATTGTTGGTTTACTAGCATAATGGGTAGGGTATGGCACGGGTTCCATGCTGCATCTGCGCTACTTGCGGTGCTGAGGTCCTCTTGGGCGCAGAGGGAGATTTCTGGCCCTTTCATTCCTCCTAGGACCTATCCCTCCCCGGTCCCCGACTTTTTTTTCCTTTTTTTTATTTTTATTTTCTTTTCTTCTTTCTTTTTTTTCTTAAAAACAAAAAGAAGAAGTAACCTAACCATGGCAGCCCTAGTCCATGAACCTGGTACCCCCGGGCCCCTTCTTGATACCGCACCCCATTCTGACCCCGCCTCGTCTTTGGACCACTCTTCAGACATTCCTCATGCCTCTGTACCTATTGCCGGTGCTGTTTCCTCACCCGCTTCAGGTACTGAGGCCTCGACTGACTCCTTCGATTTATCGGACCTTCGCTCTCCTCTGACTATGCTTCCGGCCTCTCCCTCTACGGTGCGGCAATTTTCAAATCGCCGACCCATTCCACGTCGGACCAACTCTGGTCCCACGCCTAAACGCCAACGACAATTACCTGCTGATGATACTTCTCCACCTTCTCGTTCTTCTCAGAAACGATCGACACGTCCTTCAATACCTTTCCACGCTCAGTTTCAGACTGAACAGTGGACTAAATTCTTCACTTTACGACCAACTTCCTCTACTGCCTATCTTTCTGACCATAGTATTGGCAAGGCACTCCTACGCCATGTTGGTAAAGATATTTCTTTTCATGCTCTTAAGAGCGGTACGCGCATCATTACCATACAGAATGCTACCCAGGCTCATGAGCTCTCTCGTCTTTCCCATATCGATACTGTTCCTGTCACTCTTGAAAAACATCATTCCCTCAATTCTTGTAGTGGTACCGTCATTCTGCCCCATACCATAGTTCAACGAAATTTCCAGACATGTGGCACTGATATTCTAGAACAGCTGGAACTCCAAGATCTCCCAATCCTCAAGGTAGACACTTACGTTCTTCCTGCCCGTGGGCAGAGACGATACCCTAGCAATGTGGCTCGTTTAACTTTTGACATACGAGAACTCCCATCCTCAGTTTATATAGCAGGACATCGGTTACAAGTTCGAAAGGTGATCCCTACACCACAACAGTGTAGAAATTGCTGGCGATTTGGCCATCCAGCGAAATATTGCAGATCTGTCGCCGAATGCCCAGTCTGTGGTGCCGATGACCATTCTAATACGTCTTGCAATCGATCTCCCTCTTGCCTTAACTGTCATGAGGCTCACCCTTCGTACTCTCGCTGTTGTCAGGTCTATTTAAACGAGCGGGAAATCCGTTACCTCAAAGAGACAGAAGGTCTCCCTTATGCCATGGCAGTTTCTCATCTCTGCCTCCAAGGGAGACTCCCACTTGTTTCTTATTCCCATGTTTCAAAACGTCCCCCCACTTCTGGTATCCCATCTTCTACACCCACCTCTGTGGTTACCTCTCCCATAATCACTCCTGTTCTCAGTAGTAGTAACCAGTTACCAGTAACCAGTGTACCGTTGACTCAACGACCAACCGTCTCTGCCTGAGACACTGTCTATTCATATTGCGCTGAAGTGACATTATTCAAAGGCCCTCTACTGGGTACTGTGGGCGGCCGGTCAGTCAGTGTTACGAGTGTGAGCAAGGAGATAGGTACGGCTGTCAGGGCTCTCTCCACATATCTGTAATTATACGTAATAACAGCCTACGTGAGTATTTCTTACCTAATCCACGTGTCGAACTCCCACATGATAAATGGTGGCAGCGGTGTGGAGCGTGGATTTACGTTTTTAAGAGTAATTCAAGACGTAGAAGGCTTTTTGTGCATAGCCGGCAGGGTCAAAGGTGAACTCTCACCCACCAGCACTACCCTCACTCACCACCTCCAGCCAGCCGCCTTACTCCCCTCACAACCTTCAGCCTGCAAGCCTGTTGCAGCCGTTTCAAGCTTCCTGGCTTAGTTCGTGTGCTAATTGCTTCAATCTCCGAGGGGTTGACCCGGATTTTGCAATTAAGCCAGTCAGTAAGCCAGACTGTGGAAGTGAACGCCAGTCAGCCTATCATCCAGCCTGTCTCCTGTCATCCAACTGCTCCTCCGTGCTTTGTGCATCGTTACACGTCTTCCAATCTGCCATTCTCGTGGGGTAAGCCAGTCAGCCAACCCAGCTTCTAACCCAGCTGAGAGAGAGAAGTAAGCCACTCAGTAAGAAGTAAGCCAAGTTCCTCTGAAGTATTGTCTATATCGCTTTGTGCTCCCTGTTGGATGCTAAGAGTGGTTTTCACCATTCCTGTGGCATAGAGTGGGTTATCAAGCCACCTTCGTGGGTAGTGAGTGGAGTGCGCGCCAGTGAGCGCCAGCGAGCGTCACTACCACCACCACCCATCCACTCTACTCACACCACCCACCAGCCACCCACCTCATCTACCTGTGGTTGTTTGTACCCTTGTACCGGGTCCTAATACTGTTTTGGCTCACATAATTGGTCAAGAGATTGTAGGTGAGCACCAACGATAAAACCCAATTATGAGAGTTCCCCGAGAACGCGCATTTCTTCCGACAACAGTGTAAATGTAGGAGGCGTCATCACCCGCACCGGACAACCTTCTCCTCATCACCCCTCACCGCCCGTCTACTACTCCAGACTTCAGTGATAATTTTCTTGAGACATTTTTCTTGCATTTAAAGACATTTGCATGTGTGAGACATTTATAGTAAATTTATTGTGTACTCTAAACCTTGTGTTTTCAGTGTAAACGCAGTATTTCTTTGACTCATTATTTTTATAATATTTTTCAGTGTTTTCACTTATCTTATAATTTTTATTCTGTGTTTTTCTTTATGCTACTCGTCTGTAGTAAGTATTATTGTGTAGTGTACCAGTCAGTCACTCTGTGTGACGTGATTCATTTTTTTTTATTGTATTCTTTCAGCGTTGTATTCTCCAGTAATTGTCATTGTATTTCATGTAGTGATATTCACCCCAGTATACTAAATTATTAATTTATTTCTATGTGTGTCCTTTTTTCGTATGCCAGCAGTGTCTCATTCCTCTAATTTTTTTCGCAGACTGTGTACCATTATTTTTGCCAGTAAATTTTTGTCGTATCAGTCACAGCAAGATTTTGTTGTATCAGTCACAGCAGGAATTTGTTGTAAGAATATACTAATACTGTTGTGTGCCCCGCCACTGTAAGTGTTATATTACCTGTTTTGTTCCTTTGTTTTATTTTATTCATATTTTTATATTTCTTGAACAAATTCACTCTTGATGCAATTTCAAGTACTTTTAACGTAAAGTGTTTTCTTTACTCTGCTTGAGTAAATTGTTTTGTCTAATTTACAATTAGTGTTCAATCAGTTTATTTTTTTTTTCTTCATATTTTAATTTATCATTTAACCTGAGTTTTCCCAGTGACACTTTATTACTGCAGTGATTATTTCTACACTTTATTTGTTGCACTTGTTCTGCAGTGAATTATTTTCTTTTCTTGATATTTTTATGAATTATATTTTAATTTTGTCTATGCATTCTTAGAAAATACTTAAATTTCCCAGTTAACAATTTAGTAATTTTATTTTATACTTTTTACATTGATTTAAAATTTAATTAATTAATTTCTTTATTAGCAAGAGTAAAGACAGCTCATTTTGCATTTAATTCAGTCTCCAGTAATATTTTTTTACTTGTATCTTTCAATGTAAAATTTTTCTTGACCTTGAGTTGTCCTTCCTCTTGCAGTGTATCTTAGACATTTTTTTTTTATTCCTTCTGCAGAATTAGTTGCATATCTTTTATTTCAATTCTAGCATTTTATATCATTTTTATTGTTCATTATTTTTGCCTTATTTGTTCTCGTGTTACCTTGCCATTATGTCTCACATACCGTCAAGTGATACTTTAGTGAATGTCGACACTCGGACCTCTCAGGCTACTGCTGGTCCTGTCATCAGTCCTCACAGTTCCTTACCGACTGACAGACCGACCCAGACACCGAGATATTATAGTTATACTCGTGATTCCCTTGATGCGTTACCCTTATTCAATGGCCATGTACATAGTCTTGAAGCATGGTTTGCAGCCATTCGTTCTCGTGCTAGTGCTCTAGTTGAAGGTCCTCCTTCAGAGGAAAGTCTTATCAGACTTGCTAAAGAAGCTCTTTATCGATCTCCTGCTGCTGTTCACGTTGTTGATCTCCTTGATATGCGAGACTTCAGGAGTCTTACTAAGTGGTCACAATATGAGGAACTGATTCGTTCTTTCCTTGTCCCAGTAAAAACAGCTGATCCATATGTCGTTCTTAGGGAACTAGTGAATGGTACACCCATGAGTAATGAATCGTTGAGTGCATTTGCTGTTAGATTAGACAAACTTTTATCATCATTTATCAATGCTGTCCAATCATCATCTTTTCTCCCTGAAGAGGCTAAACCATTTACAGAATCACTTGCTAAAATAGCAGCTTTTGGAGCAATTAAAGAACTAATGCCACCTGCTTCTCTGTGTGCTTATGAGGCTCATCCTCCAACTGTGACGATGGAACCACTTACAGCTTTAAATCATGTGCGTTCCTTGTGCCCCGAGGGTACTTTCCCTTGTATCAAAAGTAATGTCACACATATGCCTCATTCTGCACCACCTCTTGTTTGCGCCACAGAGACAAATCGTAGTCGTCAACCATCTCAGAGATCACCAAGAACCAGTGTACAGAGTCGTTATACACCTCGTAGTATTCGTAGTACATTCAGTAACCATAGTCGGCGGACTTGTTACAACTGTGGTTTCCGTGGCCATATTGCAATTAATTGTCCTGATAGTTACCCTAAGAGACGTCGTACTGATGATGAGTACCCAGATCTTCCATACTGTACTTATCATAGAATACATGGACATGACACATCTGAGTGTAATGCTCTCTATAACCTTCAGTACTCTAGGTCTTTCCGTGGTCGTTCCAACCGCAGAACCCGTAGAGGAAACAGATCTCGTGGTTTTCAAAATAACCAGAACCAGGCTCATTCTTTCAATTCTCAAACTAACCAGAACCAGGCTCGTTCTTCCAATTCGGGGGAATTCGAGCGCCCCAGTTAAACCGTCCCATGGTGACAGTAGGTGATAATGAGTACACCATCCCCGTTCACAATTCCTTTGAAGCCTTAAGCAGTCTCGAGAATGACAACCCTGCTGATGATGTTGCTTCACATGTCTCTGACATAGATGATTTTGGGGAAGGAGTAGAACAAGTCTTTTCTGATGACAATCCTCCTTTTTGTTTGCACATAACTTCCAATGCAACCATAGGCCCTATAGTGCAAGCATCTGTTTATAATGCGCCCGTTCATTTGTTCATGGACTCTGGTGCGCAAGTCAATATTATTAGGTCTAGTTTGTTTAAGGATAAGAAGTTACGACATGTCCTTCTCGTAGAACCGACTCCTGTGTCCTCCCTTAGTGGAGTATCTGGTTCTCGCCTGCGTGTCCGAGGTCGGACTTCCCTAACCTTTTCTATCCAAGGTAGAGACTTCACTGCTTCCTTCCTTGTTGTCGACCAGATTACTTTCCCTGGTGACCTTCTACTGGGATTTGCTTCCATGCGAGACTTGCGCATTGTGCTCGACCCTTATCGATGGCATGCACAAATTGACGACTTGATCGTTCCATTCTGGGGTTACCAGCTTGGATCAGAAATCTGTTATACTGCTGCAGAGTATGATGTACGGATTAAGTCCTTACAAGCTAATGCATTCTCCAGTAGCGTACCCAAGCGGTCAGGCACTCGTAATTCTGTCACTCCCATCAGTGTTCCACCTATACCTTCAGATTTGCAGGATAGTCCGATGCCTCAAGTGTCCGAGGACGCTCAGATTGCCTTGAGTGCACAACCTATCCCTGCAATGCCTGCTAGTTCGAGTAGTAGTTTCTCCACAGGGGACGCCTTGTCGGAAAACAATTACTTGCAACTGGTAATGCCATCTCTTGTTGATGTCACATGCCGTCTGCAGAAAGACGTCTCTGTTGCGGCTAGTGCTCTCACTAGAGTGTCTGTAGTTGTTCCTAGTGTTCCAGATGGTGATAACGTCCTAGTTGACAGTGATTCCTGCAAAGTAAAAGGTCTATTTGTTGAACCATCCTTACATGTTGTAAGAGATAGTAAGATCCATTTCTACTTGGCCAACACTTCTGGTCACAGTGTCCGCCTCAGAGCAAATACCAATCTTGTTGACCTTGTTCACTATCCTTACCCTGTTCAGGTAGAGGATGAGTTGTCACCTGACCAGTGGGTTGGTGCTATTTCTGCCGGGGAGACCTCATCCACTTCACTGGATCAATCTGTTCCACCAGTTGAGGAGAAAGACTTAGCTCCCACTGACTTCCCAGATGAAGTCAAGCGTTTGTTGACTCTGTTGAACAAACGTCGTAAAGCCATTGCTTTACCAGGTGAGAAGATGGGTATAACGAACTTATTGTCCCATCGTATTCCACTTGAACCTGGTACTAGACCTATCTACATACCTGCGTACAGAATGCCTCATTCACAAGTTGCTGTCGCAGAAGAATTGATCAATCAAATGCTTGATGATGGAGTTATTGCACCTAGCAATTCACCTTGGAATGTACCCTTGATACTAGTACCTAAGAAGGATGGTACTTGGCGCCCAGTAATTGACTTTAGGAAGTTAAACGTGAAAACCATTCCAGATCGCTTTCCACTCCCTGTACTGGGTGATCTTTTACGTAATATCGGAGATAAGAAAGTCTTTTCAACCCTAGATTTGTTACAAGGGTTTTGGCAAGTCCCTCTTCACGAGGACAGCCAAGAGCTAACTGCATTCTCCACTCCTACAGGTCATTATCACTTCCTCCGTATGGCATTTGGATTACGATCTTCCCCTATCACGTTCTCAAGGCTCATGACTAATATCTTTAGAGGTCTCATAG
Source organism: Cherax quadricarinatus (assembly GCF_038502225.1). Classification (NCBI taxonomy): domain Eukaryota; kingdom Metazoa; phylum Arthropoda; class Malacostraca; order Decapoda; family Parastacidae; genus Cherax; species Cherax quadricarinatus. Next base: position 20,550,621 of record NC_091372.1, on the reverse strand, counting down.
GTAATGCACTTATGGTGTACTTAGATGACGTAATCGTCATGTCTAAAGACGTGGATACACACTTGAAAAGACTTGATGTAGTACTTGGTAAGCTTGAAGAAGCCAATTTAAAGATCAAACTGTCAAAATGTCAATTTTTCAGATCAGAAATTAAGTTTCTTGGTCACGTAGTCACTCCTAGAGGGGTTACGACTGACCAAAGTAAAGTAACTGCAGTACTAAATTTTCCAACTCCCAAAACTGCTGATGCCGTAAGATCCTTTGTGGGCTTAGCAGGTTTTTATAGATCTTTCATTGCCAATTTTTCTTCCATAGCTGCTCCTCTAACTGAGTTGCTTAAGAAAGATGCTCCTTATGTTTGGACCTTCCGTCAAGAAAGAGCATTCCAAACTCTAAAAGAAAAGCTAACATCTGCTCCAATTTTGAAATTTCCAGATTTTTCTAAGCCCTTCTATCTGACAACTGATGCTAGTTCAATTGGCATAGGTGCCGTACTAGCTCAGAAGACCGATTGCAAGTACAACGCAGTTGCATTTGCTAGCCGAGTCCTTACGAAGGCTGAACGTAATTATACAGTAACTGAGCAAGAAGCTTTAGCAATAGTATGGTCTTTAAAGCACTTCCGAGACATTATTTATCAGTACTCTGTTCATGTCTTGACAGACCATGCTCCACTGATACCCTTATTCCAGAACAAACAACCTACTGGAAGGTTAGCTAGATGGACCTTGACTATCAAAGAGTTCAATCCCACCTTTGAGCATTTACCTGGCAAGTCAAATGTAGTCGCAGATGCCTTATCGCGACATGTTAGTATAGTAACTGCAGACCCTCCATTTAGTGCTGAAGATGTAAAGAATGCTCAACGAACAGATCCCATGTGGTCTGGTGTGATTCGATTCCTGCTCCAGGAAGATCTTATTCTGAATGTGAAGCCACCAGCACCCATCAGTGACTTTGTCATGAACCAAGAATTACTGTATCGAACAGCCGAGTTGGGTACTCCTAGCAGAAGAGTATACCAGTTAGTAATTCCACAGTCACTAGTGAATGTAGCCTTACAGCTAGTTCACGATGTACCAGGTGTTGCACACCCTGGTATGGATCGTTCAGTAAAACAAGCCAGATTGAAATACTTTTGGCCTCGTATGGCAACTGATATTTCTGAGTATGTTAAGAAATGTAGTGTCTGCATGCAACATAAAGGCAATGCTAATGGTCCTAATCCAATCCAAGTGTATCCAACTACTAGAGAACCTTGGGAAAGAGTTGCACTAGATTTGTTAACTAATTTCCAATGTTCCCTCCAAGGTAACAAACATCTGTGTGTTATGGTAGACCATTTCACCAGATATTGCGAGTTAGTTCCTATTGCAGATAAGACTGCCGAGACAGTAGCTAAAGCGTTTAAAGAACGCATTATCTGCAGGCATACCACCCCTAAGTCCCTAGTAACAGATAATGGAGGTGAATTCTGTAATGAAATTCTTGAAAATTTGTGTACCTTGTACAAGATCTCTAAATCCACCATTGTTCCTCATCATCCTGCCAGCAATGGGTTAGCGGAACGAACCAATAAGAAAGTACTTGATGTCTTGAGAGCCACTATCAATCCCAACAGTGAAACTTGGGATGAAGTTATACCTGATGTGCAGTGTGCTATAAATTCTGCTTACAATGTTTCTATAGGTGACACTCCACATTATGCATTGTATGGTGTAGATAAACGTTTGCCTTATGAGTTGTTATATTCTAATCCGAAACCAAATTACAACCCTGATGATTTCATAGCAACTCGTACCAGCTTAGCTCAAAGTGTTTTTAGAAGAATCCGTGAAACACTTCATAAATCAACAGCTGAATTTACAAGAGTCGCAAACACTCGAGCAAGGCCATCCAAAATCAAAGTAGGTTCGAGAGTTATGCTGATTAACTTTAACAAAACGTCTGCAATGCCAAAGCTTGATCAAAAATTTGTTGGTCCTTATCGAGTAGTTGAACACATCACTGGTAATAAGTATAAGGTTAGAGAGATTAGTACTGGTCAGTATAAAGAATCGCATTTAGATCATATGAAGTTAGTATGTGATGATAATGATGTTCCAACCCAGACTAATGTGACAGACTCTGACAATCCTCCTGATCCTGTACTCTCTGATACTCAGTCAGACGATCAACCTGAATGTCGTTATTCCCTACGTACACGACAGGTATTGAGAAATCCTCAAGTATCATTTGTAACTTCCAATTCAGATTTGCCTCAAATACAGTCTGAGTTAGCCAATGCTACAGAGTTTGATCCTCCCAGAGATGACACCCATTCTGCATATGTCAATTACACCCTAGCAGAGTTGGGGTTAAATGTAAATAACCTGTATAGATGAATAATTACAGTATCAACTTATCAGTATTCAAGAATTTTTTTTTTTGTGTTCATGTTCTCTCCGCATTCTGAGAGTTAACAGTCTAGATTTGAGTGCACCGAATCTGCCTTTCTGTTAAACACTCTTTCTTTGTATATATTCCTTCCTCAGAATCCGTAGATCACACGAATACAGATCGATCAATCAAAAATTTTTTTTTTTTTTTTAATCACTTGTAATCTCAACGTTGAGTTCGTTGTTCATTTGTTGAGTTTTAAGTTGTACTATAGTATACCTTGTATTGCATTACAGTTTCAGTTATGTAAGCTTTCATTCCAATGTTCTACTTATGTATATATAATGTTTAATTGTTGTGTACTTTGACATTGTATAGAATCAGCCCAAGCCGTATACCTGCCATCTCTAGTTTGTATTAGTTGTATGTCGGGACGACATACGTTAGCATCGCCGAGCTCTCAGTAGTAGTAACCAGTTACCAGTAACCAGTGTACCGTTGACTCAACGACCAACCGTCTCTGCCTGAGACACTGTCTATTCATATTGCTCTGAACTGACATTATTCAAAGGCCCTCTACTGGGTACTGTGGGCGGCCGGTCAGTCAGTGTTACGAGTGTGAGCAAGGAGATAGGTATGGCTGTCAGGGCTCTCTCCACATATCTGTAATTAAACGTAATAACAGCCTACGTGAGTATTTCTTACCTAATCCACGTGTCGAACTCCCACATGATACTGTATCTAATCCTTTTGCTGTCCTCGGCTCAGACGTCCCTACTTCAACGCCTCAGTCTAATCTCGCTTCTTCGAGTTCTCTCTCACAAGCCTCAGTATCGACGAGACCTCGTACGACACCTCCCAATCGTCCCTCTACTTCTCAAAAGTCAAAAAAAGGTCCGGTAACACCTCCTACCCATCTTCCACCTCCTCATTTTACCCTCCCTGTCTCTGTCCCTAGTTCTTCCCCTCTCACTGGCTCAGTTACAAGTGTAGAGGTTCACCCTCCTCCTCGTAATGTACCTTCCTCCCCTGTTCCCTCCCAAGTTTCTTCGTCTTCTGCCACCTCCCAGGTTCCTGCCTCTTCTGTCCCCTGCCACACTTCTCCAGTTCCCTCCACCCTTTCGCCCCCCCCTACCTTGGTACAGTCCAATACAGTTCCAATCTTTACTCATCCTCCCCCTACCATTCCCAATATTGTCTCCCATACTACATCTCTGAATTCCGAAACACTTGAAGCAATCTCTGAATATATTGCAGAGACCAAACCATCAATGGACACTGATCCACCTTCCGCTCTTTCTCTCTCCTCTGCTCCATCTGCGCAACTCCTTTCTTCACAGCGCACCGTTCCTTCCCTGCTTGAAAATTTTCCACTGCCTCCGCATGTGGAATTTTCTAACCCTTCTAGTCCACAGGAACCCTTACCTGTGGATTTTAAGTATCTTTATCATTGCCAATCATGGCCTATTTACAGTGGAATATATGCGGCCTCAGGGGTAATCGGGGTGAGCTTCAGATGTTACTCTCCCAGTTTGCCCCTGTTGGTGTTTGCTTACAGGAACCAAAATTACACTCTGCTGTTATTTCTCACATCTCAGGCTATAATTTATTGTATTCTTCAGATCCTTTTCCTGATGGGACCTTTAATGAAAGTGCCCTTCTTCTCCGCACTGATATTCCGTACCATAAGCTATTTGTTCATACTTCGCTGCATTACACAGCAGCCCGTATCCACTTACATAGGTGGTATATGCTCTGTTCTTTATATCTCTCTCCTTCTCGGGCATTATCTATTCCGGATTTTGCCTTTCTTGTTTCGTCATTACCGCCACCGATTCTGTTACTTGGTGATTTTAATGCCCACCATTTCCTCTGGGGGGGGTCTCACTGTGATTCCTGTGGAATTCAGTTAGAGGCTTTTCTTGCCACCCACCCCCTCCATGTTTTAAATACAGGTACTCACACCCATTTTGATCCTCGGACTCATACTCTCTCTTGCATCGATCTCTCTGTCTGCTCTTCCTCCGCCGCATTAGACTTCACTTGGTCTGTTCTCCCGGACTTACATGACAGTGATCATTTCCCAATCATTCTTACTTCCCCTTCATATTCGCAACCTCTTCGCACCCCACGCTGGCAATTTAATCGGGCAAATTGGAACCTTTACTCACACCTAACTGTTTTTAAAGAGGTTCCTTCTTCGTCCTCCATCGATGAGCTTTTACACCTCTTCTCGTCCTCCGTTTCCACCGCAGCTTCTCATTCTATACCCCAAACTTCGGGCAGGCATTCTCAGAAATGCGTGCCTTGGTGGTCTCCTGCTTGTGCTCGTGCAGTACGTTTGAAACGCGCTGCATGGGGCAGGTACCGGTACAATAGATCCACAGAGCGACTCCTTGATTTTAAACAGAAACGTGCGATCGCTCGCCGTGTCATCCGTGACGCTAAACGCACTTGCTGGCGAGATTGTCTCCACCATCACCTATGCTTCCTCTATGAGTGCAGTCTGGAAAAAAGTACGAAAACTGAGTGGTAAATATTCTCCTGACCCGGCTCCTGTTCTGCGGGTTGCCGGTGTTGATATAGCAAACCCACTAGATGTTGCCAATGAAATTGGCAATCATCTGGTCTGTATTTCTCAGGGACTCCATCTATGCCCCTCATTTCTTTCCTCAAAGTCTGCCAGAGAGTTAGCACCCTTGGACTTTTCTTCTCTCAGAGAAGAACAGTATAATGTGCCTTTTACACTTCAAGAACTGGAGGCAACACTCTCAGCTTGTCGATCATCGGCAGCTGGGCCCGACGACATTCATATTCGTATGCTACAACATTTGCATCAGTCAGCCCTTGCAGTCCTATTACGCCTTTACAATCTTATTTGGTCACAAGGAGTTCTTCCACAGCTGTGGAAATCCGCCATTGTTCTCCCTTTCCGCAAACCAGGCACTACGGGACATGAAACCTCCCACTATCGTCCCATTGCTCTTACCAGTGCAGTTTGCAAAGTAATGGAACGTCTAGTAAATAGACGTTTAGTGTGGTATTTAGAGACGCACAACAGTCTCTCCACTCGTCAATATATCTTTCGTAAGGGACGTTCTACCATAGACCCCTTACTGCGCTTGGATACGTATGTTCGTAATGCCTTTGCGAATAACCACTCAGTTATTGCCATATTTTTTGACCTTGAGAAGGCATATGACACAACTTGGAGGTATAATATTTTAGCCCAAGCCCACTCCTTAGGCCTTCGAGGCAATCTACCATCCTTCCTTAAGAACTTTTTAACTGACAGGAATTTCCGTGTTCGGGTTAATAATGTGCTCTCCCCGGACTTTATCCAAGCTGAAGGTGTCCCCCAGGGATGTGTTCTGAGCACAACACTTTTTCTCCTTGCCATTAATGATTTTGCCTCTAGACTTCCATCAAATATTTGGTCATCACTCTATGTTGATGACTTCGCTATTGCCTGTGCAGGCGCTGACTGTCACCTCCTTACAGTTTCTCTCCAACATGCAGTCGACCGTGTTTCCAATTGGGCCACCACACATGGGTTTAAAATTTCCAGCACTAAAACCCACCAAATCACTTTCACTAGACGCTCTGTCATCTCCGATCATCCTTTGTACCTCTATGGCTCCCGTATCCCTGAACGTGATACAGTCAAGTTTCTGGGCCTCCTCTTTGATCGTAGGTTATCCTGGAAACCTCACATTACCTCTCTGAAGGCAACTTGTCACAGCCGGCTGAACCTTCTTAAAACCCTTGCTCATCTTTCGTGGCGAGCTGATCGTCGAACCCTCCTTCGCCTACATTCCACCCTTATTTTATCGAAACTTGATTATGGTGACCAGATCTATTCAGCGGCATCTCCTGCTACTCTCTCTAGCCTTAACCCCATTCATCACCAAGGATTACGTTTATGCATTGGTGCTTTTCGCTCTTCCCCTGTCGAAAGCCTCTATGCAGAAGCGAACGTTCCATCCTTATCCGATCGCCGTGATGCCCATTGCCTGCGCTACTATGTAAGCTCTCATGATCTCCGCAATCCTTCCATTTATAGAATGGTCACTGATATTAGTAGACATTCTTTATTTGTTCGCCGCCCCTGCTTACTCCGTCCCTTCTCTCTTCACCTTCATTCGCTCTTGTCTTCTCTTCAACTACCACCTTTCTATGTACATGTAGCATCTCACTTTTCCCTACCCCCCTGGGAAGTTCCAGCTGTTCGAGTCTGTTCTTTCTCCCTCCCTTGCTCGAAAGCCCAACTGTCTACGGTCGCTTCCCGCTCTCTTTTTCTTGACCACTTTCACTCTCATTCTCATGCCATTGCTGTGTACACAGATGGCTCTAAGTCTTCTGACGGCGTAGGATTCGCAGCAGTGTTTCCGGACAGCGTCGTACAAGGGCATTTACTATCTTCGGCTAGTATTTTTACTGCTGAATTATATGCCATCCTTACAGCACTTATACGTATTGCATCTATGCCTGTGTCATCATTTGTGGTTGTCTCAGACTCCCTTAGTGCTTTACAGGCTATACAAAAATTTGATACACCTCACCCCTTAGTCCTCCGTATCCAACTTTGGCTACGCCGCATCTTTACCAAGCATAAAGATATTGTTTTTTGTTGGGTCCCTGGTCATGGTGACGTACAGGGCACTGAACAGGCAGACACTGCTGCGCGGTCAGCAGTACATGACCTACCAGTTTCTTATAGAGGTATTCCATGTACGGACTATTTTGCTGTAATATCTTCCCACCTTCACACCCGTTGGCAACAACGTTGGTCTACTATGCTCGGCAACAAACTTCAGTCTATTAAACCGAGTATAGGTTACTGGCCGTCTTCTTATCACCAGTGTCGAGGTTGGGAGACTTCTCTCTCCCGTCTTCGCATTGGCCATACTCGTCTTACTCATGGATATCTCATGGAGAGGCGTCTTGCTCCTCTCTGTGAGAATTGCCAAGCTCCATTATCAGTCAGCCACATTCTGTTGGACTGCCCACTTTATCAACGAGCACGCAGAATTTACCTCTGTCGTCGTCTTCGCCCCGCTGCTCTCTCTTTACCTTCCCTTCTCGCTGATTGACCCACCTTTCATCCGGACTCTCTCATTGACTTTTTGACAACGACTGACTTACTTCACAAATTCTGTTACTTTCAGCCCTTTCTACTTCAATCTCTTGCTACCCTCTACCCCCGTACTATCCCCTGCCCCGCTGTTTTCTGTAACCTGCTGATCATCCCCCCTCCCTTCTGCCATCCAATTCCCTTGCTTCCTTCCCTACCCTGCAGCGCTGTATAGCCCTTGTGGCTTAGCGCTTCTTTTTGATTATAATAATAATTGCAAATTTCATTTTCTTTTTGTCCGATTTTTTGGAAACTTCAGCAAATCATGCTCGATATAAGCTTCTAATAGTACACCAAAAATTAACGTAATCGGTTGAAAAATAAAGAAGTGGAATATTTACTGCTTACAACCCCCTCAACTTCTCAAGGCAAAGATGGCAGGCAAGGCAACAACCCGTCAGGTCCTCATACAGCATGTAGGACCACTGCCATCCCAGTTGGTCCTCGGTTCCTGGGGCAGGTACAATGCCAGGACCTTCATGGCAGAACCAGTTCGTTGTTTCAAGTGCCAGTATTGTGGATACCTGGGTTCACTATGTCCGAACAGAGTAATCTGCGGTGTCTGCAGCCAGCACCACCCTACCGAGGACTGAATTACCAAGCTGAAAAATGCATCACCACCCACTCCACAATGCCTGAACTGCAGGCAGAAGCACCATGCCTGGAATCCTCAATGCCCCGAGAGGCTCACCAGAATTCAAGGAGTCTGGAAGACGCCAACGACTCGGCAGCAGGCTACGGCAGATCATCACTATCAACAGACGATGGGTGCAGAGATCCTTGCTGTACCACAGACCTCTCATCAGGTCACCCAGCTCAATGCCCAGGAATTCCCAACCCTCGAAGCTTCAACCAGGCTTCATGGACAGGAGCCTCCTGCCCCCTTACCTCAGTGATGAAACAAAAACAAAAGAAAAAAGGGGGTCATCAGGGAACCTCTGGCAAAAACATGGCAATGCAGACACTCCTTGCCTGGCACAGTCGCTATGCAGGCTACCTTGGCTATGTCTGCATCTCACCAGCAGATGCTTGCTACCCATCCTGGCATACAACAACAGATCACAGTGCACACAAATTAATTCAACCCTCAGCAGCTCCCTCAAATCACAACAGCCCAGGTAATATACACTGCTTCAATCCCAATGACAACAGGCCCTCACCAGGGAGGATCTTGTAGCACTCATCAAGGCGTTCAGATATCATTTGCAACACAATCAACTCCATGGAACAACAGAGCATGTTCTGGCAGATGGTCAGCACGCTCCAGAGGGTGTGCTTACTGACCGATGAGGAGACAGTGGATGCCATGAATTTGCAGGTTCTCAGAGTGGGCAGGGCTCAGTCCCCAGCGCAGGAAACAACAGCGATGTAATAACTCCTCTGCCAAATCACACCCTCAAGGTCCTACAATAGAACATTCAGGACATGAGGTGCAAACAGCACCTGTTGCAGAAGGCAGTAATTTGGGATCGGGTTGACATCGTCTTGCTACAAGAAACTCTCTCCCAACTATGTGCTCATGACTCCCCGGTTTTGCTGGGTATTTTCGGCACATGGACACAGGCGTTCACTGCAGAGGCACAGCTGTATTCGTATCAGATGCAATACCTCACGACGCCTATTACAGGGCGCCTATTACCATCTATAACATTTACAAGAACCCCAGAAACACCCTCGACTTTGCAGAGCTCCTCGCGCTAGCATGCACTGAGAGTATTATTGCAGGTGGAGACTTCAGTGCACATTACTCAATGCTTAACTCTCACTCAGCAATCAATGCTGCTGGAAGACACACAGCAATGCTCTTACACGATATTCCATAGGTAAAGCTGCTAAACAATGGAGACCCCACACACCAGTTGGACGGCAGCCTCGATTCTACCATCTGGACATGACAACTCGCAGTGAGGGGCCACATGGGAAACTCGTCCTAACGTTGTCAGTGACCACTTTGCAGTGATCACCATCTTCAACATCAACAGGCCCCCCCAGTTGTGGTGCCTCCTAGATGGGACGTAAAGAGGGCCAACTGGAAGGTGTTCCAGGATTATCTTCATGGCTGGTTGTTACAAACATAGCCTGATGGTCCTCGGGTTATAGTGCTTCTTGTAACAAATGAATGGGATTATCATGTCTAGGGGATATCACTCAGAGGAAATGGCATTATCACAGTTCCCGGTTAATTTATTATTAATCTTAATAACCACTTAAATTATTAATGACTTATATTATTTAATATCTTTGCAACTGTCTCATATCTACATTAAAAGTTGAACATGTGTCACACATTTCATTATCACATCACTGAAATTAGCTAAGTATTTACAAAGGCTCTCAGTGAGTCAGGAAATATAGATATGTACAAGAACTGGCATTCTTTAAAAACTCGCACATCATTGTTAGAGCTATTCCACAGGGTTCAGTCTCCAATAATTCCTCTAATAGCACTGAGACTTAGTTCTTCTCACTTTCGCTATGAGACTCTCAACCACCTTGCAACGAGTTTCTGAAACTCTTGGTAGCTTCTAGGGAGGTAAATGGTGGTTTTTAGCTGGATATTTCCCTCGACCCTTCCTAGTCCAGAGGAAGGTATGAAATGAATAAGGTGAGGCTTTACCAGCCAACCCTGACTCGGGCAGAGCAGGGGTTGAGCAGCTCAATATGCCTACTTGTGTTTAGTCAGGTCTCACCAACAGACTAATTAAACAACCTACCTATGTTGAAATCAAAATATACGATCAGATAATGTTATAAACTCGAATAAATCCATTTTAGCTACTAATGGAATTACTCCTGAATATAATAAGTGTAAAATCCAAAATAACATGTAAAAGTATGTCGTTGCCAAAACAACACATGGAAATTTCCTTCTCAAAATGAACAAATGGTGTAACACTGGTCCACACACACACTATCCGATGACTCTGATACGGCTGAACAGGAACTAATCACTGTTCTCATCAAGGTAGCAGAGTGTGCAGTTCCAAAGAAGTCTGCAGGACATGCTCACAAAAGAGGCTGGTGGTTCTAGAACGACGAGGTAAGGGAGCAGAATCACTGCATCAACTCTTTAAGATGCGACCCAGCTGCCAGGGAGTGTGGACGTGCCTCTCACCTCTCTGCTGACAGTCTAGCAGGCTATCCAGTGACGTCATGGCATATAGCATGGAGGCGGGTGAATACCATTGGTATAGAACTTATTCAGGGGCAATTACGCCTGAGACTGCACAAGTATTGCTACCCAAGATTATCCGTGAAACTTATGGTATTGAGGATAAGGATTTGTATGGTTAAGCTTTAAATGGAACCTACCAGATATATGTGAAACTACTCGAGGGGCCAGTGTATTAGGAGCTGGTTGAGCAGTTCCAAGATATCTACGTAGATGTGTCCTCTGAAGTGCGTGTGCATATGGTGGATGTCTCACGATAATACACATGGGTGAAACTGAGCAATGTGCCCTTCGAGGCCGATGCAATGGATCTCTGCAGTGTTTTCAGCAGCTACGGAGTTGTACACATGGCAGAACAAGGCAAGTGGCTGGCTGGGGCGTATGCTGGTCTCCAAGATGGTACGTTTACCCTTGAGATGTTTCTACACCAGGCCATACCGTCGTATGTGTACCTTGATGACTTCCGCATGCAGGTCATGGTGTAGTATGCTGAACAACGATGAACATGCCGCCTCTGCAGCGACTATGTTCATATGGAGGCAGTGTGGGCGGCGTGGGCAGACCAGGAGGCCGGCTGGTGGTGCAACAAATGTTGATGAGCAGGAGGCTCCCATACTTGGACGACAAGGAGACGGTGGGCGTGGTCGCCTTTGGACTTAGGAGACTGAGGCACCAGTGGTGGAGTTCGAACTGGAGCTGATGTTTCCCGAGTTGGCTGCACCACTGGTGGTACCGCAGGTTTTTGGGGAGGACCTTGTGACGGCAGATGTCGTGGAATTCGATGCAACAATAACATCGGTATTGCACACTACGTTTCCGTCTATGGATGTGGTCTCACCAGCTGTGCTGTCGGCCAATCCCGAGCTCATGTCTGTGGTGGTCGAGCAGCAGGAGGCGGTTGTTGGTGCTGGTGAGGCTGGCAGGGACGTGATGACCCCTGGTCAGGAGGCCGCGACGATGGTGGTGGTGAAGGTTCATCGTGTGGACACCCCAGTCACAAGCATGGAGGAGGACGTTGGGACGAAGAAGAGTGGCAGCAATGTCGGACTCTGACAACATCCTGATGCCGGTTCAACGTACAGGGAAGAAGGCATCGGTAGAAGGGGGTAGTTGTGCTAGTGAATGTGAGCAGACACAGTAGGTGGTGCCAAGGGGGTTGGGTGTCCTGCATGGACAGCATGGTAAACGTGGACCCCATGGCCCAGGTGGGCATGCAAAAGGAGTAGTGGGGCAGTGAGGGAATAAACTTTAGCCAGGTGAGAGTGGGGTTTAGGTAGGAGCGGGACACTTCATGGCAGGTGTGGTGAGGTCTGCTACATGATGGCAGTGCCAGTTCATGGAGTGCATGTCAGGGGCACCAGTTAGCATGCGCCTAGAGAGTGTGGCATGGGTGCCCAGTGTTCAGGTGAAAGTGGATTAATATGTGCTGTTCACATGTCTGCGAATTGTGGAGTATGAGGTGTCTTAGGTCCTGCATAGAGGTGTTGCTGCCTGCGCCTGTGTGCCAGAGGTACACTGGTGTGGTTGAGGGTGGTGTATACTGTTGGTGTGTATGTATGAATTTTGGCCTATTATATTATGTTGTATAATTTTATGGGGTGCAGGGTCTGTGTAGATCGAGAGTGGGAGGTGTTGCTTGTGTGTTGTATGTGGTAGGGTTGCTTGGTGGAGGTTTGAGAAGCGTCCTTATATTCCATAGAATATTGTCGTCTTGGGTATCTATATTATGCACATGTATGCACACTGTATAAAAACAATGGTAGTGTTAGTTGTGAGGGGCCTGCTGTTATGTGGCCTCTCGTATATAGATGTACAGCACCTTTGCAATGAGAGGTTGTTCCAACTTTCAATTTAATATCCTTGTTATTACGTGTAGATGCTGAGAAATGGGCTATTGTATATACATGTACTGAATCAATGTAATAAGATGTTGTATCAACTTTATTGTATTATTTGTATGTTTGGTTGAGAATAGGTTTTTGGGTGATAAACGCAATGGGGCGGGAGGCTTTCCACCCGTTGGTGCTGGGGAGAATTATAGGAATAGGTTTCATTACCTGCAGTGAATTACTTATGTGAGCTAAATATATTTCATGTTGTAATGTATTGATTGTTCTGATATAGACCTAAACCATGACTGGTGTTAGTACATTGTTCAAGCAGTCTTGTGGTCGTGTAAAACACTTTCGTGGACTATCAAGACAACTGTAATGTTAATGTATATATGTCATTATAACTGCAGGATTAATGCATGTTACTGTGGAAAACCTGTTTGATTTAGAATCATTGGGGGATAGTAGTATAGAAGGCGGCTGTATGGTTCAGGAGTAACTCCTAGGTGTTAATTACAGTTTTCCACTTCCGGTCGCTCCTTCACCCCTACCTAGGTGTGAAATTTCTCACCTTTGTGCTAAGGACCCTGACCTCACCCTCGCCCTGCCCTGCAACGCCTTGCCCATCCCTGCCCCATCCTGTGCCCCGTCCTGCGCCCTGTCCTGTGACACCCCTCGAGGCCCCTGCAGTGCCTTCTGCTGTGTCCACTGGATCGCCCCCTCCCCACGATTTTTTCGAGTGATGCCCCACCTTGCGCCCTCGCCCAGCCCCGCGATGCCCCACGAGGCCCCTGCAGCGCCTTCTGCAGTACCGCCAGGATTGCTCCCGCTCCCCAAATTTTTCCATTTTTTTTTTAATTTCATAATTTTTGAGTTTTACCCAATTTTCGAAGATTTTTTGTAGTATCCATTTCCTTGGATCAAGATTTAACCCCTCCTCCTGAATCCCCACAACTTTTTCCTCAAAACTTCAATTTTTGTTAATTTTCTTGTAGTCTCGAACTCTTAGGATCAACACCTCCACTTCCTCGGATCAAGATCACCACGATCTCCCTGTAAAATCAAAGATTCCTGCTCCATCTCCTCGGATCAAGATTTCCATTTTTTTCATTCTCTTGTATTCTTCACTTCCTTGGATCAAACTTTTGGGTTCCCCTATGGAGGTTGCTCATACATATGCAGGTCAAAACTTGCTCTTTCTGACTTGAACAAACTAACATGCATGACGTCACTACTCAGAGTATTCCATCACATTTGTACATCTACCCTATTGGTCAGTAGATCTCCCCTACGGGAGTACAGGTCTAAACAAGTAACTTCCTCTCATTGGCTTAAACACGCATGACGTCACATGATAACCATGACGTCATCACAGACAAACAAGATAAATCTTGTCAACCAAACATTAACTTGAAATGCAGGATAAAACTAACACATTTTTTTCATTTATTATACAAACAATAAAAAAACATACAATGTTTCGTTAATACATTTCATATACATTGTCTAATTCATCAAAAAAATACCAATTCATTGAAGAAAGGTACAGTTCATTGACTAAAATCAGCATAGAGTAATTCTTCTTGAAGAAATTCTAGGCATTTTGTTCTGGATCATCTTCGTCGTCATCTGATATATAATAAACTTCTGGGGAGGATGATGGTGGGGAAGCCGGTGGATAATTTATGGAGGAAGGTGGGGAATCCTCAACACATGAACTAGGTTTGGAATTGATCGTGAAATGTTCCCTCTCACTCCATACACATTTATCACAACTGGCACTGTCACATTCTCCTCTCCTCTCCTCTCTAAATTCATTAATGTGCAAAAGAACAAAAAATATTTTTCATTATTACAATAAAAATCAGTTACCATTTACCACAGTAGCATGTTGATTAATCCAACACACACAGGGATACTGTTTCACTTCCTCGTAGACACCTCCACTGGGATACTGAATTGGATTCATCCCTGGCTCGACTTGTTCTTGAATTACAGTAGATCCAAACGGTGACCCAGCACGGTCATTTATACCAGTGTTGTGACCTTTGCCTACCTCTAAATGGTGACCCAGCATGGTCATTTATGCCAGTGTTGTGACCTTTGCCCGCCTCTAAACAGTGACCCAGCACGGTCATTTATGCCAGTGTTGTGACCTTTGCCCGCCTCTAAACGGTGACCCAGCACGGTCATTTATGCCAGTGTTGTGACCTTTGCCCGCCTCTAAACGGTGACCCAGCACATTTATTTATACCAGTGTTGTGACCTTTGCCCCGCCTCTAAATGCCCCAGGTTCTACCCTCCGTATGATAATTTAAAAATTTTACACAAATTTTCATAATTACACGTTGAATTATTAACAAATACACTTGTACATGAGGGAATATTGAAATGATTATATGCATATTTCAATATAAATTGATCATTTTTTAATGTACTTCTACTAAAATCTTTAAATAAATGGTTTAATTTTCTTTGTTATAATTTGTTAAGTTATATACAAAATATGTGGCATATACCCCACATATCAGTCATTTTTCATGTTCAATCCTCTGATTAATACCTTACATGAAGTTTCTCATAAATATAATTTTCTCAATTCGTATAATGTTTTAAATCCATCCTGAAACTATCTAAATATATTAACATATGTTTGTTCACATATATAGTAATCCAATGACCCATATTTCCATCTTGATCATTCAGTATATTAATGATGAAAATTACTCGGCTTATCTTTTAAACTCATAATAACTTCATTTATATTATATGCGGCAAAACATCCCAAATGATGTTGCAAGGCAATATGCATCTCTTCACAATTCATGGTCTATACTCGTGTATGCAATATCACTGTTCTATTTTCATTTACATTTAAAATCACATTAGTTTCACGAAACATCAGACAGATTCTATTCTCATGTTTCGGTTTACCATATGACATATCTATTCTCAAATTACCATTCTTCTCGACAGATATAGCATTCTTGACCTGTTCACTTCTCAGGTCAACACCTAATATAGTTCTGCCTTAGAGAAAACTCTTATATGTAATCAGATGATTAGTCTCCAAACCCAGAGATTTCAAGGTTGTGTAATATAACCTACTCGCGTGTGTAGGGAACTTACAATCAATATTAAGAATCATTTTTGAATTAATGGTAACCCCGAAATGAGTCAAACCTTCATGTTGAAAATATAATGGACTAAAATTATATCCTCCATCATATGTGTTCATAACAATTATTAAAATTAATAATTTTTTGGGTATTACTTTTCCCCAAGGATTATCTGCGATCACTTGTTTGATTTGAGGCCATAATATATGATTTAAATGTCTTCTTGAATAGATATTCACACCCCTGTGGGTTTATCCTCATACCTCAATTTAATGCAATTAATGCATTTGTATACAGAACAACTTTATCGATCCATAATTTAATCAAATTAATATTATATTTATACGTTTTTCCGGTTAATGGTGTCATAATTGTTCGTGCTGGTGAATGCAATTAAAGTCTCAATCGACATTCGATACTAAGATATATTCGTGAAAACTAGACACATCCAGCATCAAAGAGAAACAAGTATTCACTTCATTCGATAATTTACCTTCATCTTTCGAAATCAGCCACTGTAATAGTTCGACTTGTTGTCTCCTTATTACGAAAGAATGTCAATCTTCCAAATGTATCTAATTTTGATGGGGATAAATGCTTAAGCAGTTTAATATAACCCGCATATGAATAAAATGGATTCAGTTCTATAAGTTCTATAAGCTCCTTCATTATTATATTTATGTTCATTTCCAATGCTAGGCTCGTTAAATCTAAAAGATGACCTTCTGAACTTTGTATTCTAAATTCAAGAAAATTATCAGATCCCTGACTTATTGATAATACTAAACAGGTGCGTCTAGCTGCTGTCCAGGATTCAGTAATGGCGTGTTCTGGTAATTTTTGGGAATCCATCTGTTATGGAATGAGAAAAACTGGGAATGGGGGCATTGAGCCCCCCTGGTGTAACGTATAGAGCACTAGGCGACATATTAACGTTATGAAAGTTAACAATAAACTAAAATAAATTAAATATTTCACTTTCATTTATTATTAAATTTCAATATTTTCAAACCAATCTTTCTACTTCCTCCGGATAATAATTTTTGTCCGACATCTTCAATGTTTCTACACCTCTATTCCTCGCTGAATTTTTCAATGCAATACCAATATTAACATCATTCAACACATTTTGTCCATACTGTAATACTCCCAGAACAAAGATATTCAATAAGAATGGTAATGCTTTTCTGGCCATCACACAGAGAAATGACAATAATCCCCCGCCCCTCCCTCTAGCTTTATATAATATAATATCTGAACCTCCCCCTTTCACCCTCGAAGTATCAAAGAATTTCAGGAATGATTCCACTGAAGGAGTGGAGAAACTCGTTCTCATCTTTACGGATCGTTCAATATTAACTCAACTTGATCATTCACCCTCGTTTTATAGGTCTCAAATGGAGTACACATAGAGTAGAACACTTTTCATTATGTTGAATTAATCTTCCTTTCTGATCTGCGTGCTTAATGCTCCCTTGATCAATTATCTCTTTATTGAGGGATTTGTACATTGTGGGATCATAATTAGATCTTAATGTACTGATATCAACTACTCCCAAAAGAGAGAACCCTAACATATCACATCCTTCTTTATCAAATTCCAACCCCACATAACCACTAGTAATATCAGAAGGTAGTATCATTTTTTTATCAAGTTAATAACCACTCTCTTTATTCCTGGATGATAAGTAAACACAATTGAATTTTTGTGTATGATAATACCCGTTACCTTTTTAACCTCTCTTATCAGATTTTCATTAATATTCTCGTTTATTGCCTCGAAAATCCTTACCATATCACTTCCAATAATTTTGCTCATATCAGTTCTATGGATATATTTATTTAATGTAGATTTTTAATATTTTATATACATGTTCAAATTCTTTTGTGGTATATAATGTGTCTTGAGATAATTATATGTTTTCAGAGAAACCTCATAATCAATTTTATTAAGTATAATGAGATCATATAATTTATTAATGAAAGCTGAAGGTGTATTGGTGGGAAATAAATCAACACTGGAATCTCTACAGACTAGAAGACGTTCAGCCATCTCAACACTCTTATAACACAGACTGAGCAAAAACATATCACAGTTTATATACTCGCTTAATATAGTATCCACGATGATTCCTCTCTTCTTACACCGCCTCCTTTATGTAATAATTGTCTTCTCACTTTTGTACTCCTCACAAAATCAAAATGTATACCTTTTATTTAATAAATGCTTTATTTCTGATAAGTAATCAGAATCAATTCTTCTCGCTGATTTCACATTATTTTCAGATAAAACATTTAATATTTCAATAATATTACGTCCAGTTATGGGGGTAAGAAGGTCACAATTCTCATCCCAACTCGCCAAAGGATTTCTTCACAATAATATCAACATTGGATTCACATATTCTATATTTCGTGCACCCACTCTTATGTGCATGAAACTTGACAAATCTGGGGTTTTCTGAGGTTTCACTGAGGTGAGTGCAGGTGGGTTGACTTCCCTGACGGGACTGAGCTTAATCTTGCGTTTAACCCCGCGCTTCAAGCATCCACCTCCTAAATTTCCGTTACCCCCCGATTTTACTGTCTCGAGGGGTTTCCGATTCATAACTGAAGTTGATACAAGATAGAATTCTCTCATCATTTATTAAACAATCTTGAAATATCTACTGCTAGAGGTAATATAATACTTAGAACATTTCCACCTCTGATACTCAACAAATATTTCTTTTCACTCTGAAAACCAATTTTCTTACAAGCTAATGCTCTAATCTCGTTCTTGTATTTTTTAAATATTTTAGGGTCTAGTGGTATTTTATTCTTGGTTAAATTCTTGAAAATCTCACTGGTGCAGCTTACATGCATTTTCTTAAACTGTTGTAATAAACTATTCTGTCTATTATGTGGGAGACTACTAAGTAATGTAGTTAATTCTTTAAATTTTTCTAATAATGATTTTTTCGTTGTATCTTCAACAAATCTCCTTCTTTGACCTACGAATTAAAAGTGGAATCATAACCATTATAAGATACCAAATAATGCATAATTCCACCATTTTTTTTTTCATTTCAATACTCTGTGGATAATATATTCTGGAGGTGGTATGACTGGGATCAATTCTTCGCGATAAAATGATCCTTTAATCTTACCACCTTTCAAATCTTCCATATGATATGTTATAGGTTGAGAATCATTAATTCTTTATATATATTAAATATTTCCTCTGTATTTTGTGTGTGAAACCATCGGTTAAACTTGGATGACTTCTTGCTCAGTCACTCTTGTTGTCTCTCACAGCCAATTTCTTACTGAATCGTTTCTTATTGGATCTTCCATTTTTATAATTTACACGAAACTGATTCCTTATATCATCCAATGACGTAATAACATGGACTTGCAATGGGGTTTTACCACCAATCCTCGAGTGTGGAGTTGTACACATTTACCAATGAATTTAACACTTTTGAATAATTAAATGTATTGGCACTAGTCATATACTTGTATAATTTACGTTTTAACGTTTGCAAGCCTCTCTGCAATAGAAGCTTTAGTTTCATTCGAAAATGCATGATATAGGTTTATATGTTTACTCTTGAGATAATTCTGTACCTGTTTATTTAGAAACACTCTGCCTTTATCTGTAAATAATCTTATATATTCTTTGCCTTTTCATTCTCCAATATGTTTTGTAATGCATGTAAAGTGCTTGGTCTGACTTTCTTTTTCATGAGTATTGCTTGTAAATATCTTGAGAAGAAAACATCGATACACACGACAATGTGTTTATTGTCATCATTATATCTGGATAATTTAGACATATCTCCCAAATTACAGGTTAATATCACTCTGGGTTTGGGCACAATTATTTTCCTACGAGGAAACTTCTTAGGTTAAAGAGCATGTAAAGTATGTGATCTTTCTGAATTTAAGAAATTTCTAATCTCTTTCAAAGTTCTGGAAGGCTCAATCTTTTTTACAGCAACATAAAAATTGTTTACACCAGAGAGTGACGATCTCTATAAACCTTTTCAATTAATTTTGTTCGCTCCATTGGTATACAATTTCATAGGAAACTTGACGTAACACATTGGCTCGCAACTGTAATGCTTCTGGTATATTTAATGCAAGGTCTATGAATAAATAACCAAAGGGTGATTGGTTTATGGCAGATTTGTACATATTCACAAATTCTTTAGTTTTACCGAAAACTTGTCGCCCCAGAATCTCTACTTGCCCGAGATCTCTCATTTTAAATAAAGCAAAATGTGTGGAGTTTAAAGCCATAGTGCGACAATATCTTCCTCCATGAAATATATTTTGAGTAATCAGAATAATGCTTATATTATTATGTCTACCTTTAGTAAAACATTCGCGAATAATTTCACTGTTACCAGCTTTCAAAAAATAGGTCATCAACAATATTGTATTTTCATAGGGTGATGCGATGACATTCTGTGAGTCGATAATATTTTTACTTAATGATAATTTACAGAATATCTCTGAATCGTGTTCTAAGGGATGAGGTGCCACCCCACATATTATAATGTTATGAAATTTCTCAAAGTATAACTTTACTAATTTTTATGTGAAAAAATATTTGCCACTATTCGAATAACTGTCAATGGTAATCCTTGCCAGATAATGGAATATATTAACTTCAGCAGATGTGTATTCTTTCAAGTTCATTGTACTGTCGAGAGAGGTTGTTTACCATAGAGAAGTGAATGTATACTGCAAGTGTTAATGGGTTTTTAAGATATATATCAGCTAAGTTAACGAGGGAGGGGGCACAGAGCAACCTCCTGTCGCCGACCGGGACTACTTCACCAAAATTAGTTCCTTTATGATAAAAGGATACCTTCAGCCCTTTCTACTTCAATCTCTTGCTACCCTCTACCCCCGTACTATCCCCTGCCCCGCTGTTTTCTGTAACCTGCTGATCATCCCCCCTCCCTTCTGCCATCCAATTCCCTTGCTTCCTTCCCTACCCTGCAGCGCTGTATAGCCCTTGTGGCTTAGCGCTTCTTTTTGATTATAATAATAATAATATGATAAAAGGATACCGATTGACACAGGTGTTCTTAATCTGTCTTACTTGTGTTGACCCAGTTGTGCAGTAAGGAGATGTTATCAGATTCACATTCGGGTGTGTGATTTCTATCGGAAATGTACCTTGGGAGTGAACATCATTTCATGGTGCCCGTCTGTCTGTCCTGTGACCTCAACAAATTTTAGTAGAAGAGGACACAATTGGTCTGGGCAATAGAGAGAATTTTATCATAAATCTACCGTGGGTGTGAACGCCATTTCATGGCGCTCATCTGTCTGACCTATGTTGTCTCAGGTGTGTAGTAAGGAAATTTTATCAGATACACAATGGGTTAGTGATTTTTATCGAAAATCTACCTTGGGTGTGAGCGTTATTTCAATGCGCCCGTCTGTCTGTCCTGTGACCTCACGAAATTTTAGTACAAGTTGGTCTGGGCAGTAAAAAGATTTTTATCTTGAATCTACCTTGGGTGTATCAATTCATGGCGTCCGTCTGTCTGACCTGTCTTGACACAGGTGTTCAGTAAGGAGATTATCGTCGGGGGTGGGGGTTAGGGTTGTACAAAAATCATGGCACAATAATTTGGGGGTGAACCATACAAAGTCAAGGAGTCTCTCAGAGCGAGGGTTGTTTCCATCCGTCAAGCGTGGCTGACCTCATCTTCCAGTGGAGAATCGACACATATCATGAGGAAAGGTAAGTTGTACTTAGAAATCTTAACTCTTGATATCTGGTGAAACATATATTATTTAACAAGTGGAATAATCGAATAATATAACATTTTTTTTTTTAGGGGGGGGGATGTAAAATTCATATTAGATAATCGTGTTGTTGGAGAATATAAGTAAAATTTTTAATGGAAAAGTGTGTTAATGGGTGAAATTCTTAATGGAGGATAAGAAAAGAATATGCACGAATTACATGGAAGCATAAGTGAAGAGGAGATTGTCGATAAGAAGACGACGTTCGTTAGAAATCAAGATAGGAGGTGTACATCGCGATGACGGAGTGTTAGAATTTCACAAAGAGTGGGATCGCATAGATGCATTATGGAAGATGGCTGTAGAAACAGGTATATATGCAAATTGTGACCAGTGCCTTATACTTTTGTCGTAATATGTAAAATTGTTGTTGAGAAAAATATTTGTCGTAAAAGTGTTTGTTACTCGAGAAAGATTTTGTTCTATTCATTGAAATCTTAATACGTAATGTGTAAAAAAATATTTTTTTTGATTACGAACTGGATATACATTTTCCTCCGCAGGAAATACACCTGGTACTTCTACTGTTGTGAATGAAACTGAGAGTAATGACTCGCAGCTTGGAGATGTGACGTGGAATATGGTTACTTCTACCAGCGTTAATGAAGATGAGAGTGCAGGTACTTCTGCTATGGGGATGTGGATACTTCTATCCCCGTTAATGAAGACGATGAGAGAGCAACTACCTCACATGATGCAGCTGGGAATCCAGAATTTGTCACATACATCCAGAATTATAGAGGTAGGCACACAGGAAATAGTGTTCCTTCAACTTACAACAAAGAGTTAAGATTATATTTGCATGCTTATAGGGATTATTTTATAGATCAGATGCGAGATATGTATGATAGATAACCTCTGATAATGTCACTCAGAATCCACCAGATTATAGTTATAAGGACATTACGTCAAAACATATCGGGTGATCAAAATGGACAATTTGTGATAAATTTAGTGTTTGAGTTAGTAAGCGAAGAGGAAATCTCTGAAGTATTTGATCGTTGGGTGGGGAAGATATTAGAAAGATATGAGACAGAGTTGCAAGATCAGGAAGGATCTGGTTGGATCATAGATCAAATCGAATCTTTCAGTATCGAATATGTCAAAGTAGAATTCAGGTACAAGTAGAATCATATGTGGAATATTCCAAGAAACTGTGAGGGAGGCAATATATATTTAATCCAAAGATTAATGATGGGGTGTGTACTGCGTGCTTTTGCTGCCTTTCAATATCAAAAAAACATGTCATGGAAAAATATATCCAGATTTGTGGATACTAAGAGAGGATGTCTTAATCATGCAAAATCTTTTATAGATGATTTTCAGTTACACGTGATAAGTTAAGTATATTAGAAAAGGAAAATAAGGTGCCATTATATGTTTATCAATTAAGATAGCCACAAATGTCCCACCTTGATCCTGTGTGTCGTAAGGGGAATAAGAAATATAAGGCGTGAGGGCGGCGGCGGCAGCGGCAGCAACGGTATCCTACCAGCTCTTCTTTCTCAAAAAAACATCGCTCATCAAAACTTGTGATGGCCTAAGTGAAAGTTCAACTACATGAACCCACGTAGACCACAACATGACCCAAGAATACTAAGAATGTAACCCAAATCTTGACAAAATTAGAAGATCTAAGGAAGACAGCCCTGCTAACCCAAACACTGCCTCAGCTGCCAGACAGCCACTTAACCCAAGCTCCGAGAAAACAAGCCTTCTCCTCCATTGCTACACAGTATCTACTTCAGTGATACTATGAAAGGATATCGCAGAAGAAACAACACCAGTAATAATAGGATAACAGCAAGGACCCTAGAACTCAACTTGTCTACCCAGCAGGACGCCGGTGTATCATCAACCCCCCTCACCGCCGCCACCCAGGGAACAACAACAACAAACATGGCTGACTTCCCCTCCAACTCCACTCCCTTCAAAGGATTCACCCATGATAACTCAGGTATGATTATTCCTGACAATATCAAGGACTACATCGTTGCTCTAGAAAATGAAATCAAAGATATCAAAGCAACACTCGAGCGACGAGAATCCAAGATAACCAACCTCGAGAACAAGATCCAAAACCTTGAAGAGAAGATTACATCGGGAAGTGTTGACACAGAAAATACTCTAAAAGCAGCTATAGCCAGTCACACCGAGCAAATAACAACAATAAATATGAAGGTTGAAGAAGCAATCAAGGACTGGAATCAGAACATGCACACTCGACTAAATGAATACCTTGATTTCCAAGACGACAAAACTGAACAAGATAAGTTGTCTGATGCAGTTATAATAAACAGTCCACACATTCCTAGTGACATTACACAAGCACAGTGCAAAGAAACTGCTATCAGGATAATACAGAACCACGTACAAGTCATCGTGCAAAACAATGAAATCAAAGAAACACGTTTGCTAGGAAAACCAGGAAGTAAACACAGTATAATGATCCGACTTCATTCATACGATAAAAGAAAGGACCTAATTAAATCAGCAATTACAATGAAAAATGGAGTGTACATAAATGAGTGTCTTATAAAAAAACGTCAAAACCTTCTGTTCAGGCTGAGAAAACTTAAACAGGAAAACAAAATACATCAGTGTTTCATGCGAGATGGGAAAATACTAGTAAGGAAAACATCAACAGGACAAAAATATACCATCTCAAATGAACATGATTTCTCTACCTTCCTTAGAAAAGCTGACATTTCTGTAACAGATTAGATAAGTGCCCTTAATACATAAATACGTGTGGTGCATATAGTATACGTTACTATTATATTATGCATTATTATTTTTATTATTTTTCATTAGCTAATCCCAACTACCTCCAATACTCTATACTTCTTTCTTACTGCTATTAATTGCTCATAATTTTAAATTACAAGTCAAATCATACTCCAAATTAATAATCATTATTCTTACCTGTCCATTTAATTTTGTTTATCACTACTTGTTTTTTAGTCACTTTTCATTGTGTATGCAATTAGTGTATATTCCAATTATTTTTTTGCAAGTACCAAAACTATCTTTTGCTAGCTAGTACCAACTACCTCATTTTTTTTTTTACTTTTTATTGTGCAATAAACTGCTCAATTTATTTAATATTACAAATCAGATCTTACTCCCAAACCAATATTATTTCATAGTGACCATCTGTCCATTTAACTTTGTTTACCATTACTTAATTTTAGTCCCTTATATATTTTTCCTTTATTTTAGCTTTTTATAACTACCCTAGTTTATATATTCACAATTGTTAAAATAATCAAGGTGCTATTCTCAGGTGCTAAACTAGAATAAGTTCACAATTTTGCCATTATATTCCAAAGCTCATTTATTTGATTACCACTTTATTGTTCACCACAACTTATATTAGTCCCTTTTATATTATAATTTTATACTATAATTCTAACTTTAAAGAATTACCTTTATAGTACTACCTACTATCATATTCCCAAGCTCCATTATTTGATCATCACTTTATTTGTATTAGTCCCTTTTATATTGTCTCCTTTATTTTAGCTAAAAAAAAAAAAAAAAAAAAAAAACCTAAGCTCATTATTTTACATTTGTTAAATAATTCAGGTGCTATTTTTTAGCTTAAGACTATTTACTTTGTTTTATACTTAATTCTAACTATAGATTCACTACAAATCTTATGATTACAAGCATTGATCCTGATACCAACCTCTTATTTAATGACTTAAATGAATCAAACAGTTACTGTAATTACTACACTGCAGAACAATCAAGGGCACTTCTCAGTGCCAACAACAACATAACTATCTTTAACTACAATATCAGATCTTTAAGCAAGCATTACGATGACCTCATAGCATTACTAAATTCCTTACATGCCAATATGTCCATCATTACACTAACTGAAACCTGGCTAAAGCCTGATAGTACAGATGTCTATGCCATTCCTGGTTACACAGCCATACACAACTGTAGGCCAGACCAACAAGGGGGTGGCACAGCCATATACTACTCAGACCAACTAGAATGTATCACTAATACTTGCACAAGGGATGAACATGGGGAATATATAATAGCCAAATTCAAATCCAAATACCTACAAAAACCTCTCACATTGATAAACATCTACAGAGTTCCACAGTCAAACACTAGCCAATTTAGTCAAAACCTAGGAAGTATGATAACTGATGTACGCATGAACAAAGATCACTTACTACTCTCAGGTGACTTTAATATGCAAGACCAGGACCCACACGTTACTGAATTCACAAACACAATGAGTAACTGTATGTTGCTACCAACAGTAACAAAACCTACAAGAGTTACAGAGACTAGTGTTTCCCTACTTGACCACATTTGGACCAACACCATATCCCCTTTAAAATCAGGCATAATTACAGATAATACCACAGACCACTACCCTACTTTCCTCATAACAACTCTTGGTAAACTACCCCAAGACACTACTAAAGTCACCTTCAGACTTCACAATGAGGCAGCCATTAATAACTTCACAACAGCAGTAGCAAACATTGACTGGCACACTGAGCTAGAAATCTATACAGATATTGACGAATGTATTAATAATTTTCTAAAAAAGACCCAATACCTCTATAACAAGCACTGCCCTAAAAAAACTAAACAGATGACAGCTAAGAGACTGAACAGTCCCTGTCTAACACCCAGCATTCTCAAATCCATAAATACAAAACACCAATATGAAAAACAGTACAGAATGGGTCACATAACCAGAGACCAAACAAAACGTTACTTCTCAATCCTAACCAGCCTGATAAGAAAGGCAAAAAAATTGTATTATGAGAACAGATTATCCAACTTACGATGTGATATAAAAAAGACCTGGAAAACCCTATCAGAAATTCTGGGAACAAAAAAGATATCACGAAATAGCGCAATAAAATTAGCAAAATCAGATGAACCCCAACTCCCACCAACAGAAACAGCAAACAGACTCAATGATTTCTTCTCCACTTTAGGACAAAACCTTGCCAATAAAATCCCAAGCTCAGATACCCCACCAAATGACTACTTCACCGGCAACTACCCGAACACACTGTTCCTAGCTCCGACTAACCCATACGAAGTCTCCCTTATTATCAACGCACTAAAAAACAAGGCAGGAGACTTAAATACCTTACCACCCTTTATATACAAAAAAGTGTCACAAGTGCTATCACCAATCATTGCAACACTCTTTAACAAATCCATTGAATCCTCTACCTTCCCTACAGTACTCAAAATAGCAAGGGTTACCCCGATCCACAAAGGAGGAGACCAAACAGAGTTGAATAACTATAGGCCAATATCCAACTTACACCCTCTCTCAAAAATCCTCGAAAAATTAATTCATAAACGAATCTACTCCTACCTTATCTCCCAAAACATACTCAACCCCAGCCAATTTGGATTCAGGCCAAATAAAAATACTAATGATGCTATTATACACGTGCTAGAACATATATACACTGCAATAGACAAAAAAGAAGTCCCACTGGGGATCTTCATTGACTTACGTAAAGCTTTTGATACAGTTGACCATAACTTGCTCCACGTAAAATTGTCGCACTATGGTATAAGAGGGCACTCCCTCAACTACCTCAAGTCATACCTCAGCAACAGAAGCCAATATGTGTACGCAAATGGGGCAAACTCTTCTGCACAACCAATTACAATTGGTGTCCCACAGGGAAGTGTCCTTGGCCCTCTTCTCTTTCTCCTATACATAAATGACCTACCAAATGCTTAGCAATTGCTCAAACCCACACTATTTGCAGATGACACTACATACGTCTTCTCTCACCCGATCCCAGTCACGCTAGCCAATACTGTAAATACCGAATTACAGAAAATATCTACCTGGATGAGGACTAACAAACTTACACTAAACATTGACAAAACCTACTTCATTCAGTTTGGTAACAGAGCTACAGATGTCCCTCTTAACATAATGATAAATGGATCACCTATCACAAAGCTAACAGAGGGAAAATTCTTAGGAATCCACCTTGATAATAGACTCAAATTTCATACACATATACAACAAATTTCTAAGAAAATTTCCAAGACTGTAGGCATACTATCGAAGATACGGTACTATGCTCCACAGTCAGCCCTCCTGGCCCTATATCACTCTCTTATTTACCCCTATCTCACCTATGGAATTTGTGCATGGGGCTCAACAACAATTAACCATCTCAGACCACTAATTACCCAACAAAAGGCTGCAGTTAGAATGATAACAAATTCTCACTACAGGCAGCACACTCCACCAATATTCAATACACTAAACCTACTCACCATACAAAACATCCATACTTATTACTGCACCTATTACATACATAGAACACTTAACTCTGATATTAACCCTCCCCTCAAACATCTCCTTGCCAACCTCAACAGAACACATGACCATAACACAAGGCATAGATCACTCTTTGATGTTCCTCGTGCTCATCTCACACTATGCAAAAACTCAATGCACATAAAAGGCCCTAAAATCTGGAATTCATTACCTGTAAATATAAAAGAAACACTACCTGTTTATAAATTCAAGTCTCTTCTCAAAGATCACCTACTCACCCAAAACCAAATAAATACTGAATAACTGAACCTTATAAATTGTATATCTTAAATGTTTCTCCCAATTATATCACATAAATGTTAAACCTAAAACCCAATCTAACTTTATTATTTTTTAAATACACTACCTAACAGAATACTCCATACGACTGAATGTACAACAATGCATGCAACCATATGACCTGTCTTTGTAATACTCACTTGTGCTTTATAGTAATCTGTTTACATTAATGTTTTATCACTGATTTCATCATTGCTTAGTTAATCTTAAGTTAATTTTAAGCCAGCCCGTAATGCTATGCATATAAGTGGCTTTGGCATGCTGCTCTTATCTGTATTTTTTTGTACCTCTGTATGTGTGCTCAAATTGTAAATAAATGAATAATAAATAAATAAATAAGGACATCATGTGTGTGTTATTGTTGAATGAAAGTCATTCGGTTTTAATCGAAGATTTTGACGAGTATGTTAGAACAATAATGAAGGATCATAGTGTAAAGAGACATTGCCATAGTTGTTTGATGAAGTTAAATACACAGGAAGAGTTAGATATCCACGAAGATGGTTGTAAAATCAATCAGATTCCCGTATTCCACCCGGAAGGAACTGTACACTTTAGAAATCTTAGTCATACACATTCCAGCGAATACATCGGTGTATTTGATTTCGAATGTGCATTAGATACCACTCACCCGGCAGGTAAAATTGAGTCTCGCCATAAAGTCATTGTTTATTGTTATATTTGATCGCACAGGTGAAATAGTGTGTATGAAGAGTTGTAAGGGGGAGGATGTAGTTAATCATTTCATTTTAAATGTTAGTTGTGAATGGACTAAGATAAAGTTTAGAAGAGAGTATCATGTAATACATATGTCAGGAGGATAAGACGAGACAAGTTTCTCAGAGCACTTGTGAATTATGTAGTAATACCTTCAAAGACGCCCAAGATAAACATAAACATCATGATCACACCTTAAAATCTAGTAATTATATTGGTGCATATTGTGCTCATTGCATTTTGCAGAGTAAAGATAACAGTGAGAAATTATTACTTTTTTGTAATAACATGTATGATTTAGGGATAATTTTAATGGAATTGCAGGTTGATAAATATGAAATTGATCTTCATTCGAAACAAGGACTCAAATTCTTGTAAGTAGACATAGGTAAGGTTAGGTTTCAAGATTCCTTGTCATTATTGAATGGATCTCTTTCCACTTTAGCAGATCAACATATTAAGGTAGATAAATCATTGAAATATACAGAGGCTATTCTGAAAGATGTGCCTCAGGATGTGTTGCCTTCGTTATGTAAAGGAAAACAAGTTTTGTGCTATGATTATATTGATAATTTAAAGAAACTCGACGAAACAAAACTACCGAGTAAAGAACATTTTTTTAATTCTTTAAGAAATAGCGCTATTAGCCAGGAAGATTATGACCATGATGCTATGAAAGTGTTTGACTTAGGAAAATGTAAGAGTTTAGAAGATTACTTGATGTTATATCTCAAGACAGATGTTGTATTGTTAGCCGATGTCTTCATGGAGTGGCGTAAAACACTCAAAGATATTTATAAGTTAGATGTTAGTAATTATATAAGTTTATCTTCATTCAGCTGGGACGCATTCCTCTTGAAAACTAATGTAAAATTAGATATGATATATTCCCATGAGTTATATGACTTGATTAAAAGGAATCTCAGAGGAGGGTTTACATGAGCAATTAATCAATATACTAAAGCAGATAATCCCTTAACTAATCACAATTTTGATATTGAGAGCGGAATGGGAACCCACACATTATATCTAAATTTCAATTCTTTGTATGCTAGTGCAATGGTTGAAGCTCTTTCACAGAATGGTATAAGAAAATTAACAAATGAGGAGAAGAATGTTTTCCTCGATATGGGATTAAGTAATGTTTCGTGTGAAGGTCAAAAGGGATACTGGATAGAATGTGATGCCAAACACGTATCCCCTGAGGTAGCTAAACGTATTGATGAACCTCCCTTGGTATTATCACACATGTGCCCCCTGAGGTAGCTAGAAGCACTGATGAACTACACTTGGTATTATCACACATATGACCCCCTGAGGTAGCTAGACGTACTGATGAACTACACTTGGTATTATCACACATGTGACCCCCTGAGGTAGCTAGACGTACTGATGAACTACCCTTTGTATTATCACACATGTGCCCCCTGAGGTAGCTAGAAGCACTGATGAACTACCCTTGGTATTATCACACATGTGACCCCCTGAGGTAGCTAGACGTACTGATGAACTACCCTTTGTATTATCACACATGTGCCCCCTGAGGTAGCTAGAAGCACTGATGAACTACACTTGGTATTATCACACATGTGACCCCCTGAGGTAGCTAGACGTACTGATGAACTACCCTTTGTATTATCACACATGTGACCCCTGAGGTAGCTAGACATACTAATGCATTATCACACATGAATATATCACAAGAGATGTTATCTCCTTATTGTGAATCTATATTGAAAGAAGAACGATCCCCAACTAATTTGTTTACCCCAGAAAAATTTGATAAGTCTAGAGTTTTTGCAATTATTAATTGAACTTCGGTTAGAGGTGGAAAAGGTGCATGCAGTATATGAATATACTCAGTCAAAATTTTTAGAACCCCTTAAAACAACTAATATCGCACAGAGAACAGCCACACAATGTCCTATTCGGTAAAAAAAATTTCAAATTAACTAATAATGCCATATGTGGGAAATCATTGTTAAATATCGCAAAGTATGCTGAGTCTTATAGATACATCAAGAATGAGAAACATAAGAACATAAGAAAGGAGGAACGCTGCAGGAGGCCTGCTGGCCCATACTAGGCACGTCCTTTACAATTCATCCCACTAACAAAACATTTGCCCAACCCAATTTTCAATGCCACCCAAGAAATAAGCTCTGATGTGAAAGTCCCACTCAAATCCAACCCCTCCCACTCATGTACTTATCCAACCTAGATTTGAAACTACCCAAAGTCCCAGCCTCAATAAGCCAACTAGGTAGACTGTTCCACTCATCAACTACCCTATTTCCAAACCAATACTTTTCTATGTCCTTTCTAAATCTAAACTTATCAAATTTAAATCCATTACTGCGGGTTCTCTCTTTGAGAGACATCCTCAAGACCTTATTAATATCCCCTTTATTAATACCTATCTTCCACTTATACACTTCGATCAGGTCTCCCCTCATTCTTCGTCTAACAAGTGAATGTAACTTAAGAGTCTTCAATCTTTCTTCATAAGGAAGATTTCTAATGCTATGTATTAATTTAGTCATCCTACGCTGAATGTTTTCTAACGAATTTATGTCCATTTTGTAATACGGAGACCAGAACTGAGCTGTATAATCTAGGTGAGGCCTTACTAATGATGTATAAAGCTGCAGTATGACCTCTGGACTTCTGTTGCTTACACTTCTTGATATAAATCCCAGTAATCTATTTGCCTTATTACGTATGCTTAGGCATTGCTGTCTTGGTTTAAGGTTGCTGCTCACCATAACCCCCAAGTCCTTTTCGCAATCTGTATGGCTAAGTTCTACATCATTTAACTTATAAGTACTAGGGTTATGGGCACTCCCAAGCTTCAGAACCTTGCATTTATCTACATTGAACTGCATCTGCCACTTTTCTGACCAAGAATAGAGTTTGTTTAAATCCTCCTGAAGTTCTATAACATCTACGTTTGAATCAATTATCCTACCTATCTTTGTGTCATCGGCGAATTTGCTCATACCACTAGTAATTCCCTCATCAAGATCAATGATATATATTATAAACAACAACAGGCCCAAGACTGATCCCTGTGGAACGCCACTTGTTACAGATCCCCACTCGGACTTAACCCCATTTATGGACACTCTCTGCTTCCTGTCAGCGAGCCATGACTCGATCCACGAGAGCACTTTTCCCCCAATGCCATGAGCTGCCACTTTCATTAACGGTCTATGGTGCAGAACTCTATCAAAAGCCTTACTAACATCTAAGTAAATAATATCAAATTCTTTATTGTGGTCAACAGCCTCAAAAGCTTTTCTGAAGAAAGTTAATAAATTAGTTAGACAAGACCGGCCTCTTGTGAATCCATCCTGAGTATCATTAATCAAGCTATGCTTATCGAGATGGCTTCTTATAATCTCAGCTATAATTGACTCTAGTAATTTGCTTACAATTGAGGTCAGGCTTATTGAGCGGTAATTTGACGGTAACGACTTGTCCCCTGTTTTAAAAATAGGAATTACATTAGCCATCTTTCACATATCAGACACTACACCTGTTTGAAGAGATAAATTAAAAATATTAGTTAATGGTTCACAGAGTTCCATTTTGCATTCCTTAAGAACCCTTGAAAAAACCTCTTCAGGGCCCGGCGACTTATTTTGCTTCAGTCTATCTGCTTCACAACCATCTCACTGGTGACTGTGGTTTTACATAATTTATCTTCTTCTAGCCCACTGTAAAAATTAATTACTGGAATATTCTTAGTGTCTTCCTGTGTAAAAGCTGAGAGAAAATAGTTATTTAAAATCAATCACATTTCATTCTCTTTGTCAGTAAGGTGCCCATAGTTATTTTTAAAGGGATATGTCTTATCTCTGACTTTTGTTCTATAGACCTGGAAAAAACTTTTTGGGTTAGTTTTAGAATCCCTAGCAACTTTAATTTCATAGTCCCTTTTAGCTTTTATTATCCCCTTTTTAATGTCCCTCTTAATGTCAATATACTGATTCATATGATGACCCTAACCTCTTTTGATACGCCTATAAATTCCTTTCTTATGCCCTAGTAGATATTTGAGCCTATTATTCATCCATTTTGGGTCATTTCTATTTGATCTAATTTCTTTATATGGGATAAACGCTCTTTTGAGCAGCATGTATAGTGTTCAGAAAACTGTCATATTGATAGCTCTCTTCGTTACCCCAGTAAACAGATAAGTGTTCTCTAAGCCCATCGTAATCTGCTAAGCAAAAATCTGGGACTGTTACTGAGTTATCGCTACTATCGTACTTACATTCAATGCTAAATGTAATTGATTTGTGGTCGCTAGCACCCAGTTCCTCTGAAATTTCTAAATTATTAACAAGGGATTCATTGTTTGCCATAACTAAGTCAAGCAGGTTATTTCCCGTTGTAGGTTCTGTCACAAACTACTTCAAAAAACAATCCTTAAATACTTCTAAGAAGTCGTATGATTCTAAATTCCCAGTCAAGAAATTCCAATCAACATGACTAAAGTTAAAGTCTCCTAGAATTACTACATTATCGTGCCTTGTGGCCTTAACAATTTCCTCTCATAGTAGTTTCCCTTGGTCCCTATCTAAGTTTGGGGGACGGTATATCACTCCTAAAGTCAGTTTTTCATGCCCCTCTGAAAATTCTATCCAAACAGACTCTGTATGTGTTACTTCAGACTTAATACCTGTTTTTATGCAACAGTTCAAGCGATCTCGGACATACAATGCCACCCCACCCCCCTTCCCAATACTTCTATCTTCTTGGAACAATTTAAAACCCTGAATATGACATTCCGCAGGCATGTCCCGACTTTTTGAATTAAACCACATCTCAGTTATGGCAAATACATCAATGTTACCTGCACTAGCAACTAATCTCAACTCGTCCATCTTATTCCTAGCATTACGGCAATTAGCATACTAAACATTGAAAGACTCTCCTTTCTCTTTACCCTTCCTGCTCATTTCTATTTTTCTACTAAACCTATTACTGTCCTTATCACCCAAGTCCCCTGGCTTTTCAATATCTACCTCGTTCTTATTATTACTAGTTCCCCTAGAACTCGTAATATTACTACACTGGGACTTCACTGTTTTCCTTCCAAAACCTATACCACTAACTACTCCTAGTTTAAAGTCCTAACTGCTCCCTCCACTGCAGTTGCCAGTGCTCCCACCTCACACCTAGATAAGTGAACCCCATCCCTGGCATACATGTCATTTCTGCCATAGAAGAGGTCCCAGTTGTCAATGAATGTTACCGCATTTTCCTTACAGTATTTGTCCAGCCAGCACTTGACACGAATTGCCATGGACAACCTTTCATTTCCAACTCCCCTCCTTGGCAAAATACCACATATGAGAGGGTTCCCACCCTTACTCCTAATTACTTCTATTGCTGACGAATACCTGCTAATCAGGTCTTCACTCCTACGTCTGCCAACATCGTTGCCTCCAGCACTGAGACAGATAATAGGATTACTCCCATTACCTCTCATGATGTCATCCAGACTGCTAACAATATCCTCCATCCCAGCCCCAGGAAAGCAAACTCTGTCTCCTACTCCTGTCCTTCAAGCAGAACGCCCTATCCATATACCTTACTTGGCTATCCTCAACAACAACAATATTCGTACCTTGGTGTCTTTCGTCGTGACGTTCCCAGTAATCGACTCACATTCGTCGGGTAGCACTGAGAATGTATTAGATGTTTCCACAACAGTTTCCACGGCAGTCTCTTTCTTCTTCATCGTTTCTACCTTTCCATTCGTCTTCTTGATCGTCAACTTCTTTCCCTGCTGTCCAGCCACTGACCAGTTTCCCTTCTTGACCTGAGGACTCAAAACAGGAGGACTACAACGAATCTTTTTGTTTTCCTCGGTCAGTCGCCGAATTTCCATATTCGCCATCCTCAATTCTTCCTTAAGCTGTTGGTAAAGTTGCTCAATGGAGGGCATCTTGCTTCAATTCTAGAGAGCGCGTAAACAGGTCTTCACAGAGCCAAGTACACGTCAACACTGCGCAAAAGCCAACTCAATCAGGAGGTACTGCGCAGCACGTCTGCACGGCCCAACAGCGATGCGAACACTCGAGCTGTTAAAGATCCTTTCTTAAAAAATATCACACATTTGAATCAAGATAGTGATTTGTACATTCAACAAAGCGAAATTGGAAGTTAAACAACCACTTTATCTCGGTTTTCAAATTCTTGAGATTGCTAAAAAGAAATTGTATCATTTTTGGTATAAACTTTTAAAACAACATGATGGTGATGATGTAAGATTAGCTTATACTGATACCGATTCATTCATCTTTTGCTTGAAATGCAAGGATTTGTATACTGAGTTAAAAAGAACCTTTGATTTTTCAAATTTCAGTCCTGATCATCCCGTGTAGAAAAGGAGTGCTGGGGTTATTGAAATCAGAAATGTGTGATAATCATATTAGTAGTTGATAGCTCTGAAAGCTGAAATGTATTGTGTAAAGATTGCTGGAAGATCAACTACTGTCAGCAGAGCCAAGGGTATCCTGTCACATTTCACAACTCATGCTAGTTATAAGAATGTTTTAACAAATGTAGATAGGGAATTATTCAAGTGTAAGTCTATAAATAACGCAAAAGGAGAAATATGTACAGTAAGAATTAACAAGAGAGGCTTGTCAGCCTTTGATGATAAAAGATATCACTTGAATAATAAGCAATCCTTGGCTTATGGTCACCCTGATATTCCACCATCTAAACCTAGCAGAATATAGCGATTCCCATGTTGTATTTATGAAAAAAATGTATATGAAATAAAATGTATCTGTTGTGTTGTATTTCTAGAACTGTATAATAAATAAATGAAAATAAAATGTGTATTAGTGTTATCCTATGTAACTTCCTTTAAGTCAACAAGGGGACAAAGAGTGACCCAGCATTTTTAGTTAATGTTTGGTCGACAAGATTTATCTTGTTAGTCTGTGATGACGTCATGGATGGTTATCACGTGACGTCATGCGAGTTTAAGCTAATAAGAGGAAGTTACTTGTTTAGACCTGTATCCATACCTTTTCAAGGGGGGCTCGTTGTCGTGGTGAAGAGGCTCTTGGTTTGAGAAATTAGACCTGCTGTTGTCCTTCCTCAGACCGAACCTAATTAACCCCCAACGTTCCCTTCCCTATCCCACCCTCCCAATCCTCCCTTTTTCCTTTCCTCCTCCCCACTCCTCCCTCTTGCCCTTCCTCTTTTTGGCCTTTGGGATTTTTCCCACAGGCACACTAGTTCCTAGGTAGGGGAAAAGGTACCGGGTCAATCCCATTCCCTTGAGGTTCTTGGCAGTGGTGTAGTTTGTCATGGAATCTGGATCGCCAGGGGATGCCCCACTCCCTCTCCGGTCTCCCAGGGAGTGGCTTTGGGTGTCTTTAAGCGATGGGTGTATCTCTGAAGGCAGCCTTTCGGATTCCGAGGCTGTTGGCCGAAGGAGGTATGCTTTGTGGTGGATATCTGGCCGCCTTCTCTTTTGTCCACCGAGGTAGCTCGGCAGATGTGAGGTTGCTATCCCGGATTGCTGGTTTACTGGCATGAAGGGTAGGGTATGGCATGGGTTCCATGCTGCATCTGAGCTACTTGTGGTGCTGAGGTCCTCTTGAGCGCGGAGGGTGATTTCTGGTCCTTTCATTCCTCCTAGGAACTATTTCTTCCCAGTCCCCCCTTTTTCATACTTTTTCTTCATTTTTATTTTCTTTTTCTTAAAAACAAAAAGAAAGAAGTAACCTAACCATGGAAGCCCTAGTCCATGAACCTGCTACCCCCGGGGCCCTCCTTGATACTACACCCCATTCTGACCCTGCCTCTTTTTTTGACCATTCTTCGGCCACTCCTGATGCCCCTGTACCTCTTGCTGGTGCTGTTTTATCACCCGCTTCATGTACCTGGGTTTCAACTGGCTCCTTTGATTTGTCTGACCTCCGCTCTCCTTTGACTATGTTTCCTGGCACTCCCTCGAGGGTGCAGCAATTTTCGAATCGCCAGCCCGTCCCACGTCGAACCAACTCCGGTCCCACTCCTAAACGCCAACGACAATTGCCTTCTCGTTATACTCAGAAAAGATCGACACATCATGCGCTCCCTTTCCACACTCATTTTCGGAATGCACAATGGACTAAATTCTTCACTTTGCGATCAACTTCCTCTATTGACTATCTTTCCGACCATAGTATTGACAAAACACTGCTATACCATGTTGGTAGGGATATTTCCTTTCATGCTCTTAAGAGTGGTATGTGCATCATCACTGTCCAGAATGCTACCCAAGCTCATGAACTTTCTCTTTCACATATCAATACCATTCCTGTCACTATCGAAAAACATCATTCCCTCAATACTTGTAGTGGTACTATCATTCTGCCCCACACAGTAGTCCAACAGAATTTCCAGACATGAGGCAATGACATTCTCGAACAGCTGGAACTCCAAGATCTCCCAGTCCTCAAGGTAGACACTTATGTCCTTCTTGCCCGCGGGCGGAGACACTACCCTTGCAATATGGCTCGATTAACTTTCGACAGCCGTGAACTCCCATCCTCTGTTTATGTAGCAGGACATCGGTTACAAGTTCTAAAGGTGATCCCTACACTGCAACAGTGTAGAAATTGCTGGCAATTTGGTCACCCAGTGAAATATTGCAGATCTATGGCCGAATGCCCAGTCTGCGGTGCCGTTGACCATTCTAGTACATCTTGTAGTCGATCTCCCTCTTGCCTTAATTGTCATGAGGCTCACTCTTCATACTCTCACCATTGCCAGGTCTACTTAAATGAGGGAGGAATCAGTTGCCTCAAAGAGGGCTCCCTATGCTATGGCCGTTCCTGATCTCTGCCTCCAAGGGAGACTACACGATGTTTCTTATTCTCGTGTTTCTAAACTTCTCCCCCACTTCTGGGTCCCCATCTTCTGCGGTCTCCTCTGTGGCTACCCCTCCACATAGTCACACTTGTATCTAATTCTTTTGCAGTCCTGGGCTAAGATGTCCCAGCTTCAACACCTCAGTCTGTTCTCTCAGATCTGAGTGTTCGCATCGCTATTGGGCCATGCGGATGTGCTGCGCAGTAGCTCCTGATTGAGTTGGCTTTTGCGCAGTGGTGACGTGTACTTAGCTCTGTGAAGACATCTTTGCCCGCTCTCTACGAATTGAAGCAAGATGCCCTCCATCGAGCAACTTTACCAACAGCTTAAGGAAGAATTGAGGATGGCGAAGATGGAAATTCGGCGACTGACCGAGGAAAACAAGAAGATTTGTAGTAGTCCTCCTGTTTTGAGTCCTCAGGTCAAGAAGGGAAACTGGACAGTGGCTGGACAGCAGGGAACGAAGTAGACGATCAAGAAGAGGAATGGAAAGGTAGAAACGATGAAGAAGAAAGAGACTGCCGTGGAAACTGTTGTGGAAACATCTAAAACATTCTCAGTGCTACCCAACGAATGTGAGTCGACTACTGGGAACGTCACAACGAAAGACATTAAGGAAGGTAAGAATGTTGTTGTTGGGGATAGCCAAGTTAGGTATATGAATAGGACGTTCTGCTTGAAGGACAGGAGTAGGAGACAGAGTTTTCTCTCCTGGGGCTGGGATGGAGGATATTGTTAGCCGTCTGGATGACATGAGAGGTAATGGGAGCAATCCTATTATGTCTCAGTGCTGGAGGCAACGATGTTGGCAGACGAAGGAGTGAAGACCTGATTAGCAGGTATAGGTCAGCAACAGAAATAATTAGGAGTATGAGTGTGAACCCTCTCATATGTGGTATTTTGCCAAGGAGAGGAGTTGGAAATGAATGGTTGTCCAGGGCAATTGGTGTCAATTGCTGGCTGGACAAATACTGTAAGGAAAATGCGGTAACATTCATTGACAACTGGGACCTCTTCTATGGCAGAAATGACATGTATGCCAGGGATGGGGTTCACTTATCTAGGTCTGGGGTGGTAGCACTGGCAACTGCAGTGGAGGGAGCAGTTAGGACTTTAAACTAGGAATAGTTAGTGGTATAGGTTTTGGCAGGAAAACAGTGAAATCCCAGTGTAGTAATATTATGAGTTCTAGGGGAACTAGTAATAAGCAGAACGTGGTATAAATTGAAAACCCAGGGACTTTGGGTGATAAGGACAGTAAAAGGTTTAGTAGAAAAACAGAAATGAGCAGGAAGGGTAAAGAGAAAGGAGAGTCTTTCAATGTTTATTATGCTAATTTCCGTAGTGCTAGGAATAAGATGGACGAGTTGAGATTAGTTGCTAGTGCAGGTAACATTGATGTATTTGCCGTAACTGAGACGTGGTTTAATTCAAAAAGTCGGGACATGCCTGCGGAATGTCATATTCAGGGTTTTAAATTGTTCCAAGTAGATAGAAGTATCGGGAAGGGGGGTGGGGTGGCATTGTATGTCCGAGATCGCTTGAACTGTTGCATAAAAACGGGTATTAAGTCTGAAGTAACACATACAGAGTCTGTTTGGATAGAATTTTCAGAGGGGCATGAAAAACTGATTTTAGGAGTGATATCTCGTCCCCCAAACTTAGAGGGGACCAAGGGATACTACTATGGGAGGAAATTGTTAAGGCCACAAGGCACGATAATGTAGTAATTCTAGGAGACTTTAACTTCAGTCATGTTGATTGCAATTTCTTGACTGGGAATTTAGAATTATACGATTTCTTAGAAGTAGTTCAGGATTGATTTTTGATGCAGTTTGTGACAGAACCTAAAGGGGAAATAATCTGCTTGACTTGGTTATGGCAAACAATGAATCCCTTGTTAATAATTTAGAAATTTCAGAGGAACTCGGTGCTAGCGACCACAAATCAATTACATTTAGCATTGAATGGAAGTACGATAGTAGCGATAACTCAGAAACAGTCCCAGATTTTTGATTAGCAGATTACGATGGGCTTAGAGAACACTTATCATCTGTTGACTGGGGTAACGAAGAGAGCTATCAATATGACAGTTTTCTGAACACTATACATGCTGCTCAAAGAATGTTTATCCCATATAAAGAAATTATATAAAATAGAAATGACCCAAAATGGATGAATATAGGCTCAAATATCTACTAGGGCTTAAGAAAGGAATTTATAGACGTATCAAAAGAGGTGAGGGTCATCTTATGAATCAGTATATTGACATTAAGAGGGACATTAAAAAGGGGATAAGAAAAGCTAAAAGGGACTATGAAATTAAAGTTGCTAGGGATTCTAAAACTAACCCAAAAAGTTTTTCCAGGTCTATAGAACAAAAGTTAGAGATAAGATAGGTCCCCTTAAAAATAACTATGGGCACCTTACTGACAAAGAGAATGAAATGTGCTCGATTTTAAATTATTTTCTCTCAGTTTTTACACAGGAAGACACTAACAATATTCCAGTGATTAATCTTTATAGTGGGCTAGAAGAAGATAAATTATGTAACATCACAGTCACTAGTGAAATGGTTGTGAAGCAGATAGACTGAAGCAAAATAAGTCACCGGGGCCTGATGAGGTTTTTTCAAGGGTTCTTAAGGAATGCAAAATGGAACTCTGTGAACCATTAATTAATATTTTTAATTTATCTCTTCAAACGTATGTGGAAGATGGCTAATATAATTCCGATTTTTAAAACAGGGAACAAGTCGTTACCGTCAAATTACCACCCAATAAGCCTGGCCTCAATTTTAGGCAAATTACTAGTCAATTATAGATGAGATTATAATAAGCCATCTCGATAAGCATAGCTTGATTAATGATGCTCAGCATGGATTCACGAGAGGACGGTCTTGTCTAACAAATTTATTAACTTTCTTCAGTAAAGCTTTTGAGGCTGTTGAACACAATAAAGAATTTGATATTATTTACTTAGATTTTAGTAAGGCTTTTGATAGAGTTCCGCACCATAGACTGTTAAAGAAAGTGGCAGCTCATGGCACTGGGGGAAAAGTGCTCTCGTGGATCGAGTCATGGCTCACTGACAGGAAGCAGAGAGTGTCCATTAATGGGGTTAAATCCGAGTGGGGATCTGTAACAAGTGGCGTTCCACAGGGATCAGTCTTGGACCCGTTGTTGTTTATAATATATATCAATGATCTTGATGAGGGAATTACTAGTGATATGAGCAAATTCGCCGATGACACAAAGATAGGTAGGAAAATTGATTCAAACGTAGATGTTATGGAACTTCAAGAGGATTTAAACAAACTCTATTCTTGGTCAGAAAAGTGGCAGATGCAGTTCAATGTAGATAAATGCAAGGTTCTGAAGCTTGGGAGTGCCCATAACCCTAGTACTTATAAGTTAAATGATGTAGAACTTAGCCATACAGATTGCGAAAAGGACTTGGGGGTTATGGTGAGCAGCAACCTTAAACCAAGACAGCAATGCCTAAGCGTACGTAATAAGGCAAACAGATTACTGGGATTTATGTCAAGAAGTGTAAGCAACAGAAGTCCAGAGGTCATACTGCAGCTTTAGTAAGGCCTCACCTACATTATGCAGCTCAGTTCTGGTCTCCATATTACAGAATGGACACAAATTCGTTAAACATTCAGCGTAGGATGACTAAATTAATACATAGCATTAGAAATCTTCCTTATGAAGAAAGATTGAAGACTCTTAAGTTATATTCACTTGTTAGACGAAGAATGAGGGGAGCCCTGATCGAAGTGTATAAGTGGAAGATAGGTATTAATAAAGGGGATATTAATAAGGTCTTGAGGATGTCTCTCCAAGAGAGAACCCACAGTAATGGATTTAAATTAGATAAGTTTAGATTTAGAAAGGACATAGGAAATTATTGGTTTGGAAATAGGGTAGTTGATGAGTGGAACAGTCTACGTAGTTGGGTTATTGAGGCTGGGACTTTGGGTAGTTTCAAATTTAGGTTGGATAAGTACATGAGTGGGAGGGGTTGGATTTGAGTGGGACTTTCACATCAGAGCTTATTTCTTGGGTGGCATTGAAAATTGGGTTGGGCAAATGTTTTGTTAGTGGGATGAATTGTAAAGGACGTGCCTAGTATGGGCAAACAGGCCTCCTGTTAGGTAAGACACATATGCAACAGTTAGGTATCTTTATTTCGAAACGTTTCGCCTACACAGTAGGCTTCTTCAGTCGAGTACAGAGAAGTTGATAGAAGCAGAAGAGACTTGAAGACGATGTAATCAGTCCATCACCCTTAAAGTTTTGAGGTGGTCAGTCCCTCAGTCTGGAGAAGAGTATTGTTCCATTGTCTGAAACAATATGGAGTTGAAGTGATAGGATGGAGCCTTATATAGCGCCTCCTGCAGTGTTCCTCCTTTCTTATGTTCTTATGTTCTTCCCATTTTCCTGGTATCGGGAGACAAGACCTCATACAGCACATTCTACTAATTGTCCCTCTACTTCTCATAGGTCCAAAAATTCCCTATTGCTCAGATCTTTACCCCCTCCTTCCCTTTTTCCACCTCCCCATTTTGCCTTTCCAGTCTCTGTACCTGGCTCTTCCCCTCTCACTGGCTCTATTACAAGTGTGGAGGTTCACCGTCCTCCTCGTCCTGTGCCTTCCTCCCCCGTCCCCTCCCAAGTTTCTCCCTCTGCCTCCTCCCAGGTTTCTGCCTGTTCTGTTCCCTCTCAAACTACTTCTCCAGTTTCCAACACGTTTTCGTCCCCCCCTACTTTAGTACAGTACATTACTGTCTCTGTCTTTAC
Source organism: Cherax quadricarinatus (assembly GCF_038502225.1). NCBI lineage: Eukaryota > Metazoa > Arthropoda > Malacostraca > Decapoda > Parastacidae > Cherax > Cherax quadricarinatus. The sequence goes on along the minus strand of NC_091372.1, from coordinate 20,508,120 downwards.
TCACCCTCCTCCTGTCTCCAATATTGTCTCCCATACAATGTCTTTGAATTCAGAAACTAAACCTTCAATGGAGACTGATCCACCTCCTTTTCCTTCTCTTCCCTCTCCTCCATCTCCACAACCCCTTCACAATGTTTCATTCCTTCACTGCTTGAAAGTTTTTCAGTGCCACCTAACGTAGACTTTTCTAACCCCTCTAATCTGTAGGTGCCCTTGCCTGTGGATTCCTGGTATTTTCCTTGTTGCCAATCATTGCCTATTTACAGTGGAATATCCGCGGCCTCAGAGGTAATCGGGGTGAGCTTCAGATGTTGCTTTCCCGATTTTCCCCTGTTGGTGTTTGCTCACAAGAACTAAAATTATAGTCAGCTGTTTTCCAGCCCATCTCGGGCTATAATTTATTGTATTCTTCTGATCCTTTTTCTGATAGGACCTTGAATGAAAGTGCCCTTCTTCACAATGATATTCCATACCGTCAACTATTTGTATATACCTCGCTGCATTACACTGCAGCTCGTATCCACTTGAATAAGTGGTTTACGATATGTTCTTTGTATCTGCAGAAAACAGTATGAAGTTCAATGATGAGAAATTTCAATTACTCCGATATGGTAAACACGAGGAAATTAAAACTTCATCAGAGACAAAACAAATTCCGGCCACAAAATAGAGCGAAAAACAAATGTCAAAGACCTGGGAGTGATCATGTCTGAGGATCTCACCTTCAAAAACCATAACATTGCATCAATCACAGCTGCTAGAAAAATGACAGGATGGATGATGAGAACCTTCGAAACTAGGGATGCCAAGCCCATGATGACTCTCTTCAGGTCGCTTGTTCTATCTAGGCTGGAATATTGCTGCACACTAACAGCACCTTTCAAGGCAGGTGAAATTGCTGACCTAGAAAATGAACAGAGAACCTTCACGGCGTGCATAATGGAGATAAAACACCTTAATAACTGGGAGTGCTTGAAGTTCCTAAACCTGTATTCCATGGAACGCAGGCGCGAGAGATACATGATTATATACACCTGGAAAATCATAGAGGGACTAGTACCGAACTTGCAAACGAAAATCACTCACAACAGAAGCAAAAGACTTGGCAGACGATGCAACATCCCCCCAATGAAAAGCAGGGGTGTCACTAGCACGTTCAGAGACAAAATAATAAGTGTCAGGGGCCCAAGACTGTTCAACTGCCTCCCAGCACACATAAGGGGGATTACCAATAGACCCGTGGCAGTCTTCAAGCTGGCACTGGACAAGCACCTAAAGTCAGTACCTGACCAGCCGGGCTGTGGCTCCTACGTTGGATTGTGTGCAGCCAGCAGTAACAGCCTGGTTGATCAGGCTCTGATCCACCAGGAGGCCTGGTCACAGACCAGGCTGCGGGGACGTTGACCCACGGAACCCTCTCCACGTAAACTCCAGGTATCACTCTCCTTCTCGGACATTATCTGTCCAAGATTTTGGCTTTCTTGTTTCATCCTTACCGCCACCACTTCTGTTACTTGGCGATTTTAATGCCCACCATTTCCTCAGGGGTGATTCTCATTGTGACTCACATGGCATTCAGTTGGAGGCTTTTCTCGCTTCTCGCCCAATCCATGTTTTAAATATGGGTACTCCAACCCATTTTGATAATCGTAATAAGAACATAAGAAAGGAGGAACACTGCAGGAGGCCTGTTGGCTCATACTAGGCACGTCCTTTTCAATTCATCCCACTAACAAAACATTTGCCCAACCCAATTTTCAATGCCACCCAAGAAATAAGCTCTGATGTGAAAGTCCCACTCAAATCCAACCCCTCCCACTCATGTACTTATCCAACCTAAATTTGAAACTACCCAAAGTCCCAGCCTCAATAACCCAACTAGGTAGACTATTCCACTCATCAACTACCCTATTTCCAAACCAATACTTTCCTATGTAATTTCTAAATCTTAACTTATCTAATTTAAATCCATTACTGCGGGTTCTCTCTTTGAGAGACATCCTCAAGACCTTATTAATATCCCCTTTATTAACACCTATCTTCCACATATACACTTCGATCAGGTCTCCCCTCATTCTATGTCTAACAAGTGAATGTAACTTAAGAGTCTTCAATCTTTCTTCATAAGGAAGACTTCTAATGCTATGTATTAATTTAGTCATCCTACGCTGAATGTTTTCTAACGAATTTATGTCCATTCTGTAATATGGAGACCAGAACTGAGCTGCATAATGTAGGTGAGGCCTTACTAAAGCTGCAGTATGACCTCTGGACTTCTGTTGCTTACACTTCTTGACATAAATCCCAGTAATCTATTTGCCTTATTACGTACGCTTAGGCATTGCTGTCTTGGTTAAAGGTTGCTGCTCACCATAACCCCCAAGTCCTTTTTGCAATCTGTATGGCTAAGTTCTACATCATTTAACTTATAAGTACTAGGGTTATGGGCACTCCTAAGCTTCAGAACCTTGCATTTACCTACATTGAACTGCATCTGCCACTTTTCTGACCAAGAATAGAGTTTGTTTAAATCCTCTTGAAGTTCCATAACATCTACGTTTGAATCAATTGTCCTACCTATCTTTGTGTCATCGGCGAATTTGCTCATATCACTAGTAATTCCCTCATCAAGATCATTGGTATATATAATAAACAACAACGGGTCCAAGACTGATCCCTGTGGAACGCCACTTGTTACAGATCCCCACTCGGATTTACCCCCATTTATGGACACACTCTGCTTCCTGTCAGTGAGCCATGACTCTATCCACGAGAGCACTTTTCCTTGAATGCCATGTGCTGCCACTTTCTTTAACAGTCTATGGTGAGGAACTCTATCAAAAGCCTTACTAAAATCTAAGTAAATAATATCAAATTCTTTATCGTGGTCAACAGCCTCAAAAGCTTTACTGAAGAAAGTTAATAAATTTGTTAGACAAGACCGTCCTCTTGTGAATCCATGCTGACGATCATTAATCAAGCTATGCTTATCGAGATGGCTTCTTATAATCTCAGCTATAATTGACTTTAGTAATTTGCCTACAATTGAGGCCAGGCTTATTGGGCGGTAATTTGACGGTAACGACTTGTCCCCTGTTTTAAAAATAGGAATTACATTAGCCATCTTCCACTTATGTTTGAAGAGATAAATTAAAAATATTAGTTAATGGTTCACAGAGTTCCATTTTGCATTCCTTAAGAACCCTTGAAAAAACCTCATCAGGAACCGGCGACTTATTTTGCTTCAGTCTGTCTATCTGCTTCACAATCATTTCACTAGTGACTGTGATGTTACATAATTTATCTTCTTCTAGGCCACTATAAAAATTAATTACTGGAATATTGTTAGTGTCTTCCTGTGTAAAAACTGAGAGAAAATAATTATTTAAAATCAAGCACATTTCATTCTCTTTGTCAGTAAGGTGCCCATAGTTATTTTTAAGGGGACCTATCTTATCTCTAACTTTTGTTCTATAGACCTGGAAAAAACTTTTTGGGTTAGTTTTAGAATCCCTAGCAACTTTAATTTCATAGTCCCTTTTAGCTTTTCTTATCCCCTTTTTAATGTCCCTCTTAATGTCAATATACTGATTCATAAATGACCCTCACCTCTTTTGATACGCCTATAAATTCCTTTCTTAAGCCCTAGTAGATATTTGAGACTATTATTCATCCATTTTGGGTCATTTCTATTTGATCTAATTTCTTTATATGGGATAAACGTTCTTTGAGCAGCATGTATAGTGTTCAGAAAACTGTCATATTGATAGCTCTCTTCGTTACCCCAGTCAACAGATTAGTGTTCTCTAAGCCCATCGTAATCTGCTAAGCGAAAATCTGGGACTGTTACTGAGTTATCTCTACTATCGTACTTACATTCAATGCTAAATGTAATTGATTTGTGGTCGCTAGCACCCAGTTCCTCTGAAATTTTTAAATTAATAACAAGGGATTCTTTGTTTGCCATAACTAAGTCAAGCAGGTTATTTCCCCTTGTAGGTTCTGTCACAAACTGCTTCAAAAAACAATCCTGAACTACTTCTAAGAAGTCGTATGATTCTGAATTACCAGTCAAGAAATTCCAATCAATTTGACTAAAGTTAGAGTCTCGTAGAATTACTACATTATCGTGCCTTGTGGCCTTAACAATTTCCTCCCATAGTAGTCTCCCTTGGTTCCGATCTAAGTTTGGGGGACGGTATATCACTCCTAAAATCAGTTTTTCATGCCCCTCTGAAAATTCTATCCAGACACTCTGTATGTGTTACTTCAGACTTAATACCCGTTTTCATGCAAAAGTTCAAGCGACCTCGGGCATACAATGCCACCCCACCCCCCTTCCCGATACTTCTATCTACTTGGAACAATTTAAAACCCTGAATATGACATTCCGCAGGCATGTCCCGACTTTTTGAATCAAACTACGTCTCAGTTAAGGCAAATACATCAATGTTACCTGCACTAGCAACTATTCTCAACTCGTCCATCTTATTCCTAGCACTACGGCAATTAGCATAATAAACATTGAAAGACTCTCTCTTTACCCTTCCTGCTCATTTCTGTTTTTCTACTAAACCTATTACTGTTCTTATCACCCAAAGTCCCTGGCTTTCCAATATCTACATCGTTCTGCTTATTACTAGTTCCCCTAGAACTCGTAATATTACTACACTGGGACTTCACTGTTTTCCTGTCAAAACCCATACCACTAACTATTCCTTGTTTAAAGTCCTAACTGCTCCCTCCACTGCAGTTGCCAGTGCTACCACCCCAGACCTAGATAAGTGAATCCCATCCCTGGCATACATGTCATTTCTGCCATAGAAGAGGTCCCAGTTGTCAATGAATGTTACTGCATTTTCCTTACAGTATTTGTCCAGCCAGCAATTGACACCAATTGCCCTGGACAACCTTTCATTTCCAACTCCTCTCCTTGGCAAAACACCACATATGACAGGGTTCCCACCCTTACTTCTAATTATTTCTATTGCTGACCTATACATGCTAATCAGGTCTTCACTCCTACGTCTGCCAACATCGTTGCCTCCAGCACTGAGACATATAATAGGATTGCTCCCATTACCTCTCATGATGTCATCCAGACGGCTAACAATATCCTCCATCCCAGCCCCAGGAAAGCAAACTCTCTGTCTCCTACTCCTGTCCTTCAAGCAGAACGCCCTATCCATATACCTTACTTGGCTATCCCCAACAACAACAATATTCTTACCTTCCTTAATGTCTTTCGTTGTGACGTTCCCAGTAGTCGACTCACATTCGTTGGGTAGCACTGAGAATGTTTTAGATGTTTCCACAACAGTTTCCACGGCAGTTTCTTTCTTCTTCATCGTTTCTACCTTTCCATTCGTCTTCTTGATCGTCAACTTCGTTCCCTGCTGTCCAGCCACTGTCTAGTTTCCCTTCTTGACCTGAGGACTCAAAACAGGAGGACTACTACGAATATTTTTGTTTTCCTCGGTTATTCGCCGAATTTCCATCTTCGCCATCCTCAATTCTTCCTTAAGTTGTTGGTAAAGTTGCTCAATGGAGAGCATCTTGCTTCAATTCGTAGAGAGCGCGCAAACAGGTCTTCACAGAGCTAAGTACACGTCACCACTGCGCTAAAGCCAACTCAATCAGGAGGTACTGCGCAGCACGTCCGCACGGCCCAATAGCGATACGAACACTGACCCAATAGCGATGCGAACACTGATCATACTCTCTCTCCCATCGATCTCTCGGTCTGCTCTTCTTCCACTGCACTAGAGTTCGAATGGCCTGTTCTTCCGGACTTGCATAACAGCGATCATTTTCCAGTCATTCTTACTTCTCCTTCATATTCACCACCTCTTCAAAGCCTTCGCTGGCAATTTCATCGAGAAAATTGGGACCTTTACTCACAACAAACTGCTTTTACTGAGGTTCCTTCTTCATCCTCCACTGATGAGCTTTTGCACCTCCTCTCGACCTCAGTTTTAACTGCAGCTTCTCATTCTATCCCCCAAACCTCAGGCAGGCATTCTCGGAAGTGTGTGCCATGGTGGTCTCCTGCTTGTGCTCGGACAGTACGTTCGAAACGCGCTGCGTGGGGCAGGTAACAGTACAGTAGAACCACAGAGAGACTTCTTGATTTTAAGCAGAAGCGAGCGGTTCGCCGTGTCATCCGTGACGTTAAATGCATTTGCTGGCGAGATTGTTTCCACCATCACGTCGGCTTCTTGTATGAGTGCAGTCTGGAACAAAAGTACGGAAACTGAGTGGTAAATACTCTCGTGACCCGGCTCCTGTTTTGCAGGTTGCAGGTGTTGATATAGCAAACCCTCTTGACGTTCCCATTGAAACTGGCAATCATCTGGTCCGTATTTCTCAGGGGCTCCATCTATGCCCCACGTTTCTTTCCTCAGTCTGCCAGAGAGTTAGCACCCTTGGACTTTCCTTCTCTCATTGAAGAACCATATAATATGCCTTTTACACTTCAGGAACTGGAGGCTACACGCTCAGCTTGCCGTTTATCGGCAGCTGGGCCAGACGACTTTCATATTCGGATGTTACAGAATTTATTCAATCAGCCCTTATAGTCCTCTTACACCTCTTCAATCTTATTTGGCCACAAGGAATTCTTCCCCAGCTGTGGAAATCTGCCATTGTTCTTCCTTTCTGCAAACCGGGTACTACGGGACATGATGCCTCCCACTATCATCCCATTGCTCTTACCAGTGCAGTTTGCAAAGTGATGGAACATCTGGTAAATCGACATTTGATGTGGCATTTAGAGAGACAACAGTCTCTCCACAAGTCAATGTGGCTTTTGTAAGGGCCATTCTACCATAGAGCCCTTACTATGCTTGGATACGTATGTTCGTAATGCCTTTACGAATAACCACTCAGTTATTGCCATATTTTTTGACCTTGAGAAGGCATATGATACAACTTGGAGGTATAATATTTTGATCCAAGCCCACTCCTTAGGCCTCTGAGGCAATCTACCATCCTTCCTTAAGAACTTTTTTTAACTGACAGACATTTCTGTGTTTGGGTTAATAATATGCTTTCCCCGGACTTTGTCCAAGCTGAGGGTGTCCCCCAGGGATGTGTTCTGAGCACAACACTTTTTTTTCCTTGTTATAAATGATTTGGCCTCTAGTCTTCCATCCAATATTTGGTCATCCTTATGTTGATGACTTCGCTATTGCTTGTGAAGGTGCTGACTGCCACCTCATTACAGTTTCTCTCCAACATGCGGACGACTGTGTTTCTAATTGGGCCACCACGCATTGGTTTAAATTTTCCAGTACCAAAATTCACCAAATTACTTTCACTAGACACTCTGTCATATTCGATCATCCGTTGTACCTCTATGGCTCACGTACCCCTGAACGTGATAGTCAGGTTTCAAGGCCTTCTCTTTGACCGTAGGTTACCCTGGAAACCTCACATTACCTCTCTGAAGCAACTGAACCTTCTTAAAACCTTTTCTCATCTTTCTTGGGGAGCTGATTGTCGAACTCTCCTTTGCCTATATTCAGCCCTCATTTTATCGAAACTCGATTATGGTGATCATATCTATTCAGCGGCCTCTCCTACTACTCTCTCGAGTCTTAATCCCGTCCATCACCAGGGATTACGTTTGAACCTTGGCACTTTTCGCTCTTCCCCTGTCGAGAGCCTCTATGCAGAAGTGAATATTCCATCCCTGTTTATCCTTGTTTGATCGCCGTGATGCCCATTGCTTTTGCTACTATGTTTGCTCTCATGATCTCTGATATCCTTCCATATATAGAATAATCACCGATATTAGTAGACATTCTCTATTTGTTCGTCGCCCCTATTTGCTCCGTCCCTTTTCTCTTCACCTACATTCGCTCTTGTCTTCCCTTCAGTTACCACCTTTCTATGTTCATGTTCCTCTTCAAGGGGGGCTCCTTGGCGTGGTGAAGAGGCTCTTGGTCTGAGGAATTAGACCTATCGGTCTTCTTCCTCAGACCGAACCTAATTACCCCCCAATCTCCCCTCCCCTATCCCATCCTCCCCATCCACCCCGTTTTCCTTTCCTCCTCCTCCTCCCCACCCCTCCCTTTTGCCCGTCCTCTTTTTGTCCTTTGGGATTTCTCCCACAGGCGCGCTAGTTCCTAGGTAGGGGAAAGGATACCGGCGTCCATCCCATTCCGTTGAGGTTCTTAGCGGTGGCGTAGTTTGCCGTGGAATCTGGATCGCCTGGGGATGTCCCGATCCCTCTCTGGTATCCCGGAGTAGCTTTGGGTGTCTTTCGGGCGACAAGTGTATCTCTGGAAGCCACCTTTCGGATTCCGGGGGTGGTAGCCGAAGGAGGTATGCTTTGTGGCGGATATCCGGCCGCCCTCTCTTTTGTCCACCGAGGTGGCTCGGCAGATGTGAGGTTGCTATCCTGGATTGTTAGTTTACTAGCATGATGGGTAGGGTATGGCACGGGTTCCATGCTGCATCTGCGCTACTTGTGGTGCTGAGGTCCTCTTGGGCGTGGAGGGAGATTTCTGGCACTTTCATTCCTCCTAGGAACTATCCCTCCCCGGTCCCCCCTTTTTTATTCTTTTTTTTATTTTTATTTTCTTTTCTTCTTTCTTTTTTTTTTCTTAAAAACAAAAAGAAAGAAGTAACCTAACCATGGCAGCCCTAGTCCATGAACCTGGTACCCCCGGGCCCCTTCTTGATACCGCACCCCATTCTGACCCCGCCTCGTCTTTGGACCACTCTTCAGACATTCCTCATGCCTCTGTACCTATTGCCGGTGCTGTTTCCTCACCCGCTTCAGGTACTGAGGCCTCGACTGACTCCTTCGATTTATCGGACCTTCGCTCTCCTCTGACTATGCTTCCGGCCTCTCCCTCTACGGTGCGGCAATTTTCAAATCGCCGACCCTTTCCACGTCGGACCAACTCTGGTCCCACGCCTAAACGCCAACGACAATTACCTGCTGATGATACTTCTCCACCTTCTCGTTCTTCTCAGAAACGATCGACACGTCCTTCACTACCTTTCCACGCTCAGTTTCAGACTGAACAATGGACTAAATTCTTCACTTTACGACCAACTTCCTCTACTGCCTATCTTTCTGACCATAGTATTGGCAAGGCACTCCTACGCCATGTTGGTAAACATATTTCTTTTCATGCTCTTAAGAGCGGTATGCGCATCATTACTGTACAGAATGCTACCCAGGCTCATGAGCTCTCTCGTCTTTCCCATATCGATACTGTTCCTGTCACTCTTGAAAAACATCATTCCCTCAATTCTTGTAGTGGTACTGTCATTCTGCCCCATACCATAGTTCAACAAAATTTCCAGACATGTGGCTCTGACATTCTAGAACAGCTGGAACTCCAAGATCTCCCAATCCTCAAGATAGACACGTTCTTCCTGCCCGTGGGCGGAGACGATACCCTAGCAATGTGGCTCGTTTAACTTTTGACAGCCGAGAACTCCCATCCTCAGTTTATATAGCAGGACATCGGTTACAAGTTCGAAAGGTGATCCCTACACCACAACAGTGTAGAAATTGCTGGCGATTTGGCCATCCAGCGAAATATTGCAGATCTATCGCCGAATGCCCAGTCTGTGGTGCCGATGACCATTCTAATACGATCTCCCTCTTGCCTTAACTGTCATGAGGCTCACCCTTCGTACTCTCGCCGTTGTCAGGTCTATTTAAACGAGCGGGAAATCCGTTACCTCAAAGAGACAGAAGGTCACCCTTATGCCATGGCAGTTTCTCATCTCCGCCTCCAAGGGAGACTCCCACGTGTTTCTTATTCCCGTGTTTCAAAACGTCCCCCCACTTCTGGTATCCCATCTTCTACACCCACCTCTGTGGTTACCTCTCCCATAATCACTCCTGTATCTAATCCTTTTGCTGTCCTCGGCTCAGACGTCCCTACTTCAACGCCTCAGTCTAATCTCGCTTCTTCGAGTTCTCTCTCACAAGCCTCAGTATCGACGAGACATAGTACGACACCTCCTCCCAATCGTCCCTCTACTTCTCAAAAGTCAAAAAAAGGTCCGTTAACACCTCCTACCCATCTTCCACCTCCTCATTTTACCCTCCCTGTCTCTGTCCCTAGTTCTTTCCCTCTCACTGGCTCAGTTACAAGTGTAGAGGTTTACCCTCCTCCTCGTACTGTACCCTCCTCCCCTGTTCCCTCCCAAGTTTCTTCCTCTTCTGCCACCTCCCAGGTTCCTGCCTCTTTTGTCCCCTTCCACGCTTCTCCAGTTCCCTCCACCCTTTCGCCCCCCCCTACCTTGGTACAGTCCAATACAGTTCCAATCTTTACTCATCCTCCCTCTACCATTCCCAATATTGTCTCCCATACGACATCTCTGAATTCCGAAACACTTGAAGCAATCTCTGAATATATTGCAGAGACCAAACCATCAATGGACACTGATCCACCTTCCGCTCTTTCTCTCTCCTCTGCTCCATCTGCGCAACTCCTTTCTTCACAGCGCACCGTTCCTTCGCTGCTTGAAAATTTTCCACTGCCTCCGCATGTGGACTTTTCTAACCCTTCTAGTCCGTAGGAACCCTTACCTGCGGATTTCAAGTATCTTTATCATTGCCAATCATGGCCTATTTACAGTGGAATATACGCGGCCTCAGGGGTAATCGGGGTGAGCTTCAGATGTTACTCTCCCAATTTGCCCTTGTTGGTGTTTGCTTACAGGAACCAAAATTACACTCTGCTGTTATTTCTCACATCTCAGGCTATAATTTATTGTATTCTTCAGATCCTTTTCCTGATGGGACCTTTAATGAAAGTGCCCTTCTTCTCCGCACTGATATTCCGTACCATCAGCTATTTGTTCATACTTCGCTGCATTACACAGCAGCCCGTATCCACTTACATAGGTGGTATACGCTCTGTTCTTTATATCTCCTTCTCGGGCATTATCTATTCCGGATTTTGCCTTCCTTGTTTCGTCATTACCGCCACCGATTCTGTTACTTGGTGATTTTAATGCCCACCATTTCCTCTGGGGGGGGGTCTCACTGTGATTCCCGTGGAATTCAGTTAGAGGCTTTTCTTGCCACCCACCCCCTCCATGTTTTAAATACAGGTACTCACACCCATTTTGATCCTCGGACTCATACTCTCTCTTGCATCGATCTCTCAGTCTGCTCTTCCTCCGCCGCATTAGACTTCACTTGGTCTTTTCTCCCGGACTTACATGACAGTGATCATTTCCCAATCATTCTTACTTCAACTTCATATTTGCCACCTCTTCGCACCCCACGCTGGCAATTTAATCGGGCAAATTGGAACCTTTACTCACACCTAACTGTTTTTAAAGAGGTTCCTTCTTCGTCCTCCATTGATGAGCTTTTACACCTCTTCTCGTCCTCCGTTTTCACCGCAGCTTCTCATTCTATACCCCAAACTTCGGGCAGGCATTCTCAGAAATGCGTGCCTTGGTGGTCTCCTGCTTGTGCTCGTGCAGTACGTTTGAAACGCGCTGCATGGGGCAGGTACCGGTACAATAGAACCACAGAGCGACTCCTTGATTTTAAACAGAAGCGTGCGATCGCTCGCCGTATCATCCGTGACGCAAAACGCACTTGCTGGCGAGATTATGTCTCCACCATCACCTCTGCTTCCTCTATGAGTGCAGTCTGGAAAAAAGTACGAAAACTGAGTGGTAAATATTCTCCTGACCCGGCTCCTGTTCTGCGGGTTGCCGGTGTTGATATATCAAACCCACTAGATGTAGCCAATGATATTGGCAATCATCTGGTCCATATTTCTCAGGGACTCCATCTATGCCCCTCATTTCTTTCCTCAAAGTCTGCCAGAGAGTTAGCACCCTTGGACTTTTCTTCTCTCAGAGAAGAACAGTATAATGTGCCTTTTACACTTCAAGAACTGGAGGCAACACTCTCAGCTTGTCGATCATCGGCAGCTGGGCCCGACGACATTCATATTCGTATGCTACAACATTTACGTCAGTCAGCCCTTGCAGTCCTATTACGCCTTTACAATCTTATTTGGTCACAAGGAGTTCTTCCACAGCTGTGGAAATCCGCCATTGTTCTCCCTTTCCGCAAACCAGGCACTACGGGACATGAAACCTCCCACTATCGTCCCATTGCTCTTACCAGTGCAGTTTGCAAAGTAATGGAACGCCTAGTAAATAGACGTTTAGTGTGGTATTTAGAGACACACAACAGTCTCTCCACTCGTCAATATGGCTTTCGTAAGGGACGTTCTACCATAGACCCCTTACTACACTTGGATACGTATGTTCGTAATGCCTTGCGAATAACCACTCAGTTATTGCCATATTTTTTGACCTTGAGAAGGCATATGACACAACTTGGAGGTATAATATTTTAGCCCAAGCCCACTCCTTAGGCCTTCGAGGCAATCTGCCATCCTTCCTTAAGAACTGGGCCTCCTCTTTGATCGTAGGTTATCCTGGAAACCTCACATTACCTCTCTGAAGGCAATTTGTCACAGCCGGCTGAACCTTCTTAAAACCCTTGCTCATCTTTCATGGGGAGCTGATCGTTGAACCCTCCTTCGCCTACATTCCACCCTTATTTTATCGAAACTTGATTATGGTGACCAGATCTATTCAGCGGCATCTCCTGCTACTCTCTCTAGCCTTAACCCCATTCACCACCAAGGATTACGTTTATGCCTTGGTGCTTTTCGCTCTTCCCCTGTCGAGAGCCTCTATGCAGAAGCGAACGCTCCATCCTTATCCGATCGTCGTGATGCCCATTGCCTGCGCTACTATGTACGCTCTCATGATCTCCGCAATCCTTCCATTTATAGAATGGTCACTGATATTAGTAGACATTCTTTATTTGTTCGCCGCCCCTGTTTACCCCGTCCCTTCTCTCTTCGCCTTCATTTGCTCTTGTCTTCTCTTCAACTACCACCTTTCTATGTACATGTAGCATCTCACTTTTCCCTACCCCCCCTGGGAAGTTCCAGCTGTTCGAGTCTGTTCTTTCTCCCTCCCTTGCTCGAAAGCCCAACTGTCTACGGTCGCTTCCCGCTCTCTTTTTCTTGACCACTTTCACTCTCATTCTCATGCCATTGCTGTGTACACAGATGGCTCTAAGTCTTCTGACGGCGTAGGATTCGCAGCAGTGTTTCCGGACAGCGTCGTACAAGGGCATTTACTATCTTCGGCTAGTATTTTTACTGCTGAATTATATGCCATCCTTACAGCACTTATCCGTATTACATCTATGCCTGTGTCATCATTTGTGGTTGTCTCAGACTCCCTTAGTGCTTTACAGGCTATAAAAAAATTTGATACACCTCGCCCCTTAGTCCTCCGTATCCAACTTTGGCTACGCCGCATCTTTACCAAGCATAAAGATATTGTTTTTTGTTGGGTCCCTGGTCATGTTGACGTACAGGGCAATGAACAGGCAGACACTGCTGCGCGGTCAGCAGTACATGACCTACCAGTTTCTTATAGAGGTATTCCATTTACGGACTATTTTACTGCAATATCTTCCCACCTTCACACCCGTTGGCAACAACGTTGGTCTACTATGCTCGGCAACAAACTTCAATCTATTAAACCGAGTATAGGTTACTGGCCGTCTTCTTATCACCAGTGTCGAGGTTGGGAGACTACTCTCTCCCGTCTTCCCATTGGCCATACTCGTCTTACTCATGGATATCTCATGGAGAGACTTCTTGCTCCTCTCTGTGAGAATTGCCAAGCTCCATTATCAGTCAGCCACATTCTGTTGGACTGCCCACTTTATCAACGAGCACGCAGAATTTACCTCTGTCGTCGTCTTCGCTCCGCTGCTCTCTCTTTACCTTCCCTTCTCGCTGATGGACCCACCTTTCATCCGGACTCTCTCATTGACTTTTTGACAACAACTGACTTACTTCACAAATTCTGATACCTTCAGCCCTTTCTACTTCAATCTCTTGCTACCCTCTACCCCCGTACTATCCCCTGCCCTGCTGTTTTCTGTAACCTGCTGATCATCCCCCCTCCCTTCTGCCATCCAATTCCCTTGCTTCCTTCCCTACCCTGCAGCGCTGTATAGCCCTTGTGGCTTAGCGCTTCTTTTTGATTATAATAATAATAATATTATGTTCATGTAGCATCTCAATTTAACCTGCCTCTCTGGGAAGTTCCAACTGTTCGAGTCTGTTCTTTCTCACTCGCTTGCACGAAAGCCCAACTGCCTACGATAGCTTCCCTCTCTCTTTTTCTTGACTACTTCCACTCTCATTCTCTTCTCATCGCAGTGTACACAGAGGGCTCTAAGTCTTCTGATGGCATCGGATTCGCAGCAGTGTTTCCGGACAGTGTCGTGCGAGGGCATTTACTATCCTCGGCTAGCATTTTTAAAGCTGAATTGTATGCCATTCTTGCAGCACTTATCCGTATTACATTTATGCCTGTGTCATCATTTGTGGTTGTCTGAGACTCCCTTAGTGCTCTACAGTCTATTCGAAAGTTTTATTCACCTCAACAGCCTCCCACCAGCAATAAGGGGCATTACGGGAAGACCCCTGGTTGTCTTCAAGAAGGAGGTGAACAGATACCTAAAGACTGTGCCGGATCAGCCGGGCTGTGGTTCGTACATTGGATTGCGTGCGGGCAGCAGTAACAGCCTCGTTGATCAGGCCCTGACCCACCGGGAGGCCTGGTCGTGGGCCAGGCTGCGGGGGCGTTGATCCCCAGAATGCCCTCCAGGTAGACACCCTAGTTCTCCATATCCAACTTTGGCTATGACGTATCTCTGCCAAGCATAAAGATAGTTTTTTGTTCAGTCTCTGGTCATGTTGATATACAGGGCAACAAACAGGCAGACACTGCTGCACGGTCAGCAGTAAATGACCTACCAGTTTCATATAGAGGTGTTCCATTTATCGACTATTTTGCTGTAATAGTTACGCACCTTCACACCCGTTGGCAACAATGTTGGTTTAATGTACTCAGTAACAAACTTCATTCTATTAAACCGAGTATAGGTTACAGGCCGTCTTCTTGTCACTAGTTTCGAGAATGGGAGAGTACTCTCTCCCGTCTTCACGTTGGCCACACTCGTCTTACTCATGGGTATCTCATGGAGAGGCGCCCTGCTCCTCTCTGTGAGACATGTCAGGTTCCAGTATCGGTTAGCCACATTCTGTTAGACTGCCCTCTCTATCAACGAGCACGCAGAATTTACCTCCAACGTCGTCTCCGCTCTACTACTCTCTCTTTGCCTTCCCTTCTTGCTGATGGACCCACCTTTAATCCTGACTCTCTCATTGACTTCTAGACAACAACTGATCTACTCCACAAACTCTGATGATACCTTTCGCACTCCCCTCAGCCCTTTCTACCTTAATCTCTTGCTACCCTCTACCCCTGCACTATCCACTGCCCAGCTGTTCTCCGTAAACTTCTAATTATCCCTCTCTCTTTTGCCACCTGATACTCCCGCTTCCTTCCTGCCCTGCAGTGCTGTATAACCCTTGTGGTTTAGCGCTTCTTTTTTATTATAATAATACTGACACATAGTGTGGATGTACAAACGTGACTGAATACTCTGGGTAGTGACGTCACACGTTAGTTTGTTCAAGTTAATAAGAGCAAGTTTAAACCTGCATACATATGAGCACCCTCCACAGGGAGGAACCCAAAATTTTGATCCAAGGAAGTGCAGATTACAAAAAAATGAAAAAAAAAAATTGAAAATCTTGTTCCGAGGAAGTGGATGGCAAATCTTGTTCCAAGGAAATAGAGCAGGGATGTTGGGTTTTAGAGGGTGATGATGGTGATCTCGATCCGAGGAAGTGGAAACTACGAAAAATCTTTGAAAAGTGGGTAAAACTCCAAAAATTCGATAAAAATTGGAAAAAATTCGAGGAGCTGGGGCGATCCAGGCGGCGCAGCAGAAGGTGTGGCAGGGGCGGCGCGGGTCGTCTCGGGGCACGGGCTTGGACATGGGCGTGGGCATGGGAAAGCACATCGGCGTGATGTCGTAAGTGGGGGGAGGGGTCCGTGCACATGGCGAGCCATCTTGCGGAGCTGAGGGATGGGCCGGAAGTGGGGAAACCGGAAGTGGAAAACCGGAGGTAACACCTAGAACGGAAGTAACACCTATGTGTTACTTCTGAGCTATACAGCCGCCTTCACTGCTACTTATATATATATATATATATATATATATATATATATATATATATATATATATATATATATATATATATATATATATATATATATATATAATGTCGTGCCGAATATGTAAAACTGGTCAGTTAGCAAGAACTCATTGAAAATTAAATCCATTCTAAAATATTCTCTTATACGTTTAAAGATATATTTTTTTTCATTAATGTTAATGTAAAAACTTTTAATTTTGCACCAAAAGAATCTTAGAAAACTTACCTAACCTTACACAAATAACCCGCACATAAAAGACAGAAGCTTACGACGACGTTTCGGTCCGACTTGGACCATTGACTTTGTCAATGGTCCAAGTCGGACCGAAACGTCGTCGTAAGCTTCTGTCTTTTATGTGCGGGTTATTTGTGTATCGTTCCAGTCACGGTATTGTGCCTTTTTTGTTATTTACCTAACCTTATTATAACAAGAACAATTTATTTTAGCCTAACCCAATTAAATATATTTTAGATTTGTTTACAATAATTTAATACTAAACAAACACAGTGAAATATATTTTTTTTCGTTAGGTTCAAAATGATTTTGGTGAAATTATTGCATACACAAATTTTCACTTGTCCTATATGGCAAGATGAGCGTTGCTATTTAAGCCAAGATCGCAAATTCTGCCTATTCGACACGACATATATATATATATATGTATATATATATATATATATGTATATATATATATATATATATATATATATATATATATATATAATGTAAACATTATATCAGCATATTTCATTAACTGATAACTGACTTACATACTTGTGTGGACTCAAAAGTTTAACCTCACTGCCGACTATAGGTTGATTACAAACTCCTTGCGACTCAAGAACTGCACAGTCCCTCTTACTACAAAAAATTTATAACCCACCTTGCTCTTGTAGCATGAGCTATGGTGTTCTTCACACCTTCGACAGGTATCAGTGACTCGATAGAAGCTGAAGTGTCCTTGGATGTCCATTTCTTCCATAGTATAGGAATATGCACACTGGTACACTATGGTCCACAAGATTTGTCTTTATTGTTCATAGTCTTATCACTGAAGAAGCTTATCACACCTCTCTGTAAGTGTTTATTGTGTTTTGTGAGACACTTTGTTCACACTAATGCTCGGATCAGTGTTCTTTGTTGGTTATCCTGGCATCAGTGTGACTCTTAGTAGAGTCAAAAGTAATCTGAAGATACAGCGTCCTACACCATCATTACCCCTAGCACATGAAGGAAAAGCTGACCTAGTACTTTTGCTTCCTTGCCACTTCCTCCATGAAGCAAAGCAGAATGCTTGAATCTTGTTGTCTTAAGCATAGACAACAATGTACACTATCTTTACCATTGTAATAAAAAGGGAGCAGGATTTTCCTTAACTTTCCTGCTAAGGTAAGAGATGGACTGCCTTTTGTTAAAATACACTTTGCAACACTGGACTGCAGGTAGTGTCGGTTGCTTGACCACGTCGCATACTGGTACTGCATCTTGGATCAATTACTTGCTTTAGCAGTAAACAAGATGCTTGCCCCTTCTGAGAGGGCTGGGCTCCTCAGGGCTGAAAGGGTCTGAAGGGGCTGATACCCCCCTCCTCGAGAAAATTTCTCCACACTGGGGGGCGGCAGACGTTCACTGCATGTGAACTATTCATCACTTAACATTAATATGATTTTCTCACTCGCCACCACTGTTGCTTGTCTTTTCTGAACAGCTTTAGTCTGTGTGGTTTCTGGAGAATCAATAATTTTATTTTCAACACTGTGTAATTCTAACGGCACCAGTTTATTTATTGTCCGCTTATTCACTACACCTTTGCTTAAAACATCAACTTTCCTGATGATTTCATTTGCATCAGGATATATGGTCACAATTTTTCCAAGTGGCCATTGGGACCTCGGACCATCATTGTCAATAATCACTATGTCACTAATTTTTAAGGACTTATGATTTTCAGGAAGACCAGCTCCATAGAAGTGTTCTCTCAGTGAGGTGAGATAGTCTTCTCGCCAAATTTTCTCTCAACGTTCTATCACTTTATTAAGGTGTTTGAATTTACGTCTGAGTTGCTCAGGTTCGAAATAAGTAGAATCCTCTATGATTTCTTAATCATTCAAGAGAGGAACAGGTTCGAGCCTTCTGCCATGGAGTAAATGAGATGGACTTAACACTTCTAGATTGTCCAGATCATCGGTAGCATAAGTTAGAGGTCTGTTGTTGACTCTGTTTTCTATTTCAGTCACAACTGTACGGAATTCTTCTAAGTCTATTCTCTGACGATGAGGAGTCTTCCTAAAACAACGTTTTACAATGCCGATCATTCTTTCATAAAATCCGCCGTGCCATGGAGATTTAGGAGGAATGTATCTCCAACGACAACTGCGTTGATTCAGCATCTGTTGCACTTCTGGTTGATCAAAGATCTTGCTTATGTAAGTAGCACCAGGAGCAAAGTTCGTTGCATTATCTGAAATCATCAGTCTGGGACATGCCCTTCTGGCTGCAATCCTTCTGAATAATTTGATAAAGGTTTCAGCAGACATGTCAGTGGCTACTTCTAGATGTACTGCTCTAATCGTAGCACAAATGAACAAACAGATGTACACCTTGATGGGAACTTTGTCAACTGTTTTGGTTAAAATTATTGGTTCAATGTAATCTACAGCTGTCACCTCAAATGAAGTGACTTGACAAACTCTTTCAGAGGGATATGGAGGTGGACCTGGATACTGACATACTCGCATATCGTAGTGACGACAAGTAATACAGTCCTTTATTTGTTTTTTCTCACTTTGTCGACCTTGAGGTATCCAGTAGGATTGTCGTATATGACAAAGTGTGTCAGCTACCCCACCATGTAACACGTTACTGTGGGCGTTTTGAACAATCAGTTTTGTTAGCCAATGATTCATGGGGATCAATATTGGATGTATGGCTTCTTTAGGTAGAGAATTATGAATTCTTCCTCGACATCTTATAATCTTTTCTGAGTCGAGATAAAGTCCTAAAGAATTAATCATAACAGGTTTCTTTGGGAATTTATCTTGTGTTTCCAGAAATTTATATTCTGTAGAGTAAACAACTTTCTGTATTAGTTTCACCCAGTATTTAATGGGTTCAAGATATTCAAAATCAGGTTTTATTCCTTTAATTAATTTAAAGACAAGAGCTCTGGTGGCCTGGTTGGCTAACACTCCCGCTTCACACGGCGAGGGCCTGGGTTCGATTCCCAGCCAGAGTAGAAACATTGGGCGTGTTTCTTTCCACCTGTTGTCTATGTTCCCCATCAGTAAAATGGGTACCTAGGTGTTAGTCGACTGGTGTGGGTCGCATCCTGGGACACTGATCTAATTTGCCCGAAATCCTGAGCATAACAAGGGGATTTCTATGCAGTAGTATGTCATTGTTGTCAGCTAGGCCTGTATACCATGTACATGTACTTGTAGTAAATAAAGATATTATTATTACTTAAGAGTTTACCCAAAGATGAGTATTTAGATCCATCAATGTCTATTTCTGTTGTGTCTGCAGTATTTACACAACTTATTTCTGCTGTATTCAAGCAGACTGTTTCTTCTGAAATAATGAGAGCTTTTCGCTGAGGCCAGTTATTTTCATTAGAGAGCCAGTTCGGTCCGTGGAGCCATAATTTATTATCCACAAATTTTTTAAGTGGGATACCACGTGACAACATGTCAGCTGGATTATCTTGGGTAGAGACGTGGAGAAAGATATAATCTCTCACCAACTCTTTTATTTCTGCTACTCTGTTCTGTACATAGACCAGCTTACTCTTATTATTTCTTAACCACTGGAGAACTGCTTCATTATCACTCCAGATCACGGTTTTTTCAATAGTAAGATTATCAAGTGCTTTGTTGAAATAGCTAATTTTGTACCTACATAGAGTGCTGTCAGTTCCAATTGTGGTACTGTTCTGACTTTCAAGGATGCTACCCTGGCCTTTGAAGTAATTAGTGTACTTCCTTTAGCATTACTCATGTAAGCTACAGCGCCATAACCTCTGGTTGACGCATCACAGAACACATGTAATGTGTACTTGTTTCCCTCTTGACCTATTTTTCTGGGAAATTTAATTTGATGAAGTTGTTTAAACTCCTTGGATATTTCATTCCATGTTGGACTCATTTCTAGAGGCAAGTTCTCATCCTGTCCAATTTTGAGTTTCATGCGTCTTGCATAAGCATTATTGTAATCGGTGAGACGAATCCTAGAGGATCAAACATTGTGATACCTCTGACAGTAAACTACGTTTAGTTAGTGTATCGCATGATTTATTGTTTATCCTTTAGAGACTCAAAGTATCTTCCTGTGTATTCCAATTAAGTCCCAGCATATTGTTGCAATCAGGAATTTCAGCTTCAGGTAATCTTCTTTGATAAGTTCCCTTAATTGCTTTGAATTAGTATTCCACATCCTTAGAGGCATATTTGCTTCTTTCATCTCCTTGTTAGCTTCTCTGTATAATGATTTCAAATCCTCCTCTTCATTCACAGTACCTTGAAGATTGTCCACATAGAAACTTTTCTTTAAGATTTCTTTGAAGGGACTTTCAGATTTCTTCAAATGTGTATTTAGAGTATCTTCTAGTAAGAATGGAGATTATGTTGCACCAAACAATACTGATTTGAAACGATAAGTTTTTACAGGACTTTGAGGATCATGTGGATTTTCAGGCCACAAGAATCGAATATAATCTCTACCTATTTCTTGTAGTCCTACTCTTAAGAAAGCTTTGGAAATATCAGCCATGTAGGCATATGGGTTTGTGCGAAATTTCATAAGCACGTCTCCAAGCTTCTCAGTTAGTGAGGGTCCGGTCATCAGACAATCATTAAGACTTGCTACATCTTTATTTGCACGTGCGCTGCAATTATAGACAACACGTAGTGGAGTGGTTTCAGAATCTTTTCTAACTCCATGGTGTGGGAAATAATGAGCTTCTGTCTTCAACTTATCTTCGACTACTTCCTCAATGAATTTATTGTCCAACCGTTCTTGTATGATAGTATCATAGACAGTCAGTAGCTCTGGATTCTTCCTGAGCTCATGTATTTGTGCTTTAATTTGTCAGAAAGCCATGCGATAATTGCTAGGCAGATGTAGTGTATTTAATTTCCAAGGTAACCTAACCCAATACTGTCCATCTTTATATTTGACAGTGTCCAAATATTGGTTATAAGTCTGAGACTCTTGTGGGCTTGGTTTATTTACATCAATGCCTATCGCAACTAAATCCCACAACTTAACAACTGGTTCATTCATTTCTCCCAGTAATGATAATTTTTGCTGTGGTACATGATCATCGGTTATTCTCGTAACTAGTACATTTTCCACTGAATCAATATCAGCTTCTTTCCCACTTTGAGAGGGAATGGGACCACATATCATGTGGCCTCCTGCTGTTTTCACCAAGTGAACATCATGTTTACTTACTATATTTTGCACAAAACAGTGATAATAATCACTTCCAATGATTAAATCAATTGGACTAATTGTGTCCGTCTGTATGTCAGGACAGGCTAACTTGACCTTAGCTGCTTTCAGTGCTGCAACTGTTTCTTTTAATCCCTGGATCTGCACAGTCTTAGGCAAATCATTTACTACCACAGCTTCTACTGTCTTTTTCCTGTTTCCTAGACCAACAGTGATTCTGGCTAGGTCATATGTCTGTTTACCAGAATTGTGGAAAAAACCAGCTATATCTAACTGTATTTTGGCATAGGGTTGTTTATTCAGTTTCTGCAACACTTTTCTTCTTATGAAGGACCTTTGTGAGCCTTGATCAAATAGTGTTAGCACATTGGTTTTGTGTAATTTATTAGATAACTCAACTCGAGCTATCGGGAGAGCAGTTGCTTTAAACTTATCTCTCACATTTAATGCTGTTGCTTGTTGACTTCCTGATTCTGTGGAAATCTTCTTCGGTTCAGCAAAAGTATTTGGGCATAATGCTGTATGATGCATACCCTTGCATTTAAAACATTTCTTCAGTGAGCATTTTCCTCCCTTGTGTTCACGTAAACACTTGATGCACCTTTTCAGCTGATGAACACGTTGTTTACGTGCCTCTATTGTTGTGTATTGACTACAATACTGTGCCCAATGTGTTCCGTCACAAAGTACACATTTTGGAGTACGTTTATGTGTGACAGTTTGTTTACTGTCTGTTGTATTAACAACTTGATAAATACCTATACGGGATTTCCCATTCTGTGGTTTAGTGGGAGTAGGAATACTCTTTTTATACTGACCTGAAGGTTTATTATCCACGAGATTTGTAGATTTTTCATCTTGTTTCGCTGCTTGCATGCATGAAACTATTGTTTATAAACCATTGCTAATTTCTTCACAAGTAAAGTAGCGTTTATTGAACATAATATTTAATCATTCAATAGTTTGTGGTGACAACTTATCCTGTACAATACCACTAATAAACCAATCACATTGTTTTAGGTCATATTTAGCACCTAAAGATCTGAGACTATTGACTAATGTGATTCTAAATGCCTGTAAATCTGAAAAACAATGTTTGGGTGGCTTCAAGCTTCATATTAAGACTGCTTGTCTAACTCTGGTTTTGTCAGCATCAAAGTAACTGTCTGCTAAGACACGTAAGGCTATTTGATAATTGCCTTTAACCACCGGAAATGACTTAATCAGTTCATAGGGCTCTCCCTTCACAAGACGTTTAAGATAATTAAACTTATCAATCTCATCTATGTCAGTTCGTGAATTTACTGTAGACTGAAAACCACTAATGAATTCTTCATAATTATGAACTTGGAAAATAGGTAATGACAAGGTAGGTAAACTTGGTAATGGTACACTTGTTACAGGTGTAACAGGTGTTTGACCACTAGTTACAACAGGTC
This sequence comes from Cherax quadricarinatus, assembly GCF_038502225.1. Lineage (NCBI taxonomy): Eukaryota > Metazoa > Arthropoda > Malacostraca > Decapoda > Parastacidae > Cherax > Cherax quadricarinatus. The sequence continues at coordinate 20,485,060 of NC_091372.1, read as the reverse complement.
TCTGTGACAGAGTTTTGAGGCAAATTGCCTGTACTCCTGTCCACCTTAATTGTTGATTACTAAAAGTATCCAAAACATTTTTAATTTCATCCTCAGATGGGTCTGATTCAAGAAATTCTTTTTCATAATCTGTATAGTCTGAATTTAGTATTTTCAGAGGTTGTATAATTCAAATTTGACCTCAAGATCATCAAAATCTATGTTATCTTGAGTTAATCCTATACAGACTGAAATTAGATTTTCTAATTGTGTAATCTTAGTCTGTAAAGACTGAAACTGAGTTTTCAAACAAGCCATTTTTATGGTATATTGAAAATTCTAGCAGCACACTTAGTGTTTAAAAAACACTGTACTACTATACAGCTGAGTTTTGTTATGCTTAAGTCAGCAATAATCGAGTCAGACACTACTGACCCACTAAGCATAACCTCAGGGTCAATGACCATGAAGGGTACACCGTACATGTGGCTGGTGTTTATGGCTTGAGTTTGCTGCGTCAGCCTGACAATGATTATTAATCGTAAATAACGACGTTATACACTTCATTCACTATACACTATAAATGTCACTGTATAACTGTAAATCATACTTGAATATTACTTACACATATATAAATGTCACTGTTAATATATATGAAAGCTTAAATTTTATATATATAGTTCCTTTCATATAATAGGTATATGTAAGAAACAAACTAACACAATCTTGTCTCTTAATTTCTGTCTATAAACATTATAAACACTATGTGTATATACACTCAGACAAACTGAACATCAGTTGGGTTGCTGCTGTAGTCAGCGTTTCTCGAGCTTGGTAGCAGTAGACGCCGGGTGACATCCCCCGTTTTCTTGTTGGGTGAGTCACCCAGCTCCCGTTTTCTTTGGGTGAACGCTGGGTGAGCGCCCGTTTTCTTTTGCCTGCCCATTCTCTATGATTGAGTCTGGAGGGGCTCATACTGATTTATATTGTAAAACACTAGTTTTACAGCTTTTTTCGAAGGACATTGGCTCGTAGGTTATTTGTACACTCTAGTACAATATATTTTGACCACAGTGTGGCCTTTATCCGGTTCGAGCACGACCAAAATTGTCGAGTAATGGTTTACCAGCTAAGTTTATAGTTTAAATATAGGGAAAACTTAGCTTAGAAAGACAGCTCATCACCCACACAGCCGCCTCTACAGACGAGGTCTTGAGAAGCTTTCGAAGATCACTTCTCAATGGACTGAATTGAATTATATTATATAAATAATAAATTACCCCTAGGGGGTGTTATGTCAGCATATTTCATTAACTGATAACTGACTGACTGACTTGTGTGGACTCAAAAGTTTGCACCTCACTGCCGACTATAGGTTGATTACAAACTCCTTGCGACTCAAGAACTGCACAGTCCCCCGTACTACAAAAAATTTATAACCCACCTTGCTCTTGTAACATGAGCTATGGTGTTCTTCACACCTTTGACAGGTATCAGTGACTTGATAAAAGCTGAATTGTCCTTGGATGTCCACCTCTTCCATAGTCTAGGAATACGCACACTGGTACATTATTTTTTCCACAAGATTTGTCTTTATTGTTCACAATCTTATCACTGAAGAAGGTGATCACACTTCTCGGTAAGTGCTTAATGTGTTTTGTGAGACACTTCGTTCACACTAACGCACGGATCAGTGTTCTTTGTTGGTTATCCTGGTGCCAGTGTGACTCTCAGTAGAGTCAAAAGTAATATGAAGACGCCACAGTGTCCTACACCGTCACTGCCCCTAGCACATAAAGGAAAAGCTGACCTAGCACTTTTGCTTCTTTGCTGCTTCCTCCATGAAGCTAAGCAGAATGCTTGAATCTTGTTGTCTTAAGCATAGACAACAATGTACACTATCTTTACCATGGTAATAAAGTGAGAGCAGGATTTTCCTTAATTGTCCTGCTAAGGTAAGAGATGGACTGTCTTTTGTTAAAATACACTTTGCAACACTGGACTGCAAGGAGCGTCGGTCGCTTGACCACGTCGCATACTGGTACTGCATCTTGGATCAGTTACTTGCTGTAGCAGTAAACAAGATGCTTGCCCCTTCTGAGAGGGCTAGGCCCCTCAGGGCTGAAAGGGGCTGAAAGAGGCTGAAGGGGCTGATACCCACTCGTGGAGAAAATTTCTCCACAACAAGTTCACTCCCAAATACCTGAATAAATTCACTTCCTCCATACTCCCTCCCTCCAATCTGATATCCAGTCATTAACAACCAAGTTTTTTTGTTATCCTTATCACCTTGATCTTTCCTATGTTCACTTTATTTTTTTATTTTACATAGCCTTCGAAACTTGCTCACCAACGTCTGCAATTTCTCTGCAGAATCTCCCAAGAGCACAGTGTCATCAGCAAAAAAAGCAACTATGACAATTCCCACTTTGTGTTAGATTCCCTCTTTAATCCTAAACTTCTCTCTCCTAGCAGCTGACTTCCTCTTCTGACTTCTCTAGTCTAGAATTGTCACAATTTTTTGAGTATCACGATTACCATTATTTTTATTATTATTACTATTGCAACCATGGAGACTAGCTCACCCGTAGTGGTCACACAGCATCCTGAGAATGGGCGGAAAACAGGTTTGATCATAGGAAGGAGAAGGCATTTCCCTGGATGAAGTGTCCTTCACCATCTGGGTAACTTGTTTTTTAATCGTATAAATGTCATCATAACATCATTCCCCGTTTTCTCGCCCTCTCTCCTTTTCTCTCCCTCCTCTTCACCCAGGCTCATCATCCCTCTCAACCCTCTCTTAACCCTTTCAGATCACTTCTTATTATATAAACTGTTTCAACACACCCCTCTCACCTCTCATTCAATTTTCCCACTCAACCTGTCCCTTATATAAACTCTCTTACACACATAAATATGCATAAGTATACGTCTGCATACACATACAAAAATGTATATATAATGCACACATACACACATTCATTCAAATCTGTATACACATGGAAAAGTATGCATAAGTATAATTATACACGCATCTAGGTATAATACGTATATACATACACATATACATAATTTAGATATTTTGCTGAGTTTCAGTTTATAACTACCCTGCACTGTTCCTTTGGCGTTCATTGAGGTAGAGGAGGGTAGGCTTAAGAGATTTAGGGATATCTCGAATTGCGCAGAGACCAAACATCATATTATTGTTATTATTATTATTATTATTGTAATTTTACTAATTCTGATTTACAAATTATCATAATAAAGATTGCATTGTAAGAAAAAATTCCCGTCTTTCCTGAGTTTTCTGAATCTTTTTCGCACAAATGAAGAGGAAACGGGAGCTTGTTGCCATTCCACTAAGTTTAACTTAATTTTGTGGGTGGTGGGTGTGGGCAGTGGGTTGTGGGTGTTGATGGTGTTGGAGGAACCGTAGGGAGGCCAGAGGAATGGGTGGGTGGAACGAATTCTAACAATTAGATTAACTTAAGTAGAGCGGTTGTCACACTCCCGGTTGGCCGAGGAGGGCTGGGTCTTATAGCTGTTGAAAAGAGGATTAAGAGTGTGTATTTGAAACGTAGTTATAAGCTGGAGGGATGGGGCGAGGGAAGGCGGACTTCATAAGATACGACAGGATATGCAACGATGGTGGGTGGGTAGGGAGTTCATAATAGGCGAGGCAATGTTACGGGTCATCATAAACATGAGAGATCCTTCACATATTAAATTGGGAAATCTTGATGGGGTGGATGGTAAGGCAGTTGTAGCGGTGGTAGAAGGGGTTTATCCGATGTATGCCTCTTCAAGGGGGGCTCCTTGGCGTGGTGAAGAGGCTCTTGGTCTGAGGAATTAGACCTATCGGTCTTCTTCCTCAGACCGAACCTAATTACCCCCCAATCTCCCCTCCCCTATCCCATCCTCCCCATCCTCCCCATTTTCCTTTCCTCCTCCTCCTCCCCACTCCTCCCTTTTGCCCTTCCTCTTTTTGTCCTTTGGGATTTCTCCCACAGGCGCGCTAGTTCCTAGGTAGGGGAAAGGACACCGGGGTCCATCCCATTCCGTTGAGGTTTCTTGGCGGTGGCGTAGTTTGCCGTGGAATCTGGATTGCCTAGGGATGTCCCGATCTCTCTCCAGTATCCCGGAGTGGCTTTGGGTGTCTTTTGGGCGACGGGTGTATCTCTGGAAGCCACCTTTCGGATTCCGGGGGTGGTGGCTGAAGGAGGTATGCTTTGTGGCGGATATCCGGCCGCCCTCTCTTTTGTCCACCGATGTAGCTCGGCAGATGTGAGGTTGCTATCCCAGATTGCTGGTTTACTGGCATGAAGGGTAGGGTATGGCACGGGTTCCATGCTGCATCTGCGCTACTAGCGGTGTCGAGTCCTCTTGGGCGCGGAGGGAGATTTCTGGCCCTTTCATTCCTCCTAGGAACTATCCCTCCCCGGTCCCCCCTTTTTTTTTCTTTTTTTTATTTTTATTTTCTTTTCTTCTTTCTTTTTTTTTCTTAAAAACAAAAAGAAAGAAGTAACCTAACCATGGCAGCCCTAGTCCATGAACCTGGTACCCCCGGGCCCCTTCTTGATACCGCACCCCGTTCTGACCCCGCCTCGTCTTTGGACCACTCTTCAGACATTCCTCATGCCTCTGTACCTATTGCCGGTGCTGTTTCCTCACCCGCTTCAGGTACTGAGGCCTCGACTGACTCTTTCGATTTATCAGACCTTCGCTCTCCTCTGACTATGCTTCCGGCCTCTCCCTCTACGGTGCGGCAATTTTCAAATCGCCGACCCGTTCCACGTCGGACCAACTCTGGTCCCACGCCTAAACGTCAATGACAATTACCTGCTGATGATACTTCTCCACCTTCACCTTCTCGTTCTTCTCAGAAACGATCGACACGTCCTTCACTACCTTTCCACGCTCAGTTTCAGACTGAACAGTGGACTAAATTCTTCACTTTACGACCAACTTCCTCTACTGCCTATCTTTCTGACCATAGTATTGGCAAGGCACTCCTACGCCATGTTGGTAAAGATATTTCTTTTCATGCTCTTAAGAGCGGTACGCGCATCATTACCGTACAGAATGCTACCCAGGCTCGTGAGCTCTCTCGTCTTTCCCATATAGATACTGTTCCTGTCACCCTTGAAAAACATCATTCCCTCAATTCTTGTAGTGGTACCGTTATTCTGCCCCATACCATTGTTCAACAAAATTTCCAGACATGTGGCACCGACATTCTAGAACAGCTGGAACTCCAAGATCTCCCAATCCTCAAGGTAGACACTTACGTTCTTCCTGCCCGTGGGCGGAGACGATACCCTAGCAATGTGGCTCGTTTAACTTTTGACAGCCGAGAACTCCCATCCTCAGTTTATATAGCAGGACATCGGTTACAAGTTCGAAAGGTGATCCCTACACCACAACAGTGTAGAAATTGCTGGCGATTTGGCCATCCAGCGAAATATTGCAGATCTATCGCCGAATGCCCAGTCTGTGGTGCCGATGACCATTCTAATACGTCTTGCAATCGATCTCCCTCTTGCCTTAACTGTCATGAGGCTCACCCTTCGTACTCTCGCCGTTGTCAGGTCTATTTAAACGAGTGGGAAATCCGTTACCTCAAAGAGACAGAAGGTCTCCCTTATGCCATGGCAGTTTCTCATCTCCGCCTCCAAGGGAGACTCCCACGTGTTTCTTATTCCCGTGTTTCAAAACGTCCCCCCACTTCTGGTATCCCATCTTCTACACCCACCTCTGTGGTTACCTCTCCCATAATCACTCCTGTATCTAATCCTTTTGCTGTCCTCGGCTCAGACGTCCCTACTTCAACGCCTCAGTCTAATCTCGCTTCTTCGAGTTCTCTCTTACAAGCCTCAGTATCGACGAGACCTCGTACGACACCTCTTCCCAATCGTCCCTCTACTTCTCAAAAGTCAAAAAAAGGTCCGGTAACACCTCCTACCCATCTTCCACCTCCTCATTTTACCCTCCCTGTCTCTGTCCCTAGTTCTTCCCCTCTCACTGGCTCAGTTACAAGTGCAGAGGTTCACCCTCCTCCTCGTAATGTACCTTCCTCCCCTGTTCCCTCCCAAGTTTCTTCCTCTTCTGCCACCTCCCAGGTTCCTGTCTCTTCTGTCCCCTGCCACGCTTCTCCAGTTCCCTCCACCCTTTCGCCCCCCCCCTACCTTGGTACAGTCCAATACAGTTCCAATCTTTACTCATCCTCCCCCTACCATTCCCAATATTGTCTCCCATACGACATCTCTGAATTCCGAAACACTTGAAGCAATCTCTGAATATATTGCAGAGACCAAACCATCAATGGACACTGATCCACCTTCCGCTCTTTCTCTCTCCTCTGCTCCATCTGCGCAATTCCTTTCTTCACAGCGCACCGTTCCTTCGCTGCTTGAACATTTTCCACTGCCTCCGCATGTGGACTTTACTAACCCTTCTAGTCCGTAGGAACCCTTACCTGCGGATTTCAAGTATCTTTATCATTGCCAATCATGGCCTTTTTACAGTGGAATATACGCGGCCTCAGGGGTAATCGGGGTGAGCTTCAGATGTTACTCTCCCAGTTTGCCCCTGTTGGTGTTTGCTTACAGGAACCAAAATTACACTCTGCTGTTATTTCTCACATCTCAGGCTATAATTTATTGTATTCTTCAGATCCTTTTCCTGATGGGACCTTTAATGAAAGTGCCCTTCTTCTCCGCACTGATATTCCGTACCATCAGCTATTTGTTCATACTTCGCTGCATTACACAGCAGCCCGTATCCACTTACATAGGTGGTATACGCTCTGTTCTTTATATCTCTCTCCTTCTCGGGCATTATCTATTCCGGATTTTGCCTTTCTTGTTTCGTCATTACCGCCACCGATTCTGTTACTTGGTGATTTTAATGCCCACCATTTCCTCTGGGGAGGGTCTCACTGTGATTCCCGAGGAATTCAGTTAGAGGCTTTTCTTGCCACCCACCCCCTCCATGTTTTAAATACAGGTACTCACACCCATTTTGATCCTCGGACTCATACTCTCTCTTGCATCGATCTCTCAGTTTGCTCTTCCTCCGCCGCATTAGACTTTACTTGGTCTGTTCTCCCGGACTTACATGACAGTGATCATTTCCCAATCATTCTTACTTCCCCTTCATATTCGCCACCTCTTCGCACCCCACGCTGGCAATTTAATCGGGCAAATTGGAACCTTTACTCACACCTGACTGTTTTTAAAGAGGTTCCTTCTTCGTCCTCCATCGATGAGCTTTTACACCTCTTCTCGTCCTCCATTTTCACCGCAGCTTCTCATTCTATACCCCAAACTTCGGGCAGGCATTCTCAGAAATGCGTGCCTTGGTGGTCTCCTGCTTGCGCTCGTGCAGTACGTTTGAAACGCGCTGCATGGGGCAGGTACCGGTACAATAGAACCACAGAGCGACTCCTTGATTTTAAACAGAAGCGTGTGATCGCTCGCCGTGTCATCCGTGACGCTAAACGCACTTGCTGGCGAGATTATGTCTCCACCATCACCTCTGCTTCCTCTATGAGTGCAGTCTGGAAAAAAGTACGAAAACTGAGTGGTAAATATTCTCCTGACCCGGCTCCTGTTCTGCGGGTTGCCGGTGTTGATATAGCAAACCCACTAGATGTTGCCAATGAAATTGGCAATCATTTGGTCCGTATTTCTCAGGGACTCCATCTATGCCCCTCATTTCTTTCCTCAAAGTCTGCCAGAGAGTTAGCACCCTTGGACTTTTCTTCTCTCAGAGAAGAACAGTATAATGTGCCTTTTACACTTCAAGAACTGGAGGCAACACTCTGAGCTTGTCGATCATCGGCAGCTGGGCCCGACGACATTCATATTCGTATGCTACAACATTTACATCAGTCAGCCCTTGAAGTCCTATTACGCCTTTACAATCTTATTTGGTCACAAGTTCTTCCACAGCTGTGGAAATCCGCCATTGTTCTCCCTTTCCGCAAACCAGGCACTACGGGACATGAAACCTCCCACTATCGTCCTATTGTTCTTACCAGTGCAGTTTGCAAAGTAATGGAACGTCTAGTAAATAGACGTTTAGTGTGGTATTTAGAGACACACAACAGTCTCTCCACTCGTCAATATGGCTTTCGTAAGGGACGTTCTACCATAGACCCCTTACTGCGCTTGGATACGTATGTTCGTAATGCCTTTGCGAATAACCACTCAGTTATTGCCATATTTTTTGACCTTGAGAAGGCATATGACACAACTTGGAGGTATAATATTTTAGCCCAAGCCCACTCCTTAGGCCTTCGAGGCAATCTACCATCCTTCCTTAAGAACTTTTTAACTGACAGGCATTTCCGTGTTCGGGTTAATAATGTGCTCTCCCCGGACTTTATCCAAGCTGAAGGTGTCCCCCAGGGATGTGTTCTGGGCACAACACTTTTTCTCCTTGCTATTAATGATTTGGCCTCTAGTCTTCCATCAAATATTTGGTCATCACTCTATGTTGATGACTTCGCTATTGCCTGTGCAGGCGCTGACTGTCACCTCCTTACAGTTTCTCTCCAGCATGCAGTCGACCGTGTTTCCAATTGGGCCACCACACATGGGTTTAAATTTTCCAGCACTAAAACCCACCAAATCACTTTCACTAGACGCTCTGTCATCTCCGATCATCCTTTGTACCTCTATGGCTCACGTATCCCTGAACGTGATACAGTCAAGTTTCTGGGCCTCCTCTTTGATCGTAGGTTATCCTGGAAACCTCACATTACCTCTCTGAAGGCAACTTGTCACAGCCGGCTGAACCTTCTTAAAACCCTTGCTCATCTTTCGTGGGGAGCTGATCGTCGAACCCTCCTTCACCTACATTCCACCCTTATTTTATCGAAACTTGATTATGGTGACCAGATCTATTCAGCGGCATCTCCTGCTACTCTCTCTAGCCTTAACCCCATTCATCACCAAGGATTACGTTTATGCCTTGGTGCTTTTCGCTCTTCCCCTGTCGAAAGCCTCTATGCAGAAGCGAACGTTCCATCCTTATCCGATCGCCGTGATGCCCATTGCCTGCGCTACTATGTACGCTCTCATGATCTCCGCAATCCTTCCATTTATAGAATGGTCACTGATATTAGTAGACATTCTTTATTTGTTCGCCGCCCCTGCTTACTCCGTCCCTTCTCTCTTCGCCTTCATTCGCTCTTGTCTTCTCTTCAACTACCACCTTTCTATGTACATGTAGCATCTCACTTTTCCCTACCCCCCTGGGAAGTTCCAGCTGTTCGAGTCTGTTCTTTCTCCCTCCCTTGCTCGAAAGCCCAACTGTCTACGGTCGCTTCCCGCTCTCTTTTTCTTGACCACTTTCACTCTCATTCTCATGCCATTGCTGTGTACACAGATGGCTCTAAGTCTTCTGACGGCGTAGGATTCGCAGCAGTGTTTCCGGACAGCGTCGTACAAGGGCATTTACTATCTTCAGCTAGTATTTTTACTGCTGAATTATATGCCATCCTTACAGCGCTTATCCGTATTGCATCTATGCCTGTGTCATCATTTGTGGTTGTCTCAGACTCCCTTAGTGCTTTACAGGCTATAAAAAAATTTGATACACCTCACCCCTTAGTCCTCCGTATCCAACTTTGGCTACGCCGCATCTTTACTAAGCATAAAGATATTGTTTTTTGTTGGGTCCCTGGTCATGTCGACGTACAGGGCAATGAACAGGCAGACACTGCTGCGCGGTCAGCAGTACATGACCTACCAGTTTCTTATAGAGGTATTCCATGTACGGACTATTTTGCTGTAATATCTTCCCACCTTCACACCCGTTGGCAACAACGTTGGTCTACTATGCTCGGCAACAAACTTCAGTCTATTAAACCGAGTATAGGTTACTGGCCGTCTTCTTATCACCAGTGTCGAGGTTGGGAGACTACTCTCTCCCGTCTTCGCATTGGCCATACTCGTCTTACTCATGGATATCTCATGGAGAGGCGTCTTGCTCCTCTCTGTGAGAATTGCCAAGCTCCATTATCAGTCAGCCACATTCTGTTGGACTGCCCACTTTATCAACGAGCACGCAGAATTTACCTCTGTCGTCGTCTTCGCCCCGCTGCTCTCTCTTTACCTTCCCTTCTCGCTGATGGACCCACCTTTCATCCGGACTCTCTCATTGACTTTTTGACAACGACTGACTTACTTCACAAATTCTGATACTTTCAGCCCTTTCTACTTGAATCTCTTGCTACCCTCTACCCCCGTACTATCCCCTGCCCCGCTGTTTTCTGTAACCTGCTGATCATCCCCCCTCCCTTCTGCCATCCAATTCCCTTGCTTCCTTCCCTACCCTGCAGCGCTGTATAGCCCTTGTGGCTTAGCGCTTCTTTTTTCATTATAATAATAATAATAATTTACAGGCTATACAAAAATTTGATACACCTCACCCCTTAGTCCTCCGTATCCAACTTTGGCTACGCCGCATCTTTACTAAGCATAAAGATATTGTTTTTTGTTGGGTCCCTAGTCATGTTGACGTACAGGGCAATGAACAGGCAGACACTGCTGCGCGGTCAGCAGTACATGACCTACCAGTTTCTTATAGAGGTATTCCATGTACGGACTATTTTGCTGTAATATCTTCCCACCTTCACACCCGTTGGCAACAACGTTGGTCTACTATGCTCGGCAACAAACTTCAGTCTATTAAACCGAGTATAGGTTACTGGCCATCTTCTTATCACCAGTGTCGAGGTTGGGAGACTACTCTCTCCCGTCTTCGCATTGGCCATACTCGTCTTACTCATGGATATCTCATGGAGAGGCGTCTTGCTCCTCTCTGTGAGAATTGCCAAGCTCCATTATCAGTCAGCCACATTCTGTTGGACTGCCCACTTTATCAACGAGCACGCAGAATTTACCTCTGTCGTCGTCTTCGCCCCGCTGCTCTCTCTTTACCTTCCCTTCTCGCTGATGGACCCACCTTTCATCCGGACTCTCTCATTGACTTTTTGACAACGACTGACTTACTTCACAAATTCTGATACTTTCAGAACTTTCTACTTGAATCTCTTGCTACCCTCTACCCCCGTACTATCCCCTGCCCCGCTGTTTTCTGTAACCTGCTGATCATCCCCCCTCCCTTCTGCCATCCAATTCCCTTGCTTCCTTCCCTACCCTGCAGCGCTGTATAGCCCTTGTGGCTTAGCGCTTCTTTTTGATTATAATAATAATAATATCCGATGTATGATTGGCGTAATATTTGGGGGCGTTTGAAAAAATTGCTTTTAAAACCTAAAGTACGAGAAGTTATGTATAGATTTTTACATGGGATCTTACCGTCTGGAATGGTTTTATTCCATAAGAGAATACGGGAGGATGGGATATGCAAGGCTTGTGGAGGATTGGACACTATTGTCCATATGGTGCATTTTTGCGAATGTATTGAACTAATAAGGGTTTGGTTGGGTAAGGTAATAAGGTTAGTGGGAGGGGGGGGGTTGCAGGTGTTGAGGGTTTTAAGCTTAGACATAGGTGGGGTGAATCAAATGGTAGAGAATGTGGAAGGGTATATAATTACGGATTATATTTATATGTCTTGGGCTATGAGAGGAGCGAACGTGTGTGAAAGAATTAATGCGTTAATAGCAACTTTTTATAGGACAAAGTGTAGGAATAAGGAGGTGAATGGGGGGAGATGGGAGAGGGTTTTAAGTGAGGGTTATAGGAATTTCACATTACGGGATTTAAGGGAGTTGACAGGCAGGTAAGGGGGATGAAATGGGCTGGTTTCCTAGAATGGGCGGTAGCATGATGAGTTTGTTTGATGAATGTTATATGAGGTATGTCCGGGGTGCAATTTTAGCATTATATGTTCTGAGTGTTTCAAGTACAATACAGTTATATTTGGAATTATCGGCTTGTAACTTTATTTATATTTACTTTCATGTATATATCATTAATGGTTTTTTCTTATGAACATTTTCTATGAAATTCAATACATATTTTCTATGCGTATTTATGATTTTGATACAATGTGTAAATGTCAAAAAAAAAGGCTTTTTATGTTTCAGTTTAATTACAATGTATTTTTGTAAGCACATTTGAATAGGTTGTCAATAGAGGCATAGTGTGTTATGATATATTAGGATATTGTTTTTCTTTTTAATTTGTCTAGATGGTGGCAATAATATGTATGTAGTTAAGATTTTTAGGAAACCTTGAAGTTGTAAGAATGGATGAATTATTCGTGGTTGAGTCGACGTATTTATTATAAATGACGTTGGAAGTGATTGTGTTAAATTTGACAATATACTTTATACAATTATTTATATGTATGAACCTGAATGGTAAATTGAAGTCTGAATTTTAGAGATAAAGAGTGGGTTTTCCTTTTTATTGTTCTTTTTTTTCTTTATGGTAATACAAGGTTGTATTATGTACACCAACAAATATGGTTAGGGGTATATGGTAAATTTTCGTGTTGATTAGATATTTATACAAATGGAATACTAGGCTTAGGTTAGGGTAAAATTATGATAATTGTGAAATGTTCCTTGATACAATCGGCTCTTTATTATGCAAATTGGGTAGAATGGTTCTACGTATGGCATTACCGAAAAATGTTGAGCTAATTCTAATTGTAGGTACGATGTGCAGTGTACATGTGCACACCTGGGCGAGCAGCTGCCCGGACCGTGCAGTTCTAATGGACCTGTATTATCGGTGTAGGTGTTCACTAGGATGTGTTCTTGACATCACAGGTTCAATTATTACCCTATATTTCTTTCCGTGTTCAGAGCAGAAGGAATTTCGTCTGTAACTAAATGATGAATGTATACTTGTATTTTATCATTCTAGTGTACATTAAGAGCAAGGATGATTAATTGGAGGAAGGGTTAATATAGGCTGTATGTTTTTTTTTACGAATGTTAACTTATCCACATGTATCTAGTATAGGACAGTTTTAAGCTTCGGTATCTGATTTTATAGTTGGTTATAGTTGTCATATTTAACGTTATACTTTTATGTTATTTGTTATTGTTTCAATATCTAATGTAATGTTTTTCAGTTATTGTCATATATTGTCATCTTTATGGTTTTTCATTTTGTCTATTGTCTTTTTGTATGATTTTAAATAATATATAAAAAAATATTATACTCGGGGTTTCTTTAATATTAGCTAAATTAAAGATCCCATTAGTTTATAATATTATCTGATTTAGGAATATACCCGAGTATGATGTGTGTATATATATATATATATATATATATATATATATATATTTATGTATTTTGAGTAATGTGTTGAGCAGTTAGATAACAGCTGGCTAAGAGTTGAAACTAGGTATGTCCTTGGAGGGTAGTTTAGCCTACTATTCCCACTCCCCTTGGCGTGTTGATGTCATGTAGGGATTAACTGTGATAATTCAGTTCGCTCTCTCTGCCGACTCAGTGTGCATTGACTGAGCTACCATCCTAGTACTCCGCCTTATTCTCACTTGGATAGAGAATTCTGTTGTAGAAAATCCTGAACCAACTTATGGTTTATTGTGAAGTGAAGTCTGCGGACAATTATACTGTTACCTTCAGTTTACGATGTGACGACCAGTGTCAAGCTTAGAACTTTGTGATATATTCCTTATGCCAGGGAGTTAGTGAAAGTGTTAATTCTCAATGTATGTACTTGCGTACAAGTAATGTTACTATTGTGGAAGCAGTAATATTCTTTTGATCATTAACAAGCGTAGTGACCATATTGATGTACATTGTATGTACTTGCGTACAAGTAATGTCACTATTGTGGAGGCAGTAATATTCTTTTGATCATTAACAAGCGTAGTGACCATATTGATGTACATTCTATATAAGAGTTTTCTTGTGTGAAGGAGAGTTTCTGACAAAGTGATATTTAATAGATATTAAATAAAAAGAGACTAGGAAAAGACTGAGTAACTATTATTTGTGCCGTACATTTCTAAGTTTGTAAATATCTTCTAATTCTATGAAGTGTATTGTTACGTAATGCATATCCTTGCTCAAGATTAAGATTCGAACCGTAACAGAGTACAAATCTTGAAATACTAATGACAGAATACAAGTCGTGATATACTACTCATGGAGTACAAATCGTGAAATACTAATCATGGAGTACAAATCGTGAAATACTAATCATGGAGTACTAATCGTGAAATAATAAACATGGAGCACAAATCGTGAAATGCTAATCATGGAGTACAAATCGTGATATACTAATCATGGAGTACAAATCGTGAAATACTAATCATGGAGTACAAATCGTGAAATACTAATCATGGAGTACAAATCGTGAAATACTAATTATGGAGTACAAATCGTGAAATAATAAACATGGAGCACAAATCGTGATATACTAATCATGGAGTACTAATCGTGAAATACTAATTATGGAGTACAAATCGTGAAATACTAATTATGGAGTACAAATCGTGAAATAATAAACATGGAGCACAAATCGTGATATACTAATCATGGTGTACAAATCGTGAAATACTAATCATGGAGTACAAATTGTGAAATACTAATCATGGAGTACAATTCGTGAAATACTAATCATGGAGTACAAATTGTGAAATACTAATCGTGGAGTACAATTCGTGAAATACTAATCATGGAGTACAAATTGTGAAATACTAATCGTGGAGTACAATTCGTGAAATACTAATCATGGAGTACAAATCGTGATATACTAATCATGGTGTACAAATCGTGAAATACTAATCATGGAGTACAAATCGTGAAATACTAATCATGGAGTACAAATCGTGAAATACTAATCATGGTGTACAAATCGTGATATACTAATCATGGAGTACAAATCGTGATATAATAATCATGGAGTACAAATCGTGATATACTAATCATGGTGTACAAATCGTGAAATACTAATCATGGAGTACAAATCGTCAAATACCAATCACCGAGTACAAATCGTGAGTAAACTAATCATGGAGTACAAATCGTGAAATACTAATCATTGAGCATAACTCGTTAAATATTAATCAGGAGTACAAATCCTGAAATAATGATCATGGAATTCATATCGTGAAATACTAATTATGGAGTACAAATCATGAAATACTAATCATGGTCTTCAAATCGCGAAATACTAATCATGGAGTACAAATCGTGAAATACTAATTTTGGAGTACAAATCGTGAAATATTAATCATCGAGTACAAATCGTGAAATAATTTTGGAGTGCAAATCGTGAAATACTGATCATGGAGTACAAATCGTGAAATAATTATTGAGTACAAATCGTGAAGTACTTATTGAGTACAAATCGTGAAATATTTATGGAGTACAAATCGTGAAATATTTATGGAGTACAAATCGTGAAATATTTATGGAGTACAAATCGTGAAATATTTATGGAGTACAAATCGTGAAATATTTATGGAGTACAAATCGTGAAATATTTATGGAGTACAAATCGTGAAATATTTATGGAGTACAAATCGTGAAATATTTATGGAGTACAAATCGTGAAATATTTATGGAGTACAAATCGTGAAATATTTATGGAGTACAAATCGTGAAATATTTATGGAGTACAAATCGTGAAATATTTATGGAGTACAAATCGTGAAATATTTATGGAGTACAAATCGTGAAATATTTATGGAGTACAAATCGTGAAATATTTATGGAGTACAAATCGTGAAATATTTATGGAGTACAAATCGTGAAATAATTATTGAGTACAAATCGTGAAGTACTTATTGAGTACAAATCGTGAAATATTTATGGAGTACAAATCGTGAAATATTAATTAGGTAGTTCACATGGGTAAATACACTACACACAGACACTATATTACGTGGTCTTAGTCTTTCTCACTCACACTCAGGGTCTTCCAAACAGAATATTTTTAACTATATTGTAAGTGTGAAAGGTTATAAGTAGAAATAACAACTATGTAAAGTTCACAACTTTATTAAGATAGTACGTTTCGCCACGACTAGCTTCGCCAGTTCTCCGGTAAAGCCACAAGTAACGAAACGTTTCTCTCATCTTGGAAATAAATGGTGTAAGATACCGACACAATGAAATAAATAAACATATAAACAGTATAATGTGATCCTTTATTAACAACGTTTCGCCCACACAAAGAGGTTTATCAAGTCACAAACAGATCTGTTTGTGATTAGATAATGTCCACTGTGTGGGCGAGACGTAGTGAAGGATCTCATTATACTGTTTGTGTTTATTTTTCCATTTCTCTCAACGTTTTGAACTATGTAAATGTGTACACTCCCCCAGACTGTCTACATCACCTTACCGTTTACAGTCCTGTTATTTACATATTTGTATCCTGTTATTTACATCCTGTTATTTATATCAACATTTTCTAACCTATTCTCATAATCCTTTTCCTTCATGATAAATCTTTTCGTTGTCTTCTATGTTTTCCTTGTGTAAGCCTATTATTTATCTTCTGTTAGTTTCTTCCTGTTCTTCTACCACGTCTTTCATGTTTACATACTCTTCTTTCTGACTTAAGAAATCGTAATGACACGATTGCAAATAAACCATACCCCCGGCCGGGATTGAACCCGCGGTCATAGAGTCTCAAAACTCCAGCCCGTCGCGCTAGCCACTAGACCAGCTAGCCACAATAAGATTCATCCAACTAGGTATATTTCTACACCATAGGAAAGTTAGCACAGGCACCTCTGGTGTAGAAATATACCTAGTTGGATGAATCTTATTGTGGCTAGCTGGTCTAGTGGCTAGCGCGACGGGCTGGAGTTTTGAGACTCTATGACCGCGGGTTCAATCCCGGCCGGGGGTATGGTTTATTTGCAATCGTGTCATTACGATTTCTTAAGTCATGTTGACGGCAGTGAAGGGACTTGAGCTAGAGTTCGTCACGGCCACGCTAGCTGGAGATTCGTCTGTAAAAACTTGCATTTGTGGTCACAGAGGTGCCTGTGCTAACTTTCCTATGGTGTAGAAATATACCTAGTTGGATGAATCTTATTGTGGCTAGCTGGTCTAGTGGCTAGCGCGACGGGCTGGAGTTTTGAGACTCTATGACCGCGGGTTCAATCCCGGCCGGGGGTATGGTTTCTTCTTTCTGTCCTGTCGTCTCTTCGCTGTTTTAATATTGAAGTTTCATCACTGCTGTTCCTGTTCTTGTTCTCATTCTTTATCTTCATATTCTTTACTAGCTGCTCTACTAGCGAGGGGAAGGTGAATTTGGACAGTGTTTCCCGAGAGAAAATTTTAAACTGGTTTCTCTTAAATTTACATAAAATTATTTTAAGAGTTGTATTGGACCTGGAGGATGAGAGAATCAGATTAGAGCCATCTAAGTGGAGAAAAGCTCTAATTCTTTGAACCAAGAGCACTATACTATAACTGAGTCTCCTATATATATATATATATATATATATATATATATATATATATATATATATATATATATATATATATATATATATATATATATATATTGGGAGGTACCACCTCCACGGAGCTGTTTGAATATTTTCTTCTCCTACCCTCCCCTATATTTTTATACTACATGTGAACTTTATTAATAGACAGAATATATCGATAGAAAACACAAACATGAATACATTGGTACAATATATCGAAGGTTATGAATCTCCTACAGCTCCTCCTAAGGTGGACACAAGCCCAATACGCAGCATGCATTTACTCTCTGGATGGCCACGCTGAGGCGCTGGATATTGAAAGTGGCTGCCCTTGGGTCCCTGGTGGCGTCGATGAGTCTGGAACCCAATTCTTTAAGGAAACGTGTGGCATGTTTTCCCCATGATCCCAAGGTCTATGATCCCACTGGGACAAATTAATACTATTGACTTATGTCCCTGTACTTGCCGTTCTTGAACTCCTTGTGTTCAGCAGCTCCTCCCTGTCGCCCGACATTGTGATGGATATTGGTGTCAGCCAGTGTGGACACACAGGTATAATCCCATGCTATGAGCTTGCTATTCTTCCAAGGATAGATGGTGATCCCATAGGGGCGGTTTGCTGGGTTGTGGGTATTGTTGGTTGCTAGTGATCAGGGCTCCCTCTCAGCTGAGCATCCAGCTGTAGCAAGGGTTGTCTTGCATGCCAGCCCTTGGTTTAGGAACAGTTAAGACCATGTAGACCATATTGGTCGGCTTGCTCATCGCCGCAAATAGATGTACATTCCGTGTGAATTGGGGCAGCAAGGTGCAAAGCCACTGTAATACGGGTGGTCGTCGGGTCGAGGTGCGTTCCCATTGCCGATAAGGGAACTGTTTGGAGGAAGTCCCCGGAGTGATATGCGCTCACAGCTTGCAGAGGGGCAGTCTCCTTGTCAGATGTTGCAGCCCAGAGCATGTTTCGCAAGCATCTTTTCAGCGATGGGGCCATCCCAGCTTGACTGTTTGTGAGCCAGTGCTGCACTAGGGTTTGGTGCTGGAGCAGCAAGACTCTCCCATTCAGTGATGGAACTGACATAATGAGGGTGCTGTATTCCTCCTGAGGTTGTCAGGAAGAATTTGTTTTATTAACTCGTTTGATGCTATGGAAGAGGATAGGAAAGTTGGTAGAGCAATCTGGGAGGATCTGCGTTCTCCCAGCCCCCCAAGCCTGACCGGAAGTGAGGCTTGCAACCACTGTCCATCTTCAAGGGAAAGATTCAATACACACTCTAGTATGATCTTAAGGAGTGTTATATTCCTTGAGTTTCAGACTGCTGAAGGCTTTGGAGCACCTCAGAAAGTAGGTAAGTTTTGAGATTGACAGGCGCCTGGTAAGCAGGTGGAAGGCATCATGTGTATCAATGTCTTTCATCCCGCCTTCCATCGTCCGGAGGTCTGAGATTTTCTTTTCTAGGATCAGATCGATATATATATATATTATATATATATATATATAATATATATATATATATATATAGGAGATTTAAAAGATACATTGTTGATATAAAGGTGGCATATACGGTACATGTTGTTACGTGTGTATCACCGATTATAAGGCGAAAATCTCATCCAGCTCCTCAGAGCTGGGGCGTGTGCCCAAAATGCAGCATGCATTACCCCTTTGAACAGCCGCACTGAGCCGCTGGAACAGAAAACTAGCTGCCCTGGGATCCCTAGTTACCCTGATGAGTCTTTTTCCCAGCTCCTTAAGGAAATTAGATGCACTCTTTCCCCATGAGCCAAGGGTCTCTGAGCCTATGGGAACAAACATATAATGATGGGCAAGTTCTCCATATTTTCTAGACTTTTGGGACTTCCTAAAGCTGGCAGCTGCCCCTCCTTCCTCCCTGGTATATTGGAGATAGGTATCAGCCAAGGTAGATGCACATGTATAGTCCCACACCACCTGCTTCCCATCTGTCCAGGCTTGAAGGGTGATACCATCTGGACGCTTCTGGCTGCCATCAGATCTGCATAGTTGGGGTGGCTCCCTTAATGCTGGGCATCCAGCTGTTGTGAGGCTCCTCTTGATAATGTTATTAACCTCCTCATGTCTTGCAATCTTTCCCTCGGATTTACGGCACACAAGACCATGGTACCCGAATCGGTCTGCTGCTTCACTGCCACAAATACACCTGTGTTCGGCGAGAATAGGGGCGGCAAGTCGAAGGGCAACACCGATGCGGATGGTCTGTGGGTCGAGGCGTGTGCCAAGGCTGGAGTTGGGAACAGCCAACAGAAAGTCCCCAGCATGAGGGGCTCTCACTGCCAGCAGGCGGGCTCTATCCTTCCCTGACACACTCTGAAGCATCATATATATGTATTTACATATATATATATATATATATATATATATTATATATATATATATATAATATATATATATATAACACACACCCTGGTTAGAGCTTACAGAACCTAAAATAAATTGGTAAATAAGTAGCATTTATATTAGGTTATTGAGAGAGTGAAGGTGAGCTATAAGACTAATCCCCAAAATAACCCTTGTGTGTGTGTGTGTGTGTGTACTCACCTAATTGTGGTTGCAAGTGTCGAGACTCAGCTCCTGGCCCCACCTCTTCATTGAATGCTACTAGGTCCTCTCTTTCCCTGCTCCATGAGCTTTATTATACCTTGTCTTAAAGGTATGTATGGTTCCTGCCTCCAATACATCATTTGCTAAACTATTCCACTTCCTGACTACTCTATGACTGAAGAAATACTTCCTAATAT
The DNA here is from genome assembly GCF_038502225.1 of Cherax quadricarinatus. NCBI lineage: Eukaryota > Metazoa > Arthropoda > Malacostraca > Decapoda > Parastacidae > Cherax > Cherax quadricarinatus. The sequence continues at coordinate 20,464,893 of NC_091372.1, read as the reverse complement.
CCCTTTGATTCATCTGAATCTTCAACTTCCAAGTGTGACGACCCCTTGTGTGTGTGACTCCTCTCTGGAACATCCTGTCTCTTTCCACCTTGCCTATTCCATGTAGTATTTTGTATGTCGTTATCATGTCTTCCCTGACCATCCCGTCCTCTAATGTCGTCCTCTAGTGTCGCAAACCTTTGCACTTTCTCTAATTTCTTGACGTGCTTGACAAGGTGTGTGTTATGGGGCCATAGGACCCAACATGTATTTATGTATCTGTAGCAGTTACTCTGGAATACCTAATTATATTGAATTGATGGGGACTCAGCTCTAAATGTCATAAGGGCAGATCACTCTTATGGCTGTAAGGCAGCTGAGTCAAGCCTGTTTTTCTCAATATAATAGGTTATACTATAGATACACACACACACACAATTTAAGTAAGTAGTTTATAAAGTTGTATTTCTTTTTATTATTTTATTTTTTATTATCACACTGGCCGATTCCCACCAAGGCAGGGTGGCCCGAAAAAGAAAAACTTTCACCATCATTCACTCCATCACTGTCTTGCCAGAAGGGTGCTTTACACTACAGTTTTTAAACTGCAACATTAACACCCCTCCTTCAGAGTGTAGGCACTGTACTTCTCATCTCCAGGCCTCAAGTCCGGCCTGCCGGTTTCCCTGAACCCCTTCATAAATGTTACTTTGCTCACACTCCAACAGCACGTCAAGCATTAAAAACCATTTGTCTCCATTCACTCCTATCAAACACGCTCACGCATGCCTGCTGGAAGTCCAAGCCCCTCGCACACAAAACCTCCTTCACCCCCTCCCTCCAACCTTTCCTAGGCCGACCCCTACCACGCCTTCCTTCCACTACAGACTGATATACTCTTGAAGTCACTCTGTTTCGCTCCATTCTCTCTACATGTCCGAACCACCTCAACAACCCTTCCTCAGCCCTCTGGACAACAGTTTTGGTAATCCCACACCTCCTCCCAACTTCCAAACTACGAATTCTCTGCATTATATTCACACCACACATTGCCCTCAGACATGACATCTCCACTGCCTCCAGTCTTCTCCTCGCTGCAACATTCATCACCCATGCTTCACACCCATATAAGAGCGTTGGTAAAACTATACTCTCATACATTCCCCTCTTTGCCTCCAAGGACAAAGTTCCTTGTCTCCACAGACTCCTAAGTGCACCACTCACCCTTTTCCCCTCATCAATTCTATGATTCACCTCATCTTTCATAGACCCATCCGCTGACACGTCCACTCCCAAATATCTGAATACATTCAACTCCTCCATACTCTCTCCCTCCAATCTGATATCCAATCTTTCATCACCTAATCTTTTTATCCTCATAACCTTACTCTTTCCTGTATTCACTTTTAATTTTCTTCTTTTGCACACCCTACCAAATTTATCCACCAATCTCTGCAACTTCTCTTTAGAATCTCCCAAGAGCACAGTGTCATCAGCAAAAAGCAACTGTGACAACTCCCACTTTGTGGGATTCTTTATGTTTTAACTCCACACCTCTTGCCAAGACCCTCGCATTTACTTCTCTTATAACCCCATCTATAAATATATTAAACAACCACGGTGACATCACACATCCTTGTCTAAGGCCTACTTTTACTGGGAAATAATTTCCCTCTTTCCTACATACTCTAACTTGAGCCTCACTATCCTCATAAAAACTCTTCACTGCTTTCAGTAACCTACCTCCTACACCATACACCTGCAACATCTGCCATATTGCCCCCCTATCCACACTGTCATACGCCTTTTCGAAATCCATAAATGCCACAAAGACCTCTTTAGCCTTATCTAAATACTGTTCACTTACATGTTTCACTGTAAACACCTGGTCCACACACCCCTTACCTTTCCTAAAGCTTCCTTGTTCATCTGCTATCCTATTCTCCGTCTTACTCTTAATTCTTTCAATAATAACTCTACCATACACTTTACCAGGTATACTCAACAGACTTATCCACCTATAATTTTTGCACTCTTTTGTCACCCTTGCCTTTATAAAAAGGAACTATGCATGCTCTCTGCCAATCCCTAGGTACCTTGCCCTCTTCCATACATTTATTAAATAATTGCACCAACCACTCCAAAACTATATCCCCACCTGCTTTTAATATTTCTATCTTTATGCCATCAATCCCAGCTGCCTTACCCCCTTTCATTTTACCTACTGCCTCACGAACTTTCCCCACACTCACAACTGGTTCTTCCTCACTCCTACAAGATGTTATTCCTCCTTGCCCTATACACGAAATCACAACTTCCCTATCTTCATCAACATTTAACAATTCCTGAAAATATTCCCTCCATCTTCTCAATACCTTTAACTCTCCATTTAATAACTCTCATCTACTATTTTTAACTGACAAATCCATTTGTTCTCTAGGCTTCCTTATCTTGTTATTTTTTTTTTTTTTTTTATTATCACACTGGCCGATTCCCACCAAGGCAGGGTGGCCCGAAAAAGAAAAACTTTCACCATCATTCGCTCCATCACTGTCTTGCCAGAAGGGTGCTTTACACTACAGTTTTTAAACTGCAACATTAACACCCCTCCTTCAGAGTGCAGGCACTGTACTTCCCATCTCCAGGACTCAAGTCCGGCCTGCCGGTTTCCCTGAATCCCTTCATAAATGTTACTTTGCTCACACTCCAACAGCACGTCAAGTATTAAAAACCATTTGTCTCCATTCACTCCTATCAAACACGCTCACGCATGCCTGCTGGAAGTCCAAGCCCCTCGCACACAAAACCTCCTTTACCCCCTCCCTCCAACCCTTCCTAGGCCGACCCCTACCCCGCCTTCCTTCCACTACAGACTGATACACTCTTGAAGTCATTCTGTTTCGCTCCATTCTCTCTACATGTCCGAACCACCTCAACAACCCTTCCTCAGCCCTCTGGACAACAGTTTTGGTAATCCCGCACCTCCTAACTTCCAAACTACGAATTCTCTGCATTATATTCACACCACACATTGCCCTCAGACATGACATCTCCACTGCCTCCAGCCTTCTCCTCGCTGCAACATTCATCACCCATGCTTCACACCCATATAAGAGCGTTGGTAAAACTATACTCTCATACATTCCCCTCTTTGCCTCCAAGGACAAAGTTCTTTGTCTCCACAGACTCCTAAGTGCACCACTCACCCTTTTTCCCTCATCAATTCTATGATTCACCTCATCTTTCATAGACCCATCCGCTGACACGTCCACTCCCAAATATCTGAATACATTCACCTCCTCCATACTCTCTCCCTCCAATCTGATATCCAATCTTTCATCACCTAATCTTTTTGTTATCCTCATAACCTTACTCTTTCCTGTATTCACCTTTAATTTTCTTCTTTTGCACACCCTACCAAATTCATCCACCAATCTCTGCAGCTTCTCTTCAGAATCTCCCAAGAGCACAGTGTCATCAGCAAACAGCAGCTGTGACAACTCCCACTTTGTGTGTGGTTCTTTATCTTTTAACTCCATGCCTCTTGCCAAGACCCTCGCATTTACTTCTCTTACAACCCCATCTATAAATATATTAAACAACCACGGTGACATCACACATCCTTGTCTAAGGCCTACTTTTACTGGGAAAAAATTTCCCTCTTTCCTACATACTCTAACTTGAGCCTCACTATCCTCATAAAAACTCTTCACTGCTTTCAGTAACCTACCTCCTACACCATACACTTGCAACATCTGCCACATTGCCCCCCTATCCACCCTGTCATACGCCTTTTCCAAATCCATAAATGCCACAAAGACCTCTTTAGCCTTATCTAAATACTGTTCACTTATATGTTTCACTGTAAACACCTGGTCCACACACCCCCTACCTTTCCTAAAGCCTCCTTGTTCATCTGCTATCCTATTCTCCGTCTTACTCTTAATTCTTTCAATTATAACTCTACCATACACTTTACCAGGTACACTCAACAGACTTATCCCCCTATAATTTTTGCACTCTCTTTTATCCCCTTTGCCTTTATACAAAGGAACTATGCATGCTCTCTGCCAATCCCTAGGTACCTTACCCTCTTCCATACATTTATTAAATAATTGCACCAACCACTCCAAAACTATATCCCCACCTGCTTTTAACATTTCTATCTTTATCCCATCAATCCCGGCTGCCTTACCCCCTTTCATTTTACCTACTGCCTCACGAACTTCCCCCACACTCACAACTGGCTCTTCCTCACTCCTACAAGATGTTATTCCTCCTTGCCCTATACACGAAATCACAGCTTCCCTATCTTCATCAACATTTAACAATTCCTCAAAATATTCCCTCCATCTTCCCAATACCTCTAACTCTCCATTTAATAACTCTCCTCTCCTATTTTTAACTGACAAATCCATTTGTTCTCTAGGCTTTCTTAACTTGTTAATCTCACTCCAAAACTTTTTCTTATTTTCAACAAAATTTGTTGATAACATCTCACCCACTCTCTCATTTGCTCTCTTTTTACATTGCTTCACCACTCTCTTAACCTCTCTCTTTCTCCATATACTCTTCCCTCCTTGCATCACTTCTACTTTGTAAAAACTTCTCATATGCTAACTTTTTCTCCCTTACTACTCTCTTTACATCATCATTCCACCAATCACTCCTCTTCCCTCCTGCACCCACTTTCCTGTAACCACAAACTTCTGCTGAACACTCTAACACTACATTTTTAAACCTACCCCATACCTCTTCGACCCCATTGCCTATGCTCTCATTAGCCCATCTATCCTCCAATAGCTGTTTATATCTTACCCTAACTGCCTCCTCTTTTAGTTTATAAACCTTCACCTCTCTCTTCCCTGATGCTTCTATTCTCCTTGTATCCCATCTACCTTTTACTCTCAGTGTAGCTACAACTAGAAAGTGATCTGATATATCTGTGGCCCCTCTATAAACATGTACATCCTGAAGTCTACTCAACAGTCTTTTATCTACCAATACATAATCCAACAAACTACTGTCATTTCGCCCTACATCATATCGTGTATACTTATCCTCTTTTTCTTAAAATATGTATTACCTATAACTAAACCCCTTTCTATACAAAGTTCAATCAAAGGGCTCCCATTATCATTTACACCTGGCACCCCAAACTTACCTACCACACCCTCTCTAAAAGTTTCTCCTACTTTAGCATTCAGGTCCCCTACCACAATTACTCTCTCACTTGGTTCAAAGGCTCCTATACATTCACTTAACATCTCCCAAAATCTCTCTTTGTCCTCTGCATTCCTCTCTTCTCCAGGTGCATACACGCTTATTATGACCCACTTCTCGCATCCAACCTTTACTTTAATCCACATAATTCTTGAATTTACACATTCATATTCTCTTTTCTCCTTCCATAACTGATCATTTAACATTACTGCTACCCCTTCCTTTGCTCTAACTCTCTCAGATACACCAGATTTAATCCCATTTATTTCCCCCCACTGAAATTCTCCTACCCCCTTCAGCTTTGTTTCGCTTAGAGCCAGGACATCCAACTTCTTTTCATTCATAACATCAGCAATCATCTGTTTCTTGTCATCCGCACTACATCCACGCACATTTAAGCATCCCAATTTTATAAAGTTTTTCTTCTTCTCTTTTTTAGTAAATGTATACAGGAGAAGGGGTTACTAGCCCATTGCTCCCGGCATTTTAGTCGCCTCATACGACACGCATGGCTTACGGAGGAAAGATTCTTTTCCACTTCCCCATGGACAATAGAAGAAATAAAAAGAACAAGAGCTATTTAGAAAAAGAAGAAAAACCTAGATGTATGTATATATATATATGCATGTGCGTGTCTGTGAAGTGTGACCAAAGTGTAAGTAGGAGTAGCAAGATATCCCTGTTATCTAGCGTGTTTATGAGACAGAAAAAACAACCAGCAATCCTACCATCATGCAAAACAGTTACAGGTTTTTGTTTCACAGTCATCTGGCAGGACGGTAGTACTTCCCTGGGTGGTTGCTGTCTACCAACCTACTACTCCAACTCCAAAACTTTTTCTTATTTTCACCAAAATTTGTTGATAACATTTCACCCACTCTCTCATTTGCTCTCTTTTTACATTGCTTCACCACTCTCTTAACCTCTCTCTTTTTTTCCATATACTCTTTCCTCCTTGCATTACTTCTACTTTTAAAAACTTCTCATATTCTAACTTTTTCTCCCTTACTACTCTTTTAACATCATAATTCCACCAGTCGCTCCTCTTCCCTCTGTCAGTGGAGCGCCTTCCAACTGAACAAAAGAAATTAATGGAAAAATAAATAAATAAAGAAATAACTTAGGAAAAATGAGAATAATGATTTTTGAGAATTTTACTTAAAATTTAAATATAATAAAAAAAAAGGCCTTCAGTTCTTTGAGTTTGGCAGGAGTAGGTATGGCCCTGGATAGTTCCTCTGATGTTATTTATGTAGGTTATCCTGAGCAGATGGTAATAATCCGATGTTCTGGAATCTCCTACTACTTGGATGGAGCACAAGTAGAATAGGTAAGGGCCGGTAGTAGTAGAATAATGTTAATAAGTATTATTAACACATGTCTTGCTCCTTTATCTGGCGTCTATCCTGGAAGACCACGCCAGGAACAGAGCTGGTAAATAAGAGAAAATAAACTGGTTACCCATAGTCATGATAATATAACATTTAAGAATTGAAAAGAATGATAAATGCCAAAATCACTACTGGTAACCAGCAAACAAAATAAAGAAACAAACAGTGATACTCCTGGTATATCACCCTACCTGATTAGGAGAAGAGTGGAGGTGAAGTGACTCTCCAAACTTCAACCCACACCAGGTAAGGTCAATATTACCAGGAGTAGAAACTAACAAATCGGACACCAGGAACTAGTTTCGCCCCAGCCCGCCAGAGAGGAGGGGGGGTGCACGCGACGTAACTAATGGTTCCTGGTTGCCCGAACAACCTTAACCCCACTTACACCTACTTTTCCCTCACACCCTCCCATACCCACTTTCCTGTAACCACAAACTTCTGCTGAACACTCTAACACTACATTTTTAAACCTACCCCATACCTCTTCGACCCCATTTCCTATGATCTCATTAGCCCATCTATCCTCCAACAGCTGTTTATATCTTACCCTAACTGCCTCCTCTTTTAGTTTATAAACCTTCACCTCTCTCTTCCCTGATGCTTCTATTCTCCTTGTATCCCATCTACCTTTTACTCTCAGTGTAGCTACAACTAGAAAGTGATCTGATATATCTGTGGCCCCTCTATAAACATGTACATCCTGAAGTCTACTCAACAGTCTTTTATCTACCAATACATAATCCAACAAACTACTGTCATTTCGCCCTACATCATATCTTGTATACTTATTTATCCTCTTTTTCTTAAAATATGTATTACCTATAACTAAACTCCTTACTATACAAAGTTCAATCAAAGGGCTCCCATTATCATTTACACCTGGCACCCCAAACTTACCTACCACACCCTCTCTAAAAGTTTCTCCTACTTTAGCATTCAGATCCCCTACCACAATGACTCTCTCACTTGGTTCAAAGGCTCATATACATTCACTTAACATCTCCCAAAATCTCTCTCTCTCCTCTACATTCCTCTCTTCTCCAGGTGCATACACGCTTATTATGACCCACTTTTCGCATCCAACCTTTGCTTTAATCCACATAATTCTTGAATTTACACATTCATATTCTCTTTTCTCCTTCCATAACTGATCCTTCAACATTACTGCTACCCCTTCCTTTGCTCTAACTCTCTCAGGTACTCCAGATTTAATCCCATTTATTTTCACCCACCGAGACTCCCCTACCCCCTTCAGCTTTGTTTCGCTTAGGGCCAGGACATTCAACTTCTTTTCATTCATAACATCAGCAATCATCTGTTTCTTGTCATCTGCACTACATCCACGCACATTCAAGCATCCCAGTTTTATAAAGTTTTTCTTCTTTTCTTTTTTAGTAAATGTCTACATGAGAAGGGGTTACTAGCCCATTGCTCCCGGCATTTTAGTTGCCTCATACGACACGTATGGCTTACGGAATAAAGATTCTTTTCCACTTCCCCATGGACAATAGAAGAAATAAGGAAGAACAAGAGCTATTTAGAAAAAGGGAGAAAAACCTAGATGTATATATATATATATATATATATATATATATATATATATATATATATATATATATATATATATATATATATATATATATATATGCATGTGCGTGTCTGTGAAGTGTGACCAAAGTGTAAGTAGGAGTAGCAAGATATCCCTGTTATCTAGCATGTTTATGAGACAGAAAAAGAAACCAGCAATCCTACCATCATGCAAAACAGTTACAGTTTTCTGTTCCACAGTCATCTGGCAGGACGGTAGTACTTCCCTGGGTGGTTGCTGTCTACCAACCTACTACCTTTTTGTAAAAGTAAAATTAAGATGTGGTAGAATTGTGGTAACTGGAGAGTTGTGCTTGGCAACAGTCTTGTTTTTTGGTGGGTGTGGGAGGAGCTTAGCTAGGCCCCTCCCTCTCTCTCACCTTTTTGTTGACTTCAAACTGGGAGGACCTCTGGGTCCTTATGGGGGCATTATGTGTGCTCCAGGGGTGAGTTTTATAACTTAAGTTGTGGCCACCATACCCAGGGTGACTAAAGTGTGTCAAAACACTTGTTAGCCCAGAGATTAGTCATGAAGAGAGAAGGGCAAATTTGCTGAGATGTACCAAGTGGGAGAGCAGCTAAGGAGTGTGTAGACTTATGTTTTGAATATGTGAGTGCTGTAATTGTATATTCTGTACATATCTATTTAGAATAGAGATATATTTTTATAGTAGTAGTTTAAATAACCTGTGAAGAGGGCTGGTGAAAGGTTCAGGGACAAGGATGATCAGTCATGATGTAAGTATTACCCTAGACATAAGGCCTTTATGTAAAAGTTACCCCACACTAGAACATGTAGTGAGAACCTTGCTGTCAAAAGTATAAGGGATAACAACATAACGTAACAGTGTGGGTTCCAAGCTTGTGCTGCATACTCCATTATGGGCCTGACGTACACGGTGTACAATGTCTTGAACGATTCCTTACTAAGGTATCGGAACGTTATTCTCAGGTTTGCCAGGCATCCATACATTGCAGCAGTTACCTGCTTGATGTGTTCTTCCGGAGATGTGCTCGGTGTTATTCTCACCCCAAGATCTTTCTCCTTGAGGGAGGTTTGCAGTCTTTGGCCACCTAGCCTGTACTATGTCTGCCGTCTTCTTTGCCTTTCCCCGATCTTCATGACTTTGCAATTTTCGGGGTTAAATTCGAGAAGCCAGTTGCTGGATCACGTGTCCAGCCTGTCCAGGTCTCTTTGAAGTCCTGTCTGATCCTCATCTGATTTAATTCTCATTAACTTCATATCATCTGCGAACAGGGACTATTCCGAGTTTATCCCTTCCATCGTGTCATTCACATACACCAAAAATAGCACTTGTCCTAGGACCGGCCCCTCCTGTGTGTGTGTGTGTGTGTGCGTGTGTACTCACCTATTTGTACTCACCTATTTGTGGTTGCAGGGGTCGAGTCTTAGCTCCTGGCCCCGCCTCTTCACCGGTTGCTACTGGGCCCTCTCTCTCCCCGCTCCATGAGCTTTATCAAACCTCGTCTTAAAACTGTGTATGGTTCCTGCCTCCACTACGTCATTTTCTAGGCTATTCCACTGCCTTACAACTCTATGACTGAAGAAATACTTCCTAATATGTCTCTGACTCATTTGTGTCTTCAACTTCCAATTGTGGCCTCTTGTTTCTGTGTCCCCTCCCTGGAACATCCTGTCTTTGTCCACCTTGTCTATTCCATGCAGTATTTTATATGTCGTTATAATGTCTCCCCTGACCGTCCTGTCCTCCAGTGTCGTCAGGCCGATTTCCCTTAATCCTTCTTCATAGGACATTCCCCTTAGCTCTGGAACTAACCTTGTCGCAAACCTTTGTACTTTCTCTAGTTTCTTGACGTGCTTTATCAAGTGCGGGTTCCAAACAGGTGCTGCATACTCCAGTATGGGCCTGACATACACGGTGTACAGTGTCTTGAACGATTCCTTACTAAGGTATCGGAATGCTGTTCTCAGGTTTGCCAGGCGCCCATATGCTGCAGCAGTTATCTGATTGATGTGTGCTTCCGGAGACATGGTCAGTGTTATACTCACCCCAAGATCTTTCTCCTTGAGTGAGGTTTGCAGTCTTTGGCCACCTAGCCTATACTCTGTCTGTGGTCTTCTGTGCCCTTCCCCTATCTTCATGTGTGTGTGTGTGTGTGTGTGTACTCACCTAATTCACCTAATTGTACTGTGTGTGTGTGTGTGTGTACTCACCTATTTGTGGTTGCAGAGGTCGAGTCTAAGCTCCTGGCCCCGCCACTTCACTGGTTGCTACTGGGTCCAATCTCTCCCTGCTCCATGAGCCTCATCAAACCTCGTCTTAAAACTATGTATGGTTTCCGCCTCCACTACGTCACTTTCTAGGCTATTCCACTGCATGACAACCCTATGACTGAAGAAATACATCCTAACATCCCTTTGACTCATCTGAGTCTTCAACTTCCAATTGTGACCTCTTGTTTCTGTGTCACCTCTCTGGAACATCCTGTCTCTGTCCACCTTGTCTATTCCGTGCAGTATTTTATATGTCATTATCATGTGTCCCCTGACCCTCCTGTCCTCCAGTGTCGTCAGGCCGATTTCCCTTATGCTTTCTTCACAGGACATTTCCCTTAGCTCTGGAACTAACCTTATCGCAAACCTTTGCACTTTATCTAATTCCTTGACGTGCTTGATCAAGTGCTGATTCCAAACAGGTGCTGCATACTCCAGTATGGGCCTGACGTGCACGGTGTACAGTGTCTTGAACGATTCCTTACCAAGGTTTCGGAACGCTGTGTGTGTGTGTGTGTACTCACCTAGTTGTACTCACCTAGTTGAGGTTGCGGGGGTCGAGTCCGAGCTCCTGGCCCCGCCTCTTCACTGATCGCTACTAGGTCACTCTCCCTGAGCCGTGAGCTTTATCATACCTCTGCTTAAAGCTATGTATGGATCCTGCCTCCACTACATCGCTTCCCAAACTATTCCACTTACTGACTACTCTGTGGCTGAAGAAATACTTCCTAACATCCCTGTGATTCATCTGTGTCTTCAGCTTCCAACTGTGTCCCCTTGTTACTGTGTCCAATCTCTGGAACATCTTGTCTTTGTCCACCTTGTCAATTCCTCTCAGTATTTTGTATGTCGTTATCATGTCCCCCCTATCTCTCCTGTCCTCCAGTGTCGTCAGGTTGATTTCCCTTAACCTCTCCTCGTAGGACATACCTCTTAGCTCTGGGACTAGTCTTGTTGCAAACCTTTGCACTTTCTCTAGTTTCTTTACGTGCTTGGCTAGGTGTGGGTTCCAAACTGGTGCCGCATACTCCAATATGGGCCTAACGTATACGGTGTACAGGGTCCTGAACGATTCCTTATTAAGATGTCGGAATGCTGTTCTGAGGTTTGCTAGGCGCCCATATGCTGCAGCAGTTATTTGGTTGATGTGCGCTTCAGGAGATGTGCCTGGTGTTATACTCACCCCAAGATCTTTTTCCTTGAGTGAGGTTTGTAGTCTCTGACCCCCTAGACTGTACTCCGTCTGCGGCCTTCTTTGCCCTTCCCCAATCTTCATGACTTTACACTTGGTGGGATTGAACTCCAGGAGTCAATTGCTGGACCAGGTCTGCAGCCTGTCCAGATCCCTTTGTAGTTCTGCCTGGTCTTCGATCGAGTGTATTCTTCTCATCAACTTCACGTCATCTGCAAACAGGGACACCTCAGAGTCTATTCCTTCCGTCATGTCGTTCACAAATATGAGAAACAGCACTGGTCCTAGGACTGACCCCTGCGGTACCCCGCTGGTCACAGGTGCCCACTCTGACACCTCGCCACGTACCATGACTCGCTGCTGTCTTCCTGACAAGTATTCCCTGATCCATTGTAGTGCCTTCCCTGTTATCCCTGCTTGGTCCTCCAGTTTTTGCACCAATCTCTTGTGTGGAACTGTGTCAAACGCCTTCTTGCAGTCCAAGAAAATGCAATCCACCCACCCCTCTCTCTCTTGTCTTACTGCTGTCACCATGTCATAGAACTCCAGTATGTTTGTGACACAGGATTTCCCGTCCCTGAAACCATGCTGGCTGCTGTTGATGAGATCATTCCTTTCTAGGTGTTCCACCACTCTTCTCCTGATAATCTTCTCCATGATTTTGCATACTATACATGTCAGTGACACTGGTCTGTAGTTTAATGCTTCATGTCTGTCTCCTTTTTTAAAGATTGGGACTACATTTGCTGTCTTCCATGCCTCAGGCAATCTCCCTGTTTCGATAGATGTATTGAATATTGTTGTTAGGGGTACACATAGCGCCTCTGCTCCCTCTCTCAATACCCATGGGGAGATGTTATCTGGCCCCATTGCCTTTGAGGTATCTAGCTCACTCAGAAGCCTCTTCACTTCTTCCTCGGTTGTGTGCACTGTGTCCAGCACTTGGTGGTGTGCCCCACCTCTCCGTCTTTCTGGAGTCCCTTCTGTCTCCTCTGTGAACACTTCTTTGAATCTCTTGTTGAGTTCTTCACATACTTCACGGTCATTTCCTGTTGTCTCTCCTCCTTCCTTCCTTAGCCTGATTACCTTGTCCTTGACTGTTGTTTTCCTCCTGATGTGGCTGTACAACAGTTTCGGGTCAGATTTGGCTTTCGCTGCTATGTCATTTTCATATTGTCTTTGGGCCTCCCTTCTTATCTGTGCATATTCGTTTCTGGCTCTACGACTGTTCTCCTTATTCTCCTGGGTCCTTTGCCTTCTATATTTCTTCCATTCCCTAGCACACTTGGTTTTTGCCTCCCTGCACCTTTGGGTAAACCATGGGCTCATCCTGGCTTTTTCATTACTCCTGTTACCCTTGGGTACAAACCTCTCCTCAGCCTCCTTGCATTTTGTTGCTACATATTCCATCATCTCATTAACTGGCTACCCTGCCAGTTCTCTGTCCCACTGAACCCCGTTCAGGTAGTTCCTCATTCCTGTATAGTCCCCTTTCTTGTAGTTTGGCTTCATTCGTCCTGGCCTTCCTGCTTCTCCCTCCACTTGTAGCTCTACTGTGTATTCGAAGCTTAAAACCACATGGTCACTGGCCCCAAGGGGTCTTTCATATGTGATGTCCTCGATATCTGCACTACTGAAGGTG
>NC_091372.1:20394119-20446619 GCF_038502225.1 Cherax quadricarinatus | reverse complement strand
TACTAGCACTATTATTAAGTTGCTGGAACGCTTGGTTGACAAGAGCTCACTATAGCTTTAAGTAATCCGAACTCTCTACCTCTCCTCTAGTTTGGTTTACGTACAGGTCGTTTTATTATCTACAGTTTATTGCAGCCTTTTTCGATCTAGGAAAAAGCTTATGCTAATACCTGATATTACATTATCTTGGCACAAGCCATCCCTGAGACATTACCCATCACGTCCACTAACCCCTATAAGTGTACTCTCCTACCCACAGCCCCAGTATGACCCATATAAATGCCATTTGCATATTAAACTTGAAAGTTCTTCAGTCTGCTGTACTTAACGTGACATACTTATCTTTCCACTAAATATTTATGGTTACATTTCTGCTTTGTTTATGTTGCAGTCTAAATATATTAGTAAACCTAGTTGCTCACTCTCTGACAAGCTAAGAAAAAGAGGAGTACTAGGCTTGCTGATACTAAAAAGACTTCTTCTTTACCGTTTACTGCAGCAGTCCTAATACACATGAACCTTAATTCAGACGCTGTTTCGCCCTAGATGCTTTACCTTACCTTACTCCTATCATCAGAGCCCCTGTGGTAGTTTCTTTTACAAAGGATCGAACTTCTACCAATGTACAATTCTCTCTACACAGATTTAGGACTTTGCTGAACACGATACACTATTGACCAATACACCACTCACGGGTAGATGATCCAGGAAGGATAGGAATGCCCTGAAATTTGAGGGATGTGATTTATTTTATCTACTGTAATGTAACCTTCACTTCTGTTAGAATTTTCTGACAATGTGAGTCAAGTGAGTTTCAAGTGAAAATTTATCATCACTATTAAATTTAACAAGAGGTTGTTTTAACATTTTTCTCCTATAAATATATAATTCATGTTAATTGCTAAACTCATGTGGGTATTTCAGCACAAGTCGTGGTGAAGGCTTGATCCTCAGTCTCCTTTTCTCCTATAAACATTTAAAAAAATTAGACTATTAATAAAGCTCAGTAGTGGCGCCTGACACACTGATATGTGTAAAGATATCTCTATAATGTAAATTTCAAATTATCAGTTTATCCACTATAAAGGTTACTGGATTTTTTGTGAATAAAGGTTTATTTACTTTCTTGTACAGAAAAAGGCCAAGGAATTGTCACTTATAAACGAAATTACTATAGTTATTCTTTATTGAATGTCTTCTTTATACGATGGCCGTCTCCCACCAAGGCAGGGTGACCAGAAATTTTTCTTTTCATAACCACATATCGTTTTTTATTTTATACACACCTTATTGATCTCAAACAATGCATCTCCACTGCCACCAGTTTTCTTGCTGCAACGACCATAACTCACACCAACATAAATGACATTCATAACTCACACCAACATAGTACACATGCTTTTCAGTCGAATATAGAAAGTAGGCAGGAACCAACATTCTTTGGGATCATTCCCTAAGTTTTATGGTCCACTGATTTAACTGATAAACATCTTACTACAGAGGCCTGAACAGTCCAAGCACCATTCTTTCTCTGTTGCCTTTCCAGTAATTCACTTTGACTATCATTAAACCATCCACTGAATCATCTGCTCCTAAATGTCTATATACACCCACTTTCAGCATACTCTCTCTAGTGAAAGTCCTCTTATTCATTACAAGAAATCACTCTTACTCGCATCACCTCACTTTTTTCTCTTTTCACTTTCAACTTTTCTCCTTTTTAACATGCTCCGAGTCTCCTCACCCTTTGCAACTTCTCTTCAGAATTTCCCAAGAGCACTGACTGAAGAGCAAAGAGCATATGTGAAAACTCCCATTCCACATTTATCCAGAAGTTATGTAAAAAATATCATTCGGATTGTGCATTTCAGGATAAAATCTTTATTGTTTCTATGAAGATATTTTCTTGAGCTAGTGGTGTTCATGGCTAACCTACAGATGTTGTCCCCTGGATGATAGTCTAGGACTGATGCTGGAATTACATGTTTCTATCATGACTTTAGCACAGCTGGAATAATTACTCTTGCACCATCTCTTTACTTTCTTCATGATAAAATGACGCAAGTAATAATTCTGAAATACTTTGCCTCTAGAAGGCAACCAAGCATCGGTGATGTTTGGGTCAAAGTGTGGAAAAACCCACT
Organism: Cherax quadricarinatus; assembly: GCF_038502225.1. Classification (NCBI taxonomy): domain Eukaryota; kingdom Metazoa; phylum Arthropoda; class Malacostraca; order Decapoda; family Parastacidae; genus Cherax; species Cherax quadricarinatus. The sequence goes on along the minus strand of NC_091372.1, from coordinate 20,444,475 downwards.
TGTGTACAATTCAGGACGTTATTAAAGTACTTAATAAGTACTCTGAACTGTACACAAGTGTCTTTTTCCACAGTTTCTTGGAATTACCAGACCATTTCAACTGAGTCACTGTGCTAAAAGTTAAAGTATATTCAACTCTGCATTGCCATATCCAGTTAATTATCCATGTTAGTAGATGAATCATCATAAAGAAAAGCTGGGAATGTCACAGTTGTAATTATTCATATACATGTATACTGTAAATGTATACATACAAATCACGAGCCTTTAACATTTCTAAATTGAATGCGAAGGTATGATATATAAAGTGCTAAAAGGGCACAAGATGCCCACTTTGGATTACAGGGAATCGAACTGGGTTCAAGAACTTATTAGCTCACTGCTGTACAGCCTGTTACTGGGGTCCCCATTCATAAAGACCTCAGATCCATCTAACACTGAACTGGGAAATGTTAGCATTGGTCACTGTCTATGACTCAGGCCTCCAAGTTTTCCAGACATTCCGTTGTCCTCACACCAAAACCAGTGCTGAGTGTTACTCCAAATGGCGTCACATTAACCAAAAACTATAATATCCTTGAGTCTTTATCCCAGGGTTTATATTATGTAAATCCGAATAGTTACTCAAGCTCAACACACAAATCACCTAAAAAAATAAACAGTTCAATAATAATGGCAAACAAGTAACGTGAAAAATTTTAGAGGAATCCGGGATATATTTAATTTGATTTAATTCCAGATATCTTAAGGATTAACGGGGTAGTAGCAAAAGTTCTGTTATGTGCACAAACCAGTGAATTCCTTATTCGCCTCAGACACTTTTCATCTGAAGATGGCACTACTGAGGCGACTTATTGAATTAACTATGATCAGCTATGCGCAGAGTAGACAGTGCTGCTGGCGACACCGTGGAGGTGCGCCGAGTCCTCAGTTGTAGAACCAACTGCTTACTGATAACACCTGCTGTGATAAATTCTTGTATCTGACACTAATTCTGGGTCACACACACCTCTGCTGACAATTGAGGTTCACCTGACTTGACTTGCTGATTTATTGTCTACCATCAAGTTCTTTGATCACTGAAACTGCAGACACTTGTTGCTGCTTTTGACAATAAAGATATATTTTAGCATTTCACAACACATTTGACTACCACTGGGTGACCAAGTCAACAGACCCTGCACTGCATTACTTTCAAAATGAACCTCACGTTGCTGTTTTCCACAGCGATTATCCATCATGCTGTCGGGCTGGATCTATTATGGCGCCAGGTCATCGTGGAAACGTCGTGGCTTAATTCAAAAACTATTATGACAAATAATTTAACTCTAGTCCCCATGAGATGCGCCATAACATGTATGACTCTCTCATGGTGTGAGACCTGGTGCCACGACGGAGTCCTCGGCTGCCAGCCCACCAACCTCATCGTCGCGGGTTCCCACCAAACAAACAACACCAACATCAGCGTCTGCTACACGAGACGCTCCCTGCTCCCAGAGTATGCCTTCGGTGCTAGCATCACCTCGTCACTACTTACTTATGCCAGACCACTCACCAATCTCGTTGACGGAATCTACAATTGGGATGTATCATTTTGCCCTAATCTAAATTATATAGTAAGCAATCCGTGGTTCCTGTTGGATTTGAAACGTCCTGTCAGCATTACAAAAATTATCTTAATTGCCCAGCCAAATTCCTATGCAGCAATTTACTTCCGCAACTTCGAAGTCAGGGTTGGAGCTACTCAGCAGACAGGGAACTTTGCCTCCTACACGCTGCTGGGAACATTCATCGGTCCAGGAAAGATAAACCAGAGTGTATCCATGGTGTCCCCTCAACCCATAGTCGGCCAGTATGTCTCAATACAAAAGACTGTGAGCGGTTACTTTACAATTTGTCACCTGGAAATATACTAAGATACTGGAGAGACTGCTGAAGTGTGTATATTAACTTTAAATTTATATAAACTACCATCACAACATCCATTTTTGTGATTTTAAAACTTAAGTTTTTCATGTCTTCAGTGCTTTATGTTTTTTTTAGGACTTGTGACACAATGTTCGGTTTATGTTTAGTATACACAGCAAGCTGCTTTACATTTTCAACTAAGTACAATGGGAATGTTTACATTATTAAAACAACATGATATCTAAAAGTTTTAACTTGCTGCACAGTGTCAAACTTTTAATAATTTGATGCACTGAGAATTTCCTTTGAACATAGATAAAGTTACAGTTTGTTACATAGATAAACGTTACAGTGGCCACTTAGATCCAAGTTACTATTAGTCTAGAAAATATGGAGAACTTGCCCATCATTAGTTGTAACCCTTGGCTGAAAAAGTGAATAATGCAGTAATATATTTAAAGTGGAATATTCAAACGGCGAAATCCAAATATTTTTCCTTGAAGCCCTTTTATCCAGAGTGAGTTTCTGCCTGTCTTAAGGTCCTGTAGTCACAAATGCTCTATAATGATATTTATAATGATATTTATAATACTTTCATAAAGGCAATCACCACTTGTAAATTTGCACATTAGTGGAGGTATTAAGAGAAAATGTGATTGTTATAACTGTTTATCATCTCACTTTAGTTCCAAACATGTATAATCTTTCTCTATATTCACACAGAAAATTTAATATTGCAATAAATAATTTTAGTATGCTTATAATTATACGCCTGTGTTATATATACTCCTACAATCTGTTAACTGTAGACCCCATTGAGTGTGCGCCCATGGCGTGGAGACAAGTCCTGGTGCCACGACAGAGACCACGGGTGTCAGCTCACCAACCTGGTGCCACGACAGAGACCGCGGGTGTCAGCTCACCAACCTGGTGCCACGACAGAGACCGCGGGTGTCAGCTCACCAACCTGGTGCCACGACAGAGACCGCGGGTGTCAGCTCACCAACCTGGTGCCACGACAGAGACCGCGGGTGTCAGCTCACCAACCTGGTGCCACGACAGAGACCGCGGGTGCCAGCTCACCAACCTGGTGCCACGACAGAGACCGCGGGTGCCAGCTCACCAACCTGGTGCCACGACAGAGACCGCGGGTGCCAGCTCACCAACCTGGTGCCACGACAGAGACCGCGGGTGCCAGCTCACCAACCTGGTGCCACGACAGAGACCGCGGGTGTCAGCTCACCAACCTGGTGCCACGACAGAGACCGCGGGTGCCAGCTCACCAACCTGGTGCCACGACAGAGACCGCGGGTGCCAGCTCACCAACCTGGTGCCACGACAGAGACCGCGGGTGTCAGCTCACCAACCTGGTGCCACGACAGAGACCGCGGGTGCCAGCTCACCAACCTGGTGCCACGACAGAGACCGCGGGTGCCAGCTCACCAACCTGGTGCCACGACAGAGACCGCGGGTGTCAGCTCACCAACATGGTGCCACGACAGAGACCGCGGGTGCCAGCTCACCAACCTGGTGCCACGACAGAGACCGCGGGTGCCAGCTCACCAACCTGGTGCCACGACAGAGACCGTGGGTGCCAGCTCACCAACCTGGTGCCACGACAGAGACCGCGGGTGCCAGCTCACCAACCTGGTGCCACGACAGAGACCGCGGGTGCCAGCTCACCAACCTGGTGCCACGACAGAGACCACGGGTGCCAGCTCACCAACATGGTGCCACGACAGAGACCGCGGGTGCCAGCTCACCAACATGGTGCCACGACAGAGACCACGGGTGCCAGCTCACCAACCTCGTCGTCGCGGGTTACTAACAAACAGACAACACCGACATGTACAAGAGGCGCTCAGTCCTCCCAGAGTTTGTGTTCCGTGCTAACATTACCTCGTCATGGGCCAGTTAGTGAGTGCAATGACAGCTCTTGAATTAAGTGATTGGCACAATGTTTAAAATTTGGGCAAAGAGTTCCTCTGTGCCCTGACCTGTCTTCCCAAGCGCTGACCTGACTCTACATACTCACCTGCACCCTTGAGAAGGGAAACACTTCTATAAATAAAAGTTCCCCTTTCACTTGTCTATCTTCTGAAGGGGACCCCAACAGGAGGTCAGAATATAGAGACCAAATAATTTTTTGAGTGTGTGTGTGTGTGTGTGTGTGTGTGTGAGTGTGTGTGTGTGTGTGTGTATGCATGTATTTAATGTTCCTGCATGTCTCAAGTGTGACACCTGATGCCACAACTGAGTCTTTGGATGCCAGCTTACCAACCTCGTCATCATTGGGGGGGGCTGTATAGCCCTTTTGGCTATACAGCGTCTGCCCCACGAGACGCTCCCTCCTGTCAGAGTATGCCTTTGGTGCTAAGATAAAGTGAGATAAGATAAGATTTCTTTCGGATTTTTAACCCCGGAGGGTTAGCCACCCACGATAACCCAAGAAAGTCAGTGCGTTATCGAGGACTGTCTAACTTGTTTCCATTGGGGTCCTAAATCTTGTCCCCCAGGATGCGACCCACACCAGTCGACTAACACCCAGGTGCCTATTTGTTGCTAGGTGAACAGGACAACAGGTGTAAGGAAACGTGTCGAAATGTTTCCACCCGTCGGTAATCGAACCCGGGCCCTTAGTGTGTGAAGCGGGAGCTTTAGCCACCAGGCCACCGGGCCAAATCACCTCGTCAAAACGTGCTAATAGTACCAGACGGAATCTACAACTGGTATTTAATAAATTGCCCTTTTCTAGACATCATAGTAAGTAACCCGTGGTTCTCTGTGGATTTGAAGCGTCCTTATAGCATTACCAAAATTAACTTATTCGCTCAGCCCACTAAAGATACTGTATCTTGCCTCCGCAACTTCGAAATGAGAGTTGGAGCTACTCAGCAGACAGGAAACTTTACCTACTACACGCTGCTGGGAACATTCACCGGTCCAGGTTCGCCCAACCGGAGAATGTCCATCGTCTCCCTTCAGTCCATAGTCGGCCAGTATGTCTCAATAAAAATATTATAATAAAAAATAAGAGCTAAACCTACAAGGGTAATACAGCGCCGCCGGGCAGGGAAGGATGAAGGGGTAATGGGTAGCAAGAGGGAGAGGGATGATTATTAGGTCATGTAGTGCAGTGGGGCAGTGGATAGTGCAGGAGTAGAGGGTAGCAAGAGATTGAGGTATAAAGGGCTGTGAGGAGTGCTAGAGGTATCACCATTAGAGTTTGTGCAATAAATCAGTTGCTGTCAATAAGTCAATGAGAGAGTCTGGGTTAATGGTGGATCCATCAGCAAGAAAGGAAGGCAAAGTAAGGGCAGTAGAGTGGTGACGACGTTGGAGGTAAATTCTGCATGCTCGTTGATAGAGTAAACAGTCCAACAGAATGTGGCTAACAGAAACTAGAACCTGACAATTCTCACAGAGTGTAACAGGTCGCCTCTCTATGAGATACCCGTGAGTAAGACGAGTGTGGCAGATGCAAAGACAGGAGAGAGTAGTCTCCCAACCTCGACACTGATAAGAAGACTGCCAGAAACCTATACTCGGTTTAATTGAATGTAGTTTATTATAGAGCAGATTAGATCAACTTTGTTGCCAACGGGTGCGGAGGTGGGTAGCAATTACAGCAAATAATCTGTGAATGGAACACTTGTATATGAAACTGGAGGGACATTGCCTTTTATGTCAACATGGTCGGGGACCAAACAGAAAAACTATCTTTGTGCTTGCTAGAGATACAGAATAACCAAAGATGGATACGAAGAACCCGGGGATGAGGTGTATCAATTTTTCATATAGCCTGTAAAGAACTAAGGGAGTCTGAAACGACCACAGATGGTGACAGGCACAGATGAAATACGGATAAGTGCTACAAGAATGGCATACAATTCAGCCGTAAAAATGCTAGCCTAGGATAACTGCCCTCGCACGACGCAGTCTGGAAACACAGCTGCGAATCCGACGCCGAGAGTAGACTTGGAACCATCAGTGTACACTGCGATAGCATGAGAATGAGATCGGAAGGGGTTAAGAAAACGAGAGCGACAAGCCACCATTGGCAGTTGGACTTTCACACATGGCAGTTGGAAAAAACAGACATGAACTGTCGGAACTTCCCAGTAACACCCGGATTGCCATGGCAGTCACCTCCACCAAAGACACCGCAAGACTCCAAGCAGACATCAGCCAAATCTTCAAATGGACCACTCAAAACAATATGAAGTTCAATGAGGAGAAATTTCGACTCTTCAGATATGGAAACTTTGACGAAATTAAAAATGTATAAGGGTATACAACAAATTCTAACCATACAATAGAGCGAAAAAGTAATGTGAAGGACCTGGGAGTGATAATGCAAGAGGATCTCTCCTTCAAAGACCACTACAATGTATCTTCCACATCTGCCAGGAAAATGATAGCAGGGATAATGAGGACCTTCAAAATTAGGGATGCCAAGCCCATGATGATTCTCTTCAAATTGCTTGTTCTCTCTAGGTTGGAATACTGCTGTACACTAACGGCCCCCTTCAAGGCTGGCGACATTGCTGACCTGGAGAGAGCACAAAGAACTTTCACGGCACACAATTACGATAAGAAACCTAAATTACTGGGAACGGTTGAAGGTTCTTGATCTGTATTCGCTGGAATGCACGCGAGAGAGATACATGATAAAATACACTTTTAAGGTCCTGGAGCAATTAGTACCAAACCTGCACACGAAAATCACTCCCTATGAAAGCAAAAGACTCAGCAGGAGATGCAACATACCCCCAATGAAAAGCAGGGGTGCCACAAGTACATTGAGAGACAACACAATAAGTGTCTGGGGCCCAAGACTGTTCAACTGCCTCCCAGCATATATAAATGGGATTACCAATAGACCCCTGGCTGTCTTTAAGAAGGCACTATGCAGGCAATGAAAGTCAGTACCTGACCAACCAGGCTGTAGTTCATGTGTCAGTTTGTGTGCAACAAGCAGTAACAGCCTGGTTGATCAGTCCCTGATCAACCATGAGGCCTGGTCTCAAACCGATCCGCGGGGATGTTGACCCCCGAAACCCTCTCCAGGTAAACTCCAGGTAAGGGAGTTGGGAAAAGTGAGTTGCTACATGAATGTAGAAAGGCGGTAACTGAAGAGAAGACAAGAGCTAATGTATTTGAAGAGAAAAGAAACGGTGCGAAAAGCACCGAGGCTTAAATGGTGATTGATGGGATTAAGGCTAGAGAGAGTTGCAGGAGAGGCCTCTGAATATATCTGGTAGCCATAATCAATTTTCGATAAAATTACGGCTGAATGTAGTTGAAGGAGAGTTCTACAATAAACCCACCATGAAAGATGAGCGAGGGTTTTAAAAGGAGGTTCAGCCGGCTGTGACAAGCTGCCTTCAGAGGGGTAATGTGAGGTTTCCAGGATAACCTACGGTCAAACAGAAAGCCGAGAAACCTGACCGTATCACTTTCTGGAATACTTGAGCAATAGAAGTACAATGGATGATCAGAGATGACAGAACGTCTAGTGAAAGTAATTTGATGAGTTTTAGTACTAGAAAATTTAAACCAATGAGTGGTGGCCCAACTGGAAACACAGTTGACCGCATGCTGGAGAGAAACTGCAATGAGATGACAGTCAGTCCCTGCACAAGCTATAGCGAAGTCACAACATAGAGCGACGATGACCAAATATTGGATGGAACAACAGAGGCCAGATCATTTACAGCAAGGAGAAAAAGTGTTGTGTTCAGAACACACCCCTGGGTGACACCTTCAGCTTGAACAAAGTCCGGGGAAAGCATATTATTAACCCAAACAAGTTAAGAAGTATATTATTAACCCAAACAAGTTAAGAAGTTCTTAAGGAAAAATGGTAGATTGCTGCTGAGGCCTAAGGAGTGGGTCTGGGCCAAGATATTATACCTACAAATTGTGTTATATGCCTTCTCAAGGTCAAGATGTCGATAACTGAGTAGTTATTGGCAAAGGCGTTATGGACATACGTATCTAAGCATAGTAAGGGGTCAGTGGTAGAACGACCCTCACAAAAGCCATATTGACTAGTGGAGAGACTGTTGTGTGTCTCCAAATACCACATCAAACGTCTATTCACCAGATGCTCCATCACCTTGCAAACTGCACTGGTAAGAGCAATAGGACGATAGTTTGAGGCATCATGTTCTGTAGTACCCGGTTTGCGGAAAGGGAGAACAATGGTAGATTTCCACAGCTGGGGAAGAACTCCTTGTGACCAAATAAGATTAAAGAGTTGTAAGAGGACTGCAAGGGCTGACTGATATAAATCTTGTGGCATACGAATATGAATGCCGTCAGGCCCAGCTGCCGATTATCGACAAGCTGAGAGTGTTGCCTCCAGTTCCAGAAGTGTAAAAGGCACATTATTAAGTGTTTCAGAGGACAAGGAGGTTTTATGTGGTAGAGTACAGGAGACGGAAGAAGGAGGGTGAGTAAAGATAGGGGAGATGATAGAGTGTACCAAAATAGGGGGGACGAAATGGTAGAGGGAACTAGAGAAGAAGCGTGGGAGGGGACAGGAGAGGAAGTGACCTGGGAGGGTGCAGAAGAGGAAGTGACCTGGGAGGGGGCGGAAGAGGAAGAAACTTGGGAGGAGACAGGGGAAGAAGGTACTGTACGAGGAGGAGGATGAACCTCCACACTCGTTTACACAGCCAGTTAGAGATGAAGAGCCGGGTACAGAGAATGGGAAGAAAAAATAAGCAGATTGCAGAAGGGAAGGAGGAATGAAAGTAGATTTTAACAATAGGGATGTTTTGGACTTCGGAGATGGAGAGGGACAAGGAGGAGTAGGTGCTGTACGAGGTCTTGTAGACACACAAACTTTTGAGTGAGAAGAGGAAGAGGTGAGAACAGAATGAGTTGCCGAGGTAGGGTCCTCCGAGTCCAGGACAGCAAAAGAATTAGACAGGATTGACTGTGGAAGGGGTGACCACAGAGAAGGCTGCAGAAGTTGGGACCTTAGAAGAGGGAGGACGTTTAGTAACTCGAGAATAAGAAATATGAGGAAGTTTCCCATGGAGGTGTAGATGAGAGAATGCAATAGCATATGGGATGCCTTTTGCCACTGTGAGACAACGGATTTCACTCTCATTTCAGTAAACTTGGCAACGGCGAGAGTAAGATGGGTGAGCCTCATGACAATTAACGCAAGAGGGAGGTAGACTACAAGACGTATTGGCATGGTTGTCCGTGCCACAGACTGGGCATTCAACCATGGACCTGCAATATTTTGCTAGACGACCAAAACGCCAGTAATTTCTACACTGTTGCAGTGTAGGGATCACCTTTCGAACTTGCAAACGGTGTCCCACAATATATACAGAGGACGGAAGCTCACAGCAGTCAAAAGTTATGTGGGAGGACGTAAGTGTCTACTTTGAGGATTGGGAGGTCTTGGAGCTCTAGCTGTTCCATAATGTCATCGTCACATGTCTGGAAATTCTGTTGGGCAATAGTATGGGGCAGAATGATGTTTCCACTACAAGAATTGAGGGAATGATGTTTTTCAACAGTTACAGGAATAGTATCGATAGTTGTAAGGAAAGATCGTGAGCTTGGTTAGCATTCTGGACAGTGATGATGCATGTATCCCTCTTGAGAGCATGAAAGGATATGTCTCTACCAACATGGCATAAGAGTACCTTGCCAATACTATGGTCCAAAAGATAGGCAGAAGACGAAGTCGGTAGTAGAGTAAAAAACATAGTCCATTGTGTATTTTGAAACATTGCGTGTAAAAGGAGTGCGTGACGTGCCATTCTTTTTTGAGTAGAATGAGAAATAAGCGAAGAAATATCATCAAGTAAAGGTCTTGGGCATTTAGGTGTGGTACCAGAGTTGGTCCGACGTGGGACGGGCAGGCGATCTGAAAATTGATAAATTAGACACATGTGCAACTCTTGGGTATCTTTACTGAGGAAACGTTTCGCCGCACAGTGGCTTCATCAGTCCATACGTAGGAGAAACTTGAAGAACAGGAGGAGAATGAGGTAATCAGTCCCTCAACCTTGAGTCGATGTGTTCAGTCCATCAATCTATTCAAGATTGATGGACTGAACTCATCGACTCAAGGTTGAGGGACTGATTACCTCATTCTCCTCCTGTTCTTCAAGTTTCTCCTATGCCGAATATGTAAAACTGGTCAATTAGCAAGAACTCATTTAAAATTAAGTACTTTCGAAAATTTTCTTTTATACTTTTAAAGATATATTTTTATCATTAATGTTAATGTAAAAATTTTTAATTTTGCACCAAAAGAATCTCAGAAAACTTACCTAACCTTATTATAACATGAGTAATTTATTTTAGCCTAACCCAACTAAATATATTTTAAATTTGTTTACAATAATTTAATACTAAACAAACTCAGTGAAATATATTTTTTTCGTTAGGTTCAGAATGATTTTGGCGACATTATAGTATACACAAATTTTCACTTTTCTTATATGACAAGATGAGCGTTGCTGTTTAAGCCAAGATCGCAAGTTCTGCCTATTCGGCACGACATATATATATATCTATCTATATGTATATATATATATATATATATATATATATATATATATATATATATATATATATATATATATATATATATATACATATATATATACATATGAATATATAAAACGCTTGGAATTTCGCGATTTTTTCACAGTGGTTGTTTTGCTTATTATATATGTATGTACGTATGTATGTATGTGTGTGTGTGCTCACCTATTTCTACTCACCTATATGTGGTTGCAAGGGTCGAGTCATAACTCCTGGCCTCGCGTCTTCACTTTTTGCAACTGGTTCCTCTCTCTCCCTGCTCCGTGAGCTTTATCAAATCTCTTCTTTAAACTATGTATGGTTCCTGCCTCCACCACATCACTTGCTAGACTATTCCACTTCCTGACTACTATATGACTGAATAAATATTTCCTAACATCCCTTTGACTCATCTGAGTCTTCAGCTTCCAAGTGCGACCTCTTGTTTCTGTGTCCTCTCTCTGTAACATCCTGTCGAAGGCCTTCGTGCAGTCCAAGAAAACGCAGTCTATCCACTCCTCTCTCTAGTGTCTTACTTCTGTCACCTTGTCATAAAACTCCAGTAGGGTTGTGACACAGGAGTTTCCTTCTCTGAAACCGTGCTGGTTGTCGTTTATAAGCTTGTATCTTTCTAGGTGCTCTACCACTCTTCTCCTGAGGATCTCCATAACTTTGCATACTATACACGTCAGTGACAAATTTTTGTAATTTAATGCCTCGTGTCTGTCTCCTTTCTTAAAAATTGGGACTATATTTGCCATCCTGCATACCTCAGATAGTTTCCCAGTTTCAATGGATATGTTGAAGATTTTTGTTAGTGGCACACACAGCAGGCTCTGGTGGCCTGGTGGTTAACGCTCTCGCTTCACACGGTGAGGGCCTGGGTTCGATTCCCAGCCAGAGTAGAAACATTGGACGTGTTTCTTTCCACCTGTTGTCTATGTTCCCCATCAGTAAAATGGGTACCTGGGTGTTAGTCGACTGGTGTGGGTCGCATCCTGGGACACTGACCTAAGGAGGCCTGGTCACAGACCGGGCCGCGGGGGCGTTGACCCCCGGAACTCTCTCCAGATAAACTCCAGATAAACAGCATCTCTGCTTCCTCTCTAAGGATCCACGGAGAGATGTGGTCTGGTCCCACCGCCTTTGTGGTATTAAGTTCACATAGCAGCTTCTTCACCTCCTCCTCGGTTATGTGTACTTCATCCAGCACTTGTTGGTGTACCTCTTTATTCTGAATTCCTGGAGTCCTTCCTGTCTGCACTGTAAATACTTCTTTAAATCTCAGGTTGAGCTCCTCATATACCTCTTGGTCGTTTCTTGTGAACTCTCCACCTCTCTTCCTCAGCCTGATTGCCTGGTCCTTGACTGTTGTTTTCCTCCTGATTTGGCTATACAACAACTTCAGGTCAGACTTGACTTTCGAAGCTATGTCATTTTCGTATTGTCGTTGTGCCTCCCTTCTTATCTGTGCATATTCGTTTTTGGCTTTTCGGCAGTTCTCTTTATTTTCCTGGGTCCTTTGTCTTCTGTACCTTTTCCATTCTTTAGCACACTTTAGTTTTTGCCTCCCTACACCTTTGGGTGAACCAAGGACTCACTCTGGTCTTCCCATTATTTCTATTTCCTTTGGGAACAAACCTCTCCTCTGCCACCTTGCATTTTGTTGTCACATCGTTCATCAATTTTGTTATTGGTTTTCCTGTCAATTTTCTCTCCCACTGAGCGTCTTGCAGAAAGTTCCTCATGCCTGTGTAGTCCCCACCTTTGTAGTTTGGTTTATCCCATCATATTCCTGATACCCTCTCAAATTCTAGCTTAACTATGTAATGAAAGCACAGAACCACATGATCACTAGCTCCAAGAGGCCTTTCGTTTGTGATATCCTTGATGTCCAAACTACTAAAGGTGAATACTAGGTCCAGTCTTGCTGGATCATCCTCACCTTTCTCTCTGGTAGTGTCTCCAACATGTTGATACATGAGGTTTTCCAGTACCACATCCATCATCTTGGCACTGTATGTTTCGGGACCCCCATGGGGCTCCAGGTTTTCCCAGTCAATCTCCTTGTGATTGAAAACACCCATAACTAGTAACTTTGCTCTCCCCAAGTAAGTTTTTCTGGCCACCTCAGCTAGTGTGTCTACCATTGCTTTGTTGCTTTCATCATATTCTTCTCTGGGTCTCCTGCAGTTCTATAGTGGGTTGTACATTCCTACAATTATCACCTTATGGCCAACAGACTGGATTGTTCCTACTATGTAGTCCATTTCTCCCATTCCATCCAGTCCTTCCATTTCCTCGAATCCCCACCGGTTTTTAATGAGCAGTGCAACTCCTCTTCCCCCTCTGCTCCCTCTATCTTTCCTGAGGGTTTGATATCCAAGAGGAAAGATTGCATCTGTTATCATTCTGGTGAGTTTCGTTTCTGTGAGTGCCATTATGTCTGGGGATGCCTCCTTGATTCTATCATGCCACTCCTCACACTTTGTTATTCCGTCTGCATTTGTTTACCAAGCCTTCAACTTCTTTTCTAAAACTGTAGTCTTTGTGGTTGCAGTGAAGGTGAAGTTTATAATAAGCTGGGAGGGGGCATTGGGTATGGCATGGGTATTTTGGGTTAAAATGTTTGGTTGCTTTGGGGTGCTCTGGTGTACTCACCTAATTGTACTCACCTAATTGTGGTTGCAGGGATCGAGACTCAGCTCCTGGCCCTTCCTCCTCACTGATCACTACTAGGTCCCCTCTCTCCCTGCTCCATGAGCTTTATCATACCTCGTCTTAAAGCTATGTATGGTTCCTGCCTCCACTACATCACTTGCTAGACTATTGCACTTCCTGACTACTATGTGACTGAAGAAATAGTTCCTAACATCCCGTTGACTCATCTGAGTCTTCAACTTCCAAGTGTGACCTCTTGTTTCTGTGTCCCGCTCCCTGGAACATCCTGTCTCTGTCCACCTTGTCTATTCCACGCAGTATTTTGTGTGTTGTTATCATATCTCCCCTAACCCTCCTGTCCTCCAGTGTCGTCAGCCCGATTTCCCTTAACCTTTCTTCTTATGACACTTCCCTAAGCTCTGGAACTATCCCTGTCACTACCCTTTGCACTTTCTCTAATTTTTTTGATGTGCTTGACCCGGTGTGGGTTCCAAACCGGTGCCTAACATACACGGTGTACAGTGTCTTGAACGATTCCTTGCTAAGGTATCGGAACGCTATTCTCAGGTTTGCCAGGCGCACATATGCTGCAGCAGTTATCTGGTTGATGTGTGCTTCCAGAGACGTGCTCGGTGTCATACTCACCCCAAGATCTTTCTCCTTGAGCGGGGTTTGCAGTCTTTGGCCACCTAGCCTATACTCTGTCTGCGGTCTTCTTTGCTCTTCCCCGATCTTCATGACTTTGCATTTGGCGGGGTTAAATTCGAGAAGCCAGTTACTGGACCAGGTGTTCAGCAAGTCCACATCTGTAGGTAAAACGCATGGGCAAGAATTAGGCAAATATATTCCGAAACATTTCGCATTCAGTAGAGTACAGAAGTATTCAGGAGCACTAGAGATGTGAAGACGATGTAATCAGTCCATCACCCTTGAAGTCGGAGATTTGAGGTTGTCAATCCCTCAGCCTGGAGAAGAGTTCTGTTCCATAGTCTGAAACAATCTGAAGGGGGCTGTAGTGCAAATTTCCGCGCGCGCTCACCCAAAAATCGAAAAATTATGGAAATTGAGTTATATATACCGAAAAATAGCTTAACTCTTTGGCAACACAATGGTACCAGAATGAATGTTCTACGACGTTTCTACAAGAAATTATAGTAATTTATATCAGGTATGGTGACGGTGATACTGGTAGCGAGTCTGCTCACGGCCAGTATATTTTTTGGATTTTTTTCCTTGTTTTTTATCGCTTTTTCTTGCATTATTCTTTCTAATATAATAACTGACTATTTGGCATCATAAAACAGTAGGCGGAGATTATCCGTAGACTTGGAGACAACAGGAACCATGTGGGAACACTCGGCACTGTTCCCGCTCCAGAGAGTGCCAGGAGAAATCACTTCATTATTACGCTTATATATCAACTCTACGGCTTATTTGTCTATCAGAATTGATTTAATATGATATAATAAACACTATAAATAACATACAAACATGTTATATACTCTAGACTGAATAAAATAGGCCATAATATGGCGAGAGATTATCAGGAATATTTCGATATTATTGAGCTACTCCTCTCCATGTCGTATTCTTTGGTTTCTGAGTAAGAGAAAACGGTGTTTTGAAGAGGATAACTACACTAGAACATCAGTTTACTAAGAAATACACCCAAACAAACGCGATTTTCGCGATTTTTTTTTTTTTTTGAGAGGGGGGCCGGCCGGCGCTCCCGGCCAATATCTCGCAAGTAACTTATTCACGTAGTCCATAATTCTTCCTTTATTACTTAATGAAATGAAATAATATTCACAGAAATTGTAGAATAATGATTTCTCTAATTTACACCAACAAATTTTTGGAAATATTCCAAATACTTTGGGAGTTATGTGGGAGTAAAGGGCAGATTTTTTTGCAATATTCCAGGAACTTACAAACTTTATTTTTTTTTGTGAAATAAGGATAAGCTATTTAGAGGAAAGCTTACGATGAAAATTAGTATTAGCATTATGGAAAATTTTCTAGGGTGATTACCTCTATGTACCTCAACATTACATGCATACAAGTAAACTCATTGTTTACCATAGTCACCCCGTGTAGACATGTGAGAAAACTTAACCACCCCTGGTCACGGCAGGTGGTTCCTTCGACCTCACAATTTTATCCATATCTATCCGAGACCAGTATGGATTGGATAGCACCCACAAGTACGGTGCTACTAATTAATTGTGGACTGTGTAGATTATATTAGTGTAACTGAATGAAGGGAGGGGGTAGGTTACACATGGATATATCCATCAAGGAAAAACACTTGTACATAATCTCACCACTTACCAGATATTCTCTGGTGGTCACTTGATGTAGCTGGATCACTCATAACCTATTCAATTACAACATACCTAACTGGCCAGTATCAGTCTGCTATAACTAGAAGGGTTACTTAACTGTGGGTGATTGATACTCCTTATTTCCTCCATTCACCATCTCATTTCGATGTCCTGCTACACCGACACGGTTCTTATTCCAGCAGAACAAGGTATCCATCGGTTTGTCCCGGTTTAGAAGTCGTGACTCCATAAAGCCTTCTGATCTACCAGAAAGGAAAGGAGTTAGAAGTTAATTGAGGAAGCCAGACTGTGAAGTGAGATGGGAAGGGGAGTGTGTGATAAGGGGTTAACTGTAAGGGTTTTGTGAAGTTAAGGGAAAAGTGAGCAGTGAAGAGGGTTTTGAAGAGGAAATTTTACTAGTAATTCAGTGGTGATTGCTAAAGGAGATACTAAGTGTACTAGGGACTGGAAAAGAGAAATAAATATTATTGTATATGAGTAAAAGAGTGAAGAGTGAAAATGGCAGGCATTAGGGGGGTACAGGCTGCCATAATTATATTTATATTTCTTCTTCAATTCCATGAAGAAAGAAATCAGTCATGGGGGTTGGAAAAGGTGAATGGAGTAACAGTGCCCTGGACAGTAAAAGCCCAACAGTTGCCATCCTACCAGAAAAGTAAATGTCACTATCACCGCAAGGTATGGCAACACCGCATACCCAAACAAAAACAGTGGCACACAGCTCTTATTGTAGCACTCTTAAGTGGTGATATCCAAATTAATCCAGGACCTCAAACTATTGTGCAGAGGCAAAACAGACAGATAAATGACGGCGATAATGACGGTCTAGTAGCTAGGAATGATAACCTTAACTCCATATATAATGCATACATAGGTCAATGTGAGACAATACAGCCATTATTATCTCAAACACTACCAAACAGGTGCATACACTGTACTAAAGTACGCATGAAAAACAGAAAAGGAGCCTTATATAAAATGTGTAAGGGGTGGGTGCATGATGGATGGATGTACAATTATAACAACGGTGCCAGAATTCATTTTGTGTGTAACAAATGCACTTTGGCACAGTTACCATTTAGCAGTGATGACATTGATTTACCTAAATTTAATACAAATGACCCATTGCCATATATTGATGATTATGATTGTTTTATGAGAACAGGCCTTCACTTTATTCATGTCAATGCAAGATCACTTCTTCCTAAATTGGCAGAGATTAGGATTCTAGCTAACAAAATTAGGGCGGCAGTTATAACCATCTCTGAATCTTGGTTGGATGAAACGGTGACTGACGACGAGGTCAAAATAGATGGTTACAATATAAAATGCTTAGATAGGAACAGAAAGGGTGGTGGAGTATGTGCCTACATTAGAAATGACTTAGCTTACAACCCAAGACCAAATTTAAATAACAATAAACTGGAGATTCTATGGTTTGAAGTGCTGCTTCCTAAGACCAAACCCATCTTAGTAGGAACTAGTTACCGCCCTCCTACCCAGGACCAGTTCTTAGAAGACTTTTCCAGAGTCTTGTCTGGAGTTTGAAAACAATTGCGAGACAATAATACTGGGTGACTTCAATATCTGTTTTCAGCAGCAAAATAACGGGCTATGCAAAAGGTATAAGCAAATTCTAGGATTAAATAGTTACACTCAATGGTTACACTAATTAATACTCCAACCCGGATCACACAGTTCTCAGCCACCCTAATTGACGACATACTTTGTAACAGCTCTGAGAACATTAGTCAGTCAGGCGTCATTACCACAGGTCTTAGTGATCATTTCATCATTTACTGCACCAGGAAAATCACTAGGGATAGGATATGCCTACACAGGACAATAAAAATGAGGTCAACTAGAAACTACAGTAAAGAAACACTGGTAAATAGGCTACACAATTGTGACTGGACAGAGATAACAAGTTGCACGGACGTAAACGATGCCTGGGAAAAATTCAAAACAATGTTCACTACCATCCTTGATAATATTGCACCAGTTAAAGAGGTTAGGATTAAACAAAGAACTGAACCCTGGATGA
Organism: Cherax quadricarinatus; assembly: GCF_038502225.1. Taxonomy (NCBI): domain Eukaryota; kingdom Metazoa; phylum Arthropoda; class Malacostraca; order Decapoda; family Parastacidae; genus Cherax; species Cherax quadricarinatus. Next base: position 20,426,955 of record NC_091372.1, on the reverse strand, counting down.
ATACTGAGATATTAGATAATATGAAATTCAGAGACCAGCTGCTAAAAAGATTTAAAACAAACAGACAGGATATTGCAGCACTAAATGAATTCCAAAGGGTGAGGAACAGAGTACAGAGACTTATAAAAGGAGCAAAGGCAAAGCACTACTGCTCAAAAATTGATGAGTATAAGCATAACCCCAGAAAGCTCTGGCAACAACTAAAACATTTGGGGTATAGCCATAAGCCAGTAGATAGGTCTAACATAGTACTCACTATCAATAATGAGGTATGCTATGAAACATCTAAGGTGGCAAATTGCTTTAATTCATACTACACATCTGTTGCATCAACACCAGTAAGTAAACTACCAGCTACATCAAATACCTTTAACACAGACTCTGATAAGTTTCAAACATACTATACCAATAAAGGGGTAACCCCAAACAGTTGTCAACTAGTAAGTGTATCTCATGACTTTATTCAAAAAGAACTAAGCAGGTTAAACCCAACTAAGAGCACAGGCCCTGATAACATCCCATCTAAGTTCCTAAAAGATGGTGCTTCTGAACTGTCAATCCCTATTGCTCACATAATAAATCTATCAATCACCACTAATACCGTACCAGAGGGGTTCAAGGAGGCCAGAGTTACTCCTATCTTCAAGAAAAATAGTAGGTCTGATGTAAGCAACTATAGGCCTGTTAGTATACTCAGTATAATACCTAAAATTCTAGAGAGGGCGGTGTATTCTCAAGTAGTTAAGTACCTTAATGACAACAACATTCTCCATAACTATCAATCGGGCTTTAGAAGATCCTACTCAACCGACACCTCCCTTATTAATCTGATGGATTACCTGAGAACTGAAATGTCAAAGGGGAACCTCATAGGTATGGTAACTTAGACCTGCAAAAGGCCTTCGATACTGTCAACCACAATATATTATGTAATAAACTTCAAGCTATTGGTATAGGTTCTGTAGACTGGTTTAAGTCCTACCTTAGCAACAGGAGACAAATAGTCAAAATCAACAAAACAGAATCAGAACCCCTGCCGATAACATGTGGAGTTCCCCAAGGTAGTATTCTGGGTCCCTTATTATTATGTTATGTCAATGATATGCCTATCAGTGTCAAGTGCAAACTCCTACTGTATGCAGATGACAGTGCTCTGTTAGTGTCAGGTAAAGACCCAAAAGATATTGCTAATGTTTTAACACTGGAACTGGAGTCCTGCAGCAAATGGTTAGTAGACAACAAACTATCATTACACCTCGGGAAAACTGAAGCCATTCTCTTTGGCACGAAACATAAACTGAGAAGGGTAAATAACTTTAATGTTCAATGTAATGGGGAGCCCATTACTTTGGTTTCATCAGTAAAATATTTGGGAATCCCCTTTGACCCATGCATGTCAGGAGAATTGATAGGGAACAGTGTAGTAAAGAAAGCGAATGCCAGACTGATGTTCCTGTATAGACAAGCACAGTGTCTACCTACTGAGGCTCGCAGGACCCTATGTTTAGCCTTTATACAATGCCATATGGATTACGCTTGCTCTTCTTGGTACTCTGCCTTGACAAGAAAACTGAAAGATAGACTGCAAATCACCCAGAACAAAATCGTAAGATTCATCCTGGGGCTGGGACCAAGACAACATGTAGGCCAGGATGAATTACAGCAGTTGGATATGCTGAATGTTGAAGACAGAGTAAAACAACTGAAGCTAAATCATGTTTATAAAATTGCTCACAAACAGTGTCCAGAATATCTTGCTGTCAATTTTGTCAAGGTTGGGAACCAAAGCAATCATAGTACTAGGGGGAGAGAGCACAACTTTGTAGTACCCACAGTCAGTGGCCAGGCTTCAAACACCTTTTATTGTACAGCAATAAAGGAATAGAACAGACTATCCGCACATGTCAAAGCCAGTCATAGCATGAACCAGTTCAAGAAGAGTGCCAAAAGGTGTCTGATGAATGTAGCTACAGAAAGGGAGGGGAATGATTTTCTATTTTTTATCTAAGATAAATGTAAATTTTACTTTATTCCTAGTAATGACCCTCGTATTGTAGATAGTCTTAATGACCCTCGTGTAGTAGATAGTCTTTTTAGTATGATAATAAGATGTTATCTTCATTATAAAATAATAAGAAAATATTATAACCTTTATATTATAATAATAAGGTAAAAGGACCCCAATGGAAATAAGTCACTCTGTCTGACTTTTTTGGGTTATCCTAGGTTCTCTACACATGCTGCTATGTATGATAATTCTATGTAACTGTATTTGTGTATACCTGAATAAACTTACCTACTTACTTACTTCACTATCCTCGGGACAGGAACAACGAGGTAAACATGTGCACACACACTCTGGGAATGGCAGTTCATTTCGCTTCAACGATTCCTAAACTTAGTGTTATTATCACTGATTACATTACGATTTACAAGACGGTTTAATGTCTCAAAATTATTGTACACATTGGAGGCCACTTCATTAAGATTTGAGACCGATGAGTGATGATTAAATCACGGGTAATTTTCCCCAGGACACAGTCCATGGCGACGAGGCAGTCACCACCGGTCCTACCATTATTCGCTCATTTTACCACCTTATTTACAGTGGTGCCGTCAATCACGTTCCCTCACTCTTCACCAGGGACAGTCACGACACTTCCTATTATGAAGTGAGGCCTATATTAATCCTTAGGCCGCCGTGAACGCCAATTTCCTGGTCCCATATTTTCACAGCCTCTTAAACCCATTCAAAACACTGCCCCCTCTCCCATGCCACAAGTCGACTTCTACCCTATTTTCAAATACATTTTTGACCCATATCGACACATTAAACACCTATTAGGCGCTATAGCTTCAGAAAATTAAAATATTTTCCACAAACATTGTTCTCTCGTCACCAAGTGTCCAAACAACCTTACATAGTCCCATGTAAGAATGAATGTGGGCACAAGGGCATTTTCAGTAAATCAGTTTTTTCTCAGTTGTTGTTTGAGGTATATTTTTGATAAATGTTTTCAAGAAAGAGTGAAAACACTTTGTCTTGTGCACAAATTTTGCCCTACAACGTCCTATGGCACAAGCGACAGTGTGGAGACATATACTGTCAGAAGGAGAGGTGCAGGGTGGAAGAAGAGAGAAGGTAGTTCACTGAGAGGTCGCGTCCCTCTCAGATCCAACAATTCTCACTTGAAAATGTTGTCCAAGGTGTTTTCTCTTCTGTACCAAGATGCCCTTGTGTTGCTGTGTCTGACAGAGTGAATATCAACAAGTTGTTAGGTAAGACACCTGGGCAACAGTTCCTCCTACGCAGTAGGTGACACGTTTCGGAATAAAGTTGCCTAACTGTTACCAATGTGTATTATCTAACAACATGCATTTTCTGACTTCATCGTTACTTATACGAGTCCTTTTAATAACTGACTGTAGCACTCGTTATTTGCTCTAGGACTAGGTCTCGCTATGACTCTTGTGGGTATCAGTTAAAGGTTTTTCCCGCTTCATCTTCATAAGTCAAAGGAACTCAAATACATCCAGATAACCACACCCATATTCTGTCGTTTATAAATCTTACGATATGCTTCATTTTCACGACGGTCATCATTTTTCTATTCACATAACTTTTCATTCCTAAACCATGTCTACAAATTGGGCACTTTAAAGAGGCTATGCCTCTTTAAATGGCTTCAAGGAAAAGTATGTTTACATACAGAGGGTTTCAAAGAGACTGACCCAATTTCATAGCTTTCTGCTTTGAAATTGTGTCACTAATTTTGAAATGTATAATTCTGTGAATGCACTCGAGAAAATGTTTAATTCTCATAAGCGGAATCGCGAATAGCAGATTGAGTATCGAGCCTCCATCACATTAATAATAATAATAATAATAATAATAATAATAATAATAATAAGTTGGACACCAGAAAGGGCTAAACTCCAGAATTATATCATCATTAAACTCATGGGGAAACATCAAATCCATATGTGTCATCGAGCGCCTGGGAAAACGGAAGGTAATCAGGTTCCATTCATATAAGGTGAGGTCAGTTCCTAGTCCTGTAATCATGAGCCCTCACGGGTGTCAACAAGCCTCGCATAAGGGAATCTTCAAAGACATAAATAATAGCTGGTTAGCCGGACTCGAGTTCTGGAGGTGGAAAGTACACTGCCTGCACTCTAAAAGGATATTTGCTGTTTAGAGTGACATTAAACTGTTGTATATGTGCGCCTCTGGCAAAACAGTGATAGCGTGAACGATGGTAAAAGTGTTTCTTTTTTGGGTTGTACAAGAATGGTATACAATACCGACAAGATGAAATTAAGACACAAGTGCAACATCTGGGTATCTTCATTGTAGACTTTTCACCATCCTGTGGCTTTATCAATAAAAATTGGAGCAGGTGCGATGAGCACCTGCTCCAAGGTTGAGGGGTTGATTACTTCATCTTCTGTACATAGTTCTACTCTCTTCAAGTTATGTCCTGGAATTTGTATTGATAAAGCCACTGGATGGTGAAACGTCTACAATAAAGATACCCAGATGTTTACCTGGAGACCCCGCGGCCCAGCCTGTGACCAGGCCTCCTAAAATGTTTATGTCAACAGCATTTGGTGTTACCAAGTGGTCACCCATCCAAGTACTAACCAAACCCAACGAGAAGCGGTGCGTTCAACGTGGTATGGCCAGTGTAAAAAAAAGAAATTCAATAAAGGAGTAACTATGGCAATTTCATTCTTGGTCATTGTTAAAATATTTTTGAAATCGTTTATTTATATGACAATTCCTTTGTTGTTTCTGTAAAAGAAAGTAAATAAACCATTATTTATAGAAAAATCCAGTAACCTTTCTAGTGGATAAACTGATAATTTGAAATTTACATTATAGTCACCTTGACACACAGTGTGTCAGGCGCCACTACTGAGCTTTATGAATAAAGTCCAATTTTTTTTAAATAATTATAGGAGAAAACGAGATTGAGGATCAAGTCTCCACCACGACATGAGCTGAAAGATCCACATGGGTTTAGCACTTAACATAAATTATTTATTTGTAGGAGAGAAATATTAAAATGATGTATTGTTAAATTTAATAGTGATAAATTTTAACTTGAAACTGACTTGACAAACATTCTCAGAAATTTTTGACAGAAGTGAAGGCTACAGTACATTACAGTGAAGATAAAATATATCACAACCCATAAATTATAGGTCATTCCAATCCTTCCTGGATGATTATCTAGCCGTCAGTGTTATTGGTCAATGGTGTATCGTATCCAATGAAGTCCTTAAGCTGTGTAGGGAGAATTGTACTTTTGTAGAGGTTCGATCCTTAGTAGAAGAAACTACCACAGGGGCTCTGAAGATAGGAGCAAGGTAATGTAAAGCATCTAGGGCGAAACAGCGTCTGAACTAAGGTTCATGTGTATTAGAACTGCTGCAGTAAACGGTAAAGAAGAAGTCTTTATAGTATCAGCAAGCCTAGTACTCCTCTTATTCTTAGTTCGTCAGAGAGTGAGCAACCAGGTTTACTAATATATTTAGACTGCAACATAAACAAAGAGAATGTGACCATAAATATTTTGTAGCAAAACAAGTGTATGTCACGTTGTTTACAAGTATAACAGACTGAAGAACATTCAAGTTTAATATACAAATGGCATTTATAACCAGTAAGGGTCATACTGGGGCCGTGGGTAGGGGAGTACAGTCAGTGGGGTTAGTGGACGTGATGGGTAATGCCTAAGGGATGGGCTTGTGTCAAGGTAATGTAATATCAGGTATTATCATTAGCTGTATCTTAGATCGAAAAAGACTAATAATGGATAGATAGTAAAATGATCTTTACGTAAAGCAATTGAGTGGAGAGGTAGACAGTTTCGGTTTACTTAAAGCCATATTAAGCTCTTGTTAACCAAGTGTTCCAGCAACCTAAATATATCTCTAGTAAAAGCGATGGGTTTGTAATTAGATCTCGGTGGTTTATTAGCCGGGATCCTGTCTGCAGGTCGGTTGTAATAATAGCGGCCCCATGCAGGTCCTTTTCAAACCCAATCATTCCCAGCCATCTAGAAATGGTGGAGACATGAAGACATGTTTTACATAATGTATACAAGAGAACCTGAGAAGTGCAAATATTGCTGCAGAGAGAACGGAGGTGGTGAGGATATATCCCATGTATACAACTTGCCACAGGAGGAGCACTAATTAACTTGCTTTAGCGAGGCTATGGATCCCAACACTAACACTGGAGGGGACCACTTCTATATAGGACCACTTCTATATAGGACCACTTATATATAGGACCACTTCTATATAGGACCACTTCTATATAGGACCACTTCTATGTAGGATCACTTCTATAAAGGACCACTTCTATATAGGACCACTTCTATATATTCAACTCAGAAGTTTCTATACATCAAACGGACAATCAAATTATTCCTTTAGAAATATTTCAAAAGTTTTTATCCACTCATTGCCCTTGCAGAGCCGTGTTAATTGCTAAGATTTCGTTCGGATTTTTAACCCCGGAGGGTTAGCCACCCACGATAGCCCAAGAAAGTCAGTGCGTCATTAAGGACTGTCTAACTTATTTCCATTGGGGTCCTCAATATTGTCCCTCAGGATGCGACCCACACCAGTCGACTAACACTCAGGTACCTATTTGCTGGTAGGTGAACAGGACAATAGGTGTAAGGAAACATGTCGAAATGTTTCCACTCGCCGGGAATCGAACCCCGGCCCTCCGTGTGTGAAGTGGGAGCTTTAGCCACCAGGCCACCTGGCTAACTTTTATACTGTTCCTGCTGACAAACTGCATCGATACAAGTGACTATAACTTTACCTACTACAAATGGCAAAAATAAATTTCAGAATAAAAGGAATAATTATATTTTTTCAATAGAAAGGTTTGTCATTTGTCGCTACCAGCTCAACCAGATGTTAGATTTACTGGAGACATCAGTGAGGCTTTTGCTCAACCTGGTGTTGTGGCACGAACTGTTTACTGTTAATACCCTCTGTTGTGTGTGTGTGTGTGTGTGTGTGTGTGTGTGTGTGTGTGTGTGTGTGTGTGTGTGTGTGTATGTGTGTGTGTGTGTATGTGTCTGTATGTGGGTGTGTGTGTGTGCATACACCCGCTGCACATCTCGAATGACGTTAGTCTCTGTGGCATGCAAAGAGTACGTAACCTTTATTCGGCACATGTACACACCCTCATTTATAGGCTATCTCCCCCAACCAGTGAACCAGGTGACTGAGGGTTGACGATGGGGCCACGTCGTTCAACCAGCACCCAGGTTCCAGCCAATGAGAAGATGGTTTTGGTAATTGCAGAGGTTATGTGGGTACCACTCTCCTGTCTGCCCTTGTCATTCCCATTCTAGAGCTGGTTGAAGCACGATATGCTCTCTAGTGGCTTATATTCTGCCTTGCTTACCGTGGAGTGAACTAATACGTATCGCAGTGCATAGCGTATATAGTGTACATACTTCTGTTCTAAATTGGTGAAGGATAATGTAAGTCAAAAGTATTCTGCTGTGTTTGTTTTGCTCCCTTTACACCCAGGATAACAGGCCATTTGGACTCCTGGGTTGTAATAGTCTCTCAATGATTGCTGATGATGAAGGTTGTTCATCTGATTTGAGCCTTTCACTGAACTCTCTAGGTCGTCCAAGCCCTTTGTTCACGTGATCTATACATCACCTAAATATAGTGCACTGCCATTGTGAGGTCAAATCAACAGACTCTTCGTTGCTCTCAGGATGACCCATGTTTTGCTGTGGTGGTTTACAGCGATTGCCCAGCACATTCTTGGGCAGGACCTTCAGTTATGGTGCAGCGTCACCGTCGAGTCGTCTAAGTTCAACTACACGGTTCAACAGACTAATTTAACTCCAGATCTCATGAATTGTGCCATGACATGTGTGCCTCTGAAGTGGTGTGAAGCCTGGTGCCACGATGGAGTCCTCGGGTGCCAACTCACAAGCCTCGTTGTCGCGGGCTCCTACATACCAACAAGTAAAAACAGCATCCATGTCTGTTATACTAGTCACTCCCTCCTTCCTTATTAAGCATTTTGTGCCTCAATCACCTCGTCACCGTCTCAAGACGGAACTAGAGTGAACGGTCACCTTGTTGATGGAATCGATATTGAGACTGAGAACGATTGCTTTTGTACAGCCAATGTAAACCAACCCTGGTTCCTCTTAGATTTAAAACGTCCCGTGAATGTGAATGAAGTTCTCTTTATCGCCCAGAAAAATAGTTGGGCTCAAACGCAGTTTCTCAACATCGAGGTGAGGGTAGGAACCACAGAGCAAGCGGGCAATTTTACATCATACACGCTGCTGGGAACATTCACCGGACCAGAACAGCCTGATGAGAGAGTAATCTTGAAGTCGCCTCAGCCCATTGTTGGCCAGTACCTTTCAGTGCAGAAGACTGATGCTGGAAATTTCCTCGTCTGTCACCTTGAGATTCACTAGAGTGACAGTTTGTGTCTGAAATGTTCCTGTCATCTAGAATGAGACTTGTTACTATAGTTATGTTTCTTTAAATTTTAATTACTATGTCAAAAAAATAGCACAGTACGAGTAAACTTGATCTTCTGCATAATTAAAAAATTGAGGCTTTATGAATCATGTCCCAATTTTTTAGTAAATTAGCACAGTGATTCTGTATAAAAGGATTCTCAGGAATCAGTTACTACCATACTGAAAGAAGTGGTTTTAGTGCTGTAGTACAGTTTATGCAGAGAGATATTTAAAATATTAAGTTTTCTATAGTTAATTCTGAAAAAAAGGAATGAATTTCGGGTGAGCCTTAAGCTCTTACTTTTTTTAATATTTATTTATTAGCACACTGGCCGATTCCCACCAATGCAGGGTGGCCTGAAGAAGAAAAACTTTCACCATCATTCACTCCATCACTGTCTTACCAGAAGGGTGCTTTACACTACAGTTTTTAAACTGCAACATTAACCTCCCTCCTTCACAGTGCAGGCACTGTACTTAACATCTCCAGGACTCAAGTCCGGCCTGCCGGTTTCCCTGAACCCCTTCATAAATGTTACTTTGCTCACACTCCAACAGCACGTCATGTATTAAAAACCATTTGTCTCCATTCACTCCTATCAAACACGCTCACGCATGCCCGCTGGAAGTCCAAGCCCCTCACACACAAAACCTCCTTTACCCCCTCCCTCCAACTTTTGCTAGGTCGACCCCTACCCCGCCTTCCTTCCGCTACAGACTGATACACTCTTGAAATCATTCTGCTTCACTCCATTCTCTCTACATATCTGAACCACCTCAACAACCCTTCCTCAGCCCTCTGGACAACAGTTTTGGCAATCCCGCCTCCTCCTAACTTCCAAACTACGAATTCTCTGCATTATATTCACACCACACATTGCCCTCAGACTTGACATCTCCTCTGCCTCCAGCCTTCTCCTTGCTGCAACATTCATCACCCATGCTTCACACCCATATAAGAGTGTTGGTAAAACTATACTCTCATACATTCCCCTCTTTGCCTCCAAGGACAAAGTTCTTTGTCTCCACAGACTCTTAAGTGCACCGCTCACCCTTTTCTCCTCATCAATTCTATGATTCACCTCATCTTTCAGCTTTTTTTTAAATTCCACCTAATCTTGCTACGTCTGCAAGGTCTCCTGAATGAAAAAAAATCAGATGATTCTGAATCTTAATTAAGATTGACAATAGCTCCACAGTTAAAAATCTTGCAAAGTACGTTGGGAATTTTCAGCGCGCTCTCAAGAAAAATTCGAAAAATAATGGAAATTGAGTTATTCATATAGAAAAATAGCTTAACTTTTGGCAACCCAATGGTACAAGAACCAATGTTCTACGACGTTTCTACAAGAAATTATAGTCATTTATATCAGGTATTGTGACAGCGATGCGCGTCTGCTCTCAACCAATGTATTTTTTGGAATTTTTTCCTTGTTTTTTTTATCGCTCTTTCTTTGCATTATTCTTTCTAATATAATATTTGATTATTTGGCATCATATCAGAGTAGGTGGAGCTTATTAGTAGAGTGCCAGCCAATCGGGAGCCATCTGGGAACACTCGGCAGTACTCCCCCTCCAGAGAGTGCCAGGTGAAATCACTTCATTATTACGCTTATATCAGCTTATATATCAACTATACGGCTTATTTATCTATCAGAATTGATCTAATATGATATAATAAACACTATAAATAACAAACAAACATGTTATATACTCTAGACTGAATAAAATAGGCCATAATATGGCGAGAGTCCACAAGCAATATTTCGATATATATGAGTTACTCCTCGTGTCCATGTTGTATTGTTTGGTCTGTGAGTGATAGAAAACGGTGTTTTGAAGAGGATAACTGCACTAGAACATCAGTTCACTGAGAAATACACCGAAACAAATGCGATTTTCGCGAAAAAAAAAAAAAATTGAGACGGCGGGCTGGCCGGCGTTCTAGGCCTATATCTCGGAAGTAACTTATTCACTTATTTCTCTTTACTACGCCATTATTAATGATTGTATTGAAATGATTTTCACACAATATAAAACAAAGTGTGATTGACTATTGAGTTTTGGAATATCTCAAATATTTTTGATTTTGTGAGGGGTAAAAAGCAGATATTTTGGTGGATGCCAAAAATTCTGTCAAATGTATTTGTTTTTTTACCATGATAATAAGATAGAAGAAATGGCAATTTTAAAAAGTCGTGCTAGATGTATTCTAACAGTTGGGATTGTCGGAAGTGCCACACATAGTGCCAATTTGTCAGGTCATGCTGCCATATATCAAAATTATGTTAATATTTTTTTTCTCTGTTGTTTGTTGGCCAATCTTACTAAAACTTTGTCACATTCTTCTACATATGCACCTCTAAAAGTACGCCAAAAAATAAAAGATATCGGTTGAAAAATAAAAAGTTGGCCGAGATTTGGAGGATGTCCTTAATATTTCGGATTTTTAACCCCGGAGGGTTAGCCACCCAGGATAACCCAAGAAAGTCAGTGCGTCATCGAGGACTGTATGTTTGTATGTGGCGTGTTAGTTGTTATAAGGAGTTTGGTATGGTGTTATCTTACTGAAATCACGTTGAACCATTTGGAGAATTTTATTCATGTCCTAGTCTTGTATTCTTTTAATATATTTACACATCCTAGTATTTTAATGATAATGTAGCTTGTGGTGTATTTTATTGCATTTTAAAGCATAAACTTCACGTTATGTAATGTTGTTATAAAAGCTTGAATTTCATGGTTGTTACATTAATATTGATATTTATATATTGTAGGTGTATATTCTTCTACTTATAAAGGTGTATGAGTGTATACGAATGTAATGTTCATATCTGTTTTTACTCTGTAATTTCATGTTTTTGTGTTTTTGTTGTTCATGCTTCACCAACTTTTGGTAAATACTCATTTTTTGATGAGGTCAGAATATGATTCTAAATTTTAGGATAATTAATGGTATGTTTCTTAGAACGGTGAATCTAAATATGTATATTTTAATGTGTGGGGGGGGGGTGAAACGTCAGCTGTGTGTCAGCACCGGCATTAGTAATTATTTGTTAAAGGAGGGATTTGTAGGATATGTTGTGGGTTGTGTTTTTGGTTGTAATATTACCATTACCAGACAGGACCAAACATCAGTGTGATGCAGCTCAGTCTGACACACACACAAGTTGACTTGTTGGGGCCTAAAGGGTTTAACTTCAATATATATTAGAAACAAATCATAATTAGAAAAACAATACAATGTGTATAAATATTAAAAATGAATCAGGCAAAAAAAAAATTTGGTGTACAGTGGAACCATAAATATATGAAGGGTGAAACAAATGATTTTAAACTGAAAGTGTCAAGAAAAAAGTGGCATCTCAGTGTATTACTTCTTAAATGGAAGCAATTTTAGTAATGGCACAAATAAATATATGTAAATGTGTGTACACACATGTATGATTGTTGCTTTTAACTTTTTAGTAGTAAAATACATTACCTCCACTTGGAGTCCATTCCAGCAGAGTATGTGATTACTTGTAGCTCAAGGAGTGAGAGATTTATTTGCAGAAAACAAACTGAATGGGCAGTGGAAGGATAATAAGATGGAGAGGAGATATGAGGCAGCAGAGAAGCAGGGGAGCAAAGCGGGTGGGAGGAGGGAAGGATTGTATGAAAGAAAAGGATGTGTACAAGAGAGACGAGTGTGTACGAGAGAGATGAGTGTGTACAAGAGTGACGAGTGTGTACGAGAGGGACGAGTGTGCACGAGTGACGAGTGTGTATGAGAGGGACGAGTATGTACGAGAGAGAAGTGTCTATGAAAGAGAAGAATGCACTTAAGAATGTTGAGTGTATGACAGGCGAGTGTGAGGTAAGCGTATGAGAGGTGTACGAGATGGCGTATGAAAGGGAGGAGAGTACAATTATAGAGAGCTGAATATATAAGACTGCATGTGTGCATGTGAAAGAAAGACGAGTGTGCATGTGTTTAAATATAATTATTAAATATACTTTATACTTAGGCATCAACAGTGTCTGTTTCTTCCAAGCCACTGACTGATGAAACTGAAGCAGAGCTTATGTCAGATCTAACCCGCTTTTCTTCTATGGGAGCTTCTGAAGAACATCATAGAGAGCTCTTCATCCCAGACTTGTGCTGCAAATTTTCCAAGTGTTGTTGGTATTCTTTACTGTTTCTTGGCCACCGAGTCACAAGTTTTTTATTACATCTGAAGGTATTGCTTTTTAATTCTCTGAGTGTTAGCGATTTGTTAAAGTTATTTAAAGTATTTTTAAGGCCTTCAACTTCACGAATAGACAGTAAGTAGGTTATCCATTAACTCTCTGCTGTTTTCCAGATCAGAGGTAGAGGAGAGAGAGATGTTATCTAACCCCTCAATTGGCATTAGACTAAGACCAGCAAACTTCATTAACTCCTTCAGTCTTCTCTTCAGTTCTTTAATAGTACACTCAAACTCATTCACATTAAATTTACCTTGTTGTGATAATGTAACTTGATTCACAATGACTAAGATCGCTGCTGTGAGCTGGGTGATTGTGTCTGATGCAGATTCTACACTATTTACCCAGGACACAATTTTGCTCATCTTTTCATCGTCCGGCAAGTTTTCATCATACTGCAAGGTAGCATTGAGTTGTGAAAACTTCTTCAGAAAGGCAGCAATGGCAAATGTGGCCGAGTGAGCAGCTGCTGAAAGATTCTGTGAGCCTTGAGAACTGTCTTGTTCTTCCTGGTTGGCAGCCAGGAGTACCGTGGAATTACTGGCTATTTTACCAGAAATTATAACCAACAAATCAAGTCCACTTTTTAACCCATCTGTGAATTTCTTGGACAACAACCCTCCTGGTTTGAATTAGTGTTCGTTGGTACACGAGTGGTAGCGAAGAGTGCCAACTTTGCAATATCATCCACAAGTGTCTGTGCAAGTGATATCAAGGTGCTACTTTCTTCTTCCATCAGACTGTCTACTTCATTCTTTGCACCCTGGAAGAGTCTGCAAGTAACATTGGTGATCTTGGCTGAAGCCCGTCGCAGCTTCTCTTGCAACTGCCCACCTTCCACACACTTTGTTAAATTTTCAGTATTAGCTACAGCTAACAAACTGTTAATTGTTGTTTGGCTTGAATGATACAAGCGAATGAACTGCTTGCTAAGATTGTCATCTGATAGTGTGTGGCCTGGCTCTGTTATGTGATCTCTGATGTGCTGTGTAGCCTCATGCAAGTCAGCAACAGCATTTAAAGCAGTAGTAAGTGGGGAACATGAAGTATAAGACTGGGGCAAATTTGTAAGGGGCCAGAGGATTGCTGCCGCTACTGTTACAGAACCATGACACGAACTGCTTTCACTGTTACTTGTGCAACGTTCTCCTTCATACAACATGCTACTCTTCCTCCTGGTAGAGTTTGAAGGAGAGAGGAATAATGAGGTTGAACTCATTGAACAATTCAGGGAGGAATTCAGTGTATGGAGAGATGGGCAATCTAGTAACTTGTTGATAAACCCAGGAACACAGCTCACATCCTCAGTGTGCTCCCAATGTAGGCTGGCCTCAAATGCTTCATCATATTCTTCATTCTGGACAATATCACGCAAAATCTGTAGCTTTTCCTGGAAGGCATCTAGGGTGAGTGTGGCTGTCATCAGGTGCTGCAGGTCCTTAATCAATACTATTACCTCAAGGCCGGACTCTGTCAAAACTTCTTGTAGTGTGAATTCATATGGGTTCTTCAGCTTCTTGCAAATTTCATTGGCTTCTTTTATCTGAAATCTGAGCATGGGAGGATAGAGTTGGGTAAAGTCCTTTCTTATTTCTTGAACAGACTCATTGAACACTGCTTGCACCTCTTTCAATAACTGAGAGTTTGGAAATCCTGTTGATGGAAGAGACATGTCGAGACTCTTATTATTTTTTCTGCCTCTTAAGATCTGCTCCTCCAGTAGCTGCTTTTCAGTCTCTAGTTTTGTGTTCCTTCCAACTCGCACACCAACTGTTGTTTGCTGATAAGCTGACTCTGAGCTTCTTTAGTATCACGCATCAGCTGATCTCTCTGGCGACACATTTCTTGCTCCATTTCAGCTTTACTGGCAGCAATAGCAATCTCCGCTTCCTTTTGCAACCTTCGTTCTTGCTCCTTTAAAAGCTCCTCTTTTGTAAAGTAAAAATCCATCTTCTTTGAAGTCTCCCGGTTAGAATCTCTGCCTTTAACTATACTGCCGAATCGGAAGTAGTAAATGCCAGCAAGCACCAGTCGATCGTTGTGATGCAGCGTGTGAGGAGAGGATATTAATTTGCCATTGACATATGTATCTCTGCCTGCCTCTGGAAGTAGTTGCAGATCACCATTTTCATTCTTTATGGAACAATGAACATTATCTGTGTGGAGTCCACGGAGGGTGAGATCACTGTTGGAGCGACCAAGAGAAGTGATTCCATTTTTAAGCTTATATGAGAGGGTCTCTGAAAGTTGTGAATCCTCACTTGGGTTGATCAGCACTGGACCTGTCTCCTTCTCAGTTGCAATTCCAAGTCGATGCAGACTTTCCACAGCTTGCTGTCGCTGAGCCTCTGCTTCTTCAAGCCGCTGCTCCAGACTTCTATTATTCTCAGTGAGAAACTGTTCGCACTGCAACTGTTGGAATCGTAGCTGTTCCCTTAACGCTTCTATTTCTTCCTCTTTGTATTGGATTGCTATGTTATTTTCTATTTCCTTTTGGTTGATGGCATTCTCCCTTTCCAGGAGATCTTTTTCTTTATCAGTTGCTCCATCTCGATCAAGTTGCTCTTCATCTGCCAAAGTTTCCCCATAAAAGAGTTGACAAGAGTTTCTGCTTAAGTGCTGCAGGCGAAGACGTTCAACTTCCTCTTTTAAAGATCTAATAATCACAGCTGTAGGATCTTCATTGATGTAGTTATGGTTAACTATTTTACGAGTTTGTTGAGCATATCGGAGTGTAGACAAAGTTTCTTCCAGGTAGATATTACAAGGGGAAACTGTAGCAATCATTGCAGTCCTAGAGTTGCCCCCAAGAGATTCCTTTAACAGGTAAGTCAGTACTGACTCCCTGTATGGAATGAATGGTCTTCGTCGTCCTTCACTCTCTGCAAGAGCAGTGATAACTTTCCCAAGGGTTAAAAGGGATTTATTTATGCATACTCCCTCCTTGAGTCTGTCTCCTTGTGACTGTGCTGTTGCAACACGCTCACTAACAGCCAGATCCACCAGATTGATGATGCTCACCTTACTGCTCTCCAGCTGCTCACCCTGAACATCTTCTACCTGTATGTGGGTTAGTTTGATAGTGAAGACAGCATGAGAACGAGATGATTTCTCATTGACACCAGTTGCGGCAATGGAATGCTCCTTATTTCCCAACAACAACCATGTCTGAAGATGGTCGTAAGATGACACCAAATGACGAGCAACCCCTTCCACATAGGGACCATCTTTAGGGTGTTCCCGAACTCTTAGAGCCTCGCGGCAATCTGTTCCACGTTCTCCACTTGCTAATAAATTATATATACGCTCATTGTATATCTTGATGTAACTGAGCTCCACTTCAATGCGAGACTGTGGTAGCTGGCCTTCGGGTGGGTTAAAAGA
This sequence comes from Cherax quadricarinatus, assembly GCF_038502225.1. Classification (NCBI taxonomy): domain Eukaryota; kingdom Metazoa; phylum Arthropoda; class Malacostraca; order Decapoda; family Parastacidae; genus Cherax; species Cherax quadricarinatus. The sequence goes on along the minus strand of NC_091372.1, from coordinate 20,410,807 downwards.
ATGCAAATAATCAGCTCGGTTCAGAAGGTCCCGACAGAAGCGAGGGATAATGCCAGCAGCTGAAGGAACTTCTAATTCAGATTCACTGTATAAATCATCTCCCAACATCGCATAACTCTTCCCAGAGCCAGTTTGGCCATATGCAAAAAGGCAAGTGTTGTAACTTTCATATGCCTTCTCCAAGAGAGGTTGTGCTACAGTAACATATATGGCTTCTTGTGAAGCATACAGAGGATCCAATGGATCACTGGAGTTAAAACAGTGGTCGTAGCTGAAGGAGTGAACGGTGCCACTATCACTATAGCCAAGTTAGGTATATGGATAGGGCGTTCTGCTTGAAGGACAGGAGTAGGAGACAGAGAGTTTGCTTTCCTGGGGCTGGGATGGAGGATATTGTTAGCCGTCTGGATGACATCATGAGAGGTAATGGGAGCAATCCTATTATCTGTCTCAGTGCTGGAGGCAACGATGTTGGCAGACGTAGGAGTGAGGACCTGATTAGCAGGTATAGGTCAGCAATAGAAATAATTAGAAGTAAGGGTGGGAACCCTCTCATATGTGGTATTTTGCCAAGGAGGGGAGTTGGAAGTGAATGGTTGTCCAGGGCAATTGGTGTCAATTGCTGGCTGGACAAATACTGTAAGGAAAATGCGGTAACATTCATTGACAACTGGGACCTCTTCTATGGCAGAAATGACATGTATGCTAGGGATGGGGTTCACTTATCTAGGTGTGGGGTGGGAGCACTGGCAACTGTAGTGGAGGGAGCAGTTAGGACTTTAAACTAGGAATAGTTAGTGGTATGGGTTTTGGCAGGAAAACAGTGAAGTCCCAGTGTAGTAATATTACGAGTTCTAGGGGAACTAGTAATGATAAGAACGAGATAGATATTGAAAAGCCAGGGACCTTGGGTGATAAGGACAGTAATAGGTTTAGTAGAAAAATAGAAATGAGCAGGAAGGGTAAAGAGAAAGGAGAGTCTTTCAATGTTTATTATGCTAATTGCCGTAGTGCTAGGAATAAGATGGACGAGTTGAGATTAGTTGCTAGTGTAGGTAACATTGATGTATTTGCCTTAACTGAGACGTGGTTTAATTCAAAAAGTATGGACATGCCTGCGGAATGTCATATTCAGGGTTTTAAATTGTTCCAAGTAGATAGAAGTGTCGGGAAGGGGGGTGGGGTGGCATTATATGTCCGAGATCGCTTGAACTGTTGCATAAAAACGGGTATTAAGTCTGAAGTAACACATACAGAGTCTGTTTGGATAGAATTTTCAGAGGGGCATGAAAAACTGATTTTAGGAGTGATATACCGTCCCCCTAACTTAGATAGTGACCAAGGGAGACTACTATGGGAGGAAATTGTTAAGGCCACAAGGCACGATAATGTAGTAATTCTAGGAGACTTTAACTTTAGTCATGTTGATTGGATTTTCTTGACTGGGAATTTAGAATCGTACGACTTCTTAGAAGTAGTTCAAGATTGTTTTTTGAAGCAGTTTGTGACAGAACCTACAAGGGGAAATAACCTGCTTGACTTAGTTATGGCAAACAATGAATCCCTTGTTAATAATTTAGAAATTTCAGAGGAACTGGGTGCTAGCGACCACAAATCAATTACATTTAGCATTGAATGGAAGTACGATAGTAGCGATAACTCAGTAACAGTCCCAGATTTTCGCTTAGCAGATTACGATGGGCTTAGAGAACACTTATCATCTGTTGACTGGGGTAACGAAGAGAGCTATCAATATGACGCTCAAAGAGCGTTTATCCCATATAAAGAAATTAGATCAAATAGAAATGACCCAAAATGGATGAATAATAGGCTGAAATATCTACTAGGGCATAAGAAAGGAATTTACAGGCGTATCAAAAGAGGCGAGGGTCATCTTATGAATCAGTATATTGACATTAAGAGGGACATTAAAAAGGGGATAAGAAAAGCTAAAAGGGACTATGAAATTAAAGTTGCTAGGGATTCTAAAACTAACCCAAAAAGTTTTTTCCAGGTCTATAGAACAAAAGTTAGAGATAAGATAGGTCCCCTTAAAAATAACTATGGGCACCTTACTGACAATGAGAATGAAATGTGCTTGATTTTAAATAATTATTTTCTCTCAGTTTTTACACAGGAAGACACTAACAATATTCCAGTAATTAATTTTTACAGTGGGCTAGAAGAAGATAAATTATGTAACATCACAGTCACTAGTGAGATGGTTGTGAGGCAGATAGACAGACTGAAGCAAAATAAGTCGCCGGGTCCTGATGAGGTTTTTTCAAGGGTTCTTAAGGAATGCAAAATGGAACTCTGTGAACCATTAACTAATATTTTTAATTTATCTCTTCAAACAGGTGTAGTGTCTGATATGTGGAAGATGGCTAATGTAACTCCTATTTTTAAAACAGGGGACAAGTCGTTACCGTCAAATTACCGCCCAATAACCCTGACCTCAATTGTAGGCAAATTACTAGAGTCAATTATAGCTGAGATTATAAGAAGCCATCTCGATAAGCATAGCTTGATTAATGATACTCAGCATGGATTCACAAGAGGCCGGTCTTGTCTAACTAATTTATTAACTTTCTTCAGTAAAGCTTTTGAGGCTGTTGACCACGATAAAGAATTTGATATTGTTTACTTAGATTTTAGTAAGGCTTTTGATAGAGTTCCGCACCATAGACTGTTAAAGAAAGTGGCAGCTCATGGCATTGGGGGAAAAGTGCTCTCGTGGATCGAGTCATGGCTCACTGACAGGAAGCAGAGAGTGTCCATAAATGGGGTTAAATCCGAGTGGGGATCTGTAACAAGTGGCGTTCCACAGGGATCAGTCTTGGGCCCGTTGTTGTTTATAATATATATCAATGATCTTGATGAGGGAATTACTAGTGATATGAGCAAATTCGCCGATGACACAAAGATAGGTAGGATAATTGATTCAAACGTAGATGTTATGGAACTTCAGGAGGATTTAAACAAACTCTATTCTTGGTCAGAAAAGTGGCAGATGCAGTTCAATGTAGATAAGTGCAAGGTTCTGAAGCTTGGGAGTGCCCATAACCCTAGTACTTATAAATTAAATGATGTAGAACTTAGCCATACAGATTGCGAAAAGGACTTGGGGGTTATGGTAAGCAGCAACCTTAAACCAAGACAGCAATGCCTAAGCGTACGTAATAAGGCAAATAGATTACTGGGATTTATATCAAGAAGTGTAAGCAACAGAAGTCCAGAGGTCATACTGCAGCTTTATACATCATTAGTAAGGCCTCACCTTGATTATGGAGCTCAGTTCTGGTCTCCGTATTACAAAATGGACATAAATTCGTTAGAAAACATTCAGCGTAGGATGACTAAATTAATACATAGCATCAGAAATCTTCCTTATGAAGAAAGATTGAAGACTCTTAAGTTACATTCACTTGTTAGACGAAGAATGAGGGGAGACCTGATCGAAGTGTATAAGTGGAAGATAGGTATTAATAAAGGGGATATTAATAAGGTCTTGAGGATGTCTCTCCAAGAGAGAACGCGCAGTAATGGATTTAAATTAGATAAGTTTAGATTTAGAAAGGACATAGGAAAGTATTGGTTTGGAAATAGGGTAGTTGATGAGTGGAACAGTCTACCTAGTTGGGTTATTGAGGCTAGGACTTTGGGTAGTTTCAAATCTAGGTTGGATAAGTACATGAGTGGGAAGGGTTGGATTTGAGTGGGACTTTCACATCAGAGCTTATTTCTTGGGTAGCATTGAAAATTGGGTTGGGTAAATGTTTTGTTAGTGGGATGAATTGTAAAGGACCTGCCTAGTATGGGCCAGCAGGCCTCCTGCAGTGTTCCTCCTTTCTTATGTTCTTATGTTCTTATGTTTCTGCTTTGCTTCATCGAGGTGACGACAAGGATGCAAGGTACTAGATCAGCGTTTTTTTTTTTGTGCTGGGGCCAGTGACGGCATGGAGCGCTGGGGCGTCGGGCAGACTAACTTTGACTCTACTACGAGACACTGACGCCAGGATAACCAGCGTCAGCGTTAGTGTGAATAAAGTGTCTCACACAACACAATAAACACTTAGAGAAGTGTGATCAGCTTCTCTTGTGATACATTGTGAACAATAAAAACTAATCTTGTTGAACATAGTGTACCAGTGTGCGTTTCCTAGACAATGGAAGACGTGGACATCCAAGGACACTTCAGCTTCTATCAAGTCACCGATATCTGTCGAAGGTGTTGAGAACACCATAGCTCACGTTACAAAGAGCAAGGTATGTTACGAATTTCTTGTAGATCGGGGGATTGCGCAATTCTTGAGTCACAAAGAGTTTGTAATCAACCTATAATCGGCAGTAAGGTGTGGACTTTTGAGTCCAAACAAGTAAGTAGTCGTCAGCCATCATCGAATGAAATATGCTGACATAACACCCCCTAGGGGTAATTCATACTTACAATTTGTATCTCTTGACAGCCCACTGTTGTGATGGTTTCGACAGCATCTAGACCTCGTCTGCAGGGACGGCTGTGTAGACGATTTGCTGTCATTTATCAGCTAAGTGTTCATTATATAATGAACACAGCAGGTAAGGCCTAATTTTCAATAGAGCTTTGGTCGTGCTCGAACCGGATAAAGACCACACTGTGGTCCAAATATGTTGTACTACAGTGTACAAATAACCTATGAGCCAAGGTCCTTCGAAAAAGCTGTAAAACTAGTGTTTTACAATATAAATCAGTATAAATGAGTCCCTCCAGACTCAATCACAGAGAATGGGCAGCCAAAAGAAAACGGGCGCTCACCCAGCGTTCACCCAACGAAAACGGGAGCTGGGTGACTCACCCAACAAGAAGACGGGGGATGGTATTGCACCCTCCATCAACTGCTCCAATCTGGCGAAATCGCTGATTAAGAACAACACCACCGAGTGATGTCTGAGTGTATATATACACAGTGTTTATAATGTTTATAGACAGAAATTAAGAGACAAGATTGTGTTAAAGTTTGTTTCTTATAGATCTACCTGTTATATTAAAGGAACTTATATATAAAGTGTAAGCTTTCAAATATATTAACAGTGAAATTTATATATGTGTAAGTAATATTCACGTGTGATTTACAGTTATACAGTGACATTTATAGTGTATAGTGAATGAAGTGTATAACATCGTTATTTACGATTAATCATCGTGGTCAGGCTGACACAGCAAACTCTAAGCCGTAAACACCAGACACATGTACCCTGTACACCTCATGGTCATTGACCCTGAGGTTAAGCTTAGTGGGTCAGTAGTGTCTGACTCGATTATTGCTGACTTAAGCATAACAAAAACTCAGCTGTTTATAGCAGTACAGTGTTTTTTAAACACTCTAAGTGTGGTGCTGGAATTTTCAGTATACCATTAAAATGGCTTGTTTGAAAACTCAGTTTCAGTCTTTACAGACTAAGATTACACAATTAGAAAATCTAATTTCAGTCTGTCTAGGATTAACTCAAGATACAAACATAGATTTTGATGATCTTGAGGTCAAGTTTGGATTATTTACACAACGTATGAAAATAATTAATTCAGACTATACACATTATGAAAATAAATTTCTTGAATCAGATCCATCTGAAGATGAAATTAAAAATGTTTTGGATACTTTTAGTGATCAACAATTAAGGTGGACAGGAGTACAGGCTATCTGCCGTAAAACTCTGTCACAGAGACCTACTGTAACTAATGGTCAAACACCTGTTACACGTGTAACAACAAGTGTCCCATTACCAAGCTTACCTACATTGTCATTACCTATTTTCCAAGGTCATAATTATGAAGAATTCATTAGTGGTTTTCAATCCATAGTAAATTCACGAACTGACATAGATGAGATTGCTAAGTTCAATTACCTTAAATGTCTTGTGAAGGGAGAACCCTATTTATTTATTATAAATTTGTGCACACATACAGAGGTACAAAAAAATACAGATAAGAGCAGTATGCCAAAGCCACTTATACTATGCATAGCATTACGGGCTGGCTTAAAATTAACTTAAGATTAATTAAGCAATGATGAAGTCAGTGATAAAACATTAATGTAAACAGATTACTATAAAGCACAAGTGAGTATTACAAAGACAGGTCATATGAAGGATTCTGTTAGGTAGTGTATTTAAAAAAATAATAAAGTTAGATTGGGTTTTAGGTTTAACATTTATGTGATATAATTGTGAGAAACATTTAAGATATACAATTTATAAGGTTCAGTTATTCAGTATTTATTTGGTTTTGGGTGAGTAAGTGATCTTTGAGTAGAGACTTGAATTTATAAACAGGAAGTGTTTCTTTTATATTTACAGGTAATGAATTCCAGATTTTAGGGCCTTTTATGTGCATTGAGTTTTTGCATAGTGTGAGATGAACACGAGGAACATCAAAGAGTGATCTGTGCCTTGTGTTATGGTCATGTGTTCTGTTGAGGTTGGCAAGGAGATGTTTGAGGGGAGGGTTAATATCAGAGTTAAGTGTTCTATGTATGTAATAGGTGCAGTAATAAGTATGGATGTTTTGTATGGTGAGTAGGTTTAGTGTATTGAATATTGGTGGAGTGTGCTGCCTGTAGTGAGAATTTGTTATCATTCTAACTGCAGCCTTTTGTTGGGTAATTAGTGGTCTGAGATGGTTAACTGTTGTTGAGCCCCATGCACAAATTCCATAGGTGAGATAGGGGTAAATAAGAGAGTGATATAGGGCCAGGAGGGCTGACTGTGGAACATAGTACCGTATCTTCGATAGTATGCCTACAGTCTTGGAAATTTTCTTAGAAATTTGTTGTATATGTGTATGAAATTTGAGTCTATTATCAAGGTGGATTCCTAAGAATTTTCCCTCTGTTAGCTTTGTGATAGGTGATCCGTTTATCATTATGTTAAGAGGGACATCTGTAGCTCTGTTACCAAACTGAATGAAGTAGGTTTTGTCAATGTTTAGTGTAAGTTTGTTAGTCCTCATCCAGGTAGATATTTTCTGTAATTCGGTATTTACAGTATTGGCTAGTGTGACTGGGCTCGGGTGAGAGAAGACGTATGTAGTGTCATCTGCAAATAGTGTGGGTTTGAGTAATTGCGAAGCATTTGGAAGGTCATTTATGTATAGGAGAAAGAGAAGAGGGCCAAGGACACTTCCCTGTGGGACACCAACTGTAATTGGTTGCGCAGAAGAGTTTGCCCCATTTGCGTACACATATTGGCTTCTGTTGCTGAGGTATGACTTGAGGTAATTGAGGGAGTGCCCTCTTATACCATAGTGTGACAATTTTACGTGGAGCAAGTCATGGTCAACTGTATCAAAAGCTTTACGTAAGTCAATGAAGATCCCCAGTGGGACTTCTTTTTTCTCTATTGCAGTGTATATATGTTCTAGCATGTGTATAATAGCATCATTAGTATTTTTATTAGGCCTGAATCCAAATTGGCAGGGGTTGAGTATGTTCTGGGAGATAAGGTAGGAGTAGATTCGTTTATGAATTAGTTTTTCAAAGATTTTTGAGAGAGGGTGTAAGTTGGATATTGGCCTATAGTTATTCAACTCTGTTTGGTCTCCTCCTTTGTGGATCGGGGTGACCCTTGCTATTTTGAGTACTGTAGGGAAGGTGGAGGATTCAATGGATTTGTTAAAGAGTGTTGCAATGATTGGAGATAGCACTTGTGACACTTTTTTATATATAAAGGGTGGTAAGGTACTTAAATCTCCTGCCTTGTTTTTTAGTGCATTGATAATAAGGGAGACTTCGTATGGGTTAGTCGGAGCTAGGAACAGTGTGTTCGGGTAGTTGCCGGTGAGGTAGTTATTTGGTGGGGTATCTGAGCTTGGGATTTTATGGGCAAGGTTTTGTCCTATAGTGGAGAAGAAATCATTGAGTCTGTTTGCTGTTTCTGTTGGTGGGAGTTGGGGTTCATCTGATTTTGCTAATTTTATTTCGCTATTTCGTGATATCTTTTTTGTTCCCAGAATTTCAGATAGTGTTTTCCAGGTCTTTTTTATATCACCTCGTAAGTTGGATAATCTGTTCTCATAATACAATTTTTTTGCCCTTCTTATCAGGCTGGTTAGGATTGACGAGTAACGTTTTGTTTGGTCTCTGGTTATGTGACCCATTCTGTACTGTTTTTCATATTGGTGTTTTGTATTTATGGATTTGAGAATGCTGGGTGTTAGCCAGGGACTGTTCAGTCTCTTTGCTGTCATCTGTTTAGTTTTTTTAGGGCAGTGCTTGTTATAGAGGTATTGGGTCTTTTTTAGAAAATTATTAATACATTCGTCAATATCTGTATAGATTTCTAGCTCAGTGTGCCAATCAATGTTTGCTAATGCTGTTGCGAAGTTATTAATGGCTGCCTCATTGTGAAGTCTGAAGGTGACTTTAGTAGTGTCTTGGGGTAGTTTACCAAGAGTTGTTATGAGGAAAGTAGGGTAGTGGTCTGTGGTATTATCTGTAATTATGCCTGATTTTAAAGGGGATATGGTGTTGGTCCAGATGTGGTCAAGTAGGGAAACACTAGTCTCTGTAACTCTTGTAGGTTTTGTTACTGTTGGTAGTAACATACAGTTACTCATTGTGTTTGTGAATTCAGTAACGTGTGGGTCCTGGTCTTGCAGGAGATTTATATTGAAGTCACCTGAGAGTAGTAAGTGATCTTTGTTCATGCGTGCATCAGTTATCATACTTCCTAGATTTTGACTAAATTGGCTAATGTTTGACTGTGGAACTCTGTAGATGTTTATCAATGTGAGAGGTTTTTGTAGGTATTTGGATTTGAATTTAGCTATTATATATTCCCCATGTTCATCCCTTGTGCAAGTATTAGTGATACATTCTAGTTGGTCTGAGTAGTATATGGCTGTGCCACCCCCTTGTTGGTCTGGCCTACAGTTGTGTATGGCTGTGTAACCAGGAATGGCATAGACATCTGCACTATCAGGCTTTAGCCAGGTTTCAGTTAGTGTAATGATGGACATATTGGCATGTAAGGAATTTAGTAATGCTATGAGGTCATCGTAATGCTTGCTTAATGATCTGATATTGTAGTTAAAGATAGTTATGTTGTTGTTGGCACTGAGAAGTGCCTTTGATTGTTCTGCAGTGTAGTAATTACAGTAACTGTTTGATTCATTTAAGTCATTAAATAAGAGGTTGGTATCAGGATCAATGCTTGTAATCATAAGATTTGTAGTGAATCTATAGTTAGAATTAAGTATAAAACAAAGTAAATAGTCTTAAGCTAAAAAATAGCACCTGAATTATTTAACAAATGTAAAATAATGAGCTAAGGGACTAATACAAATAAAGTGATGATCATATAATAGTGCTTGGGAATATGATAGTAGGTAGTACTATAAAGGTAATTTTTTAAAGTTATAATTATAGTTTAAAATTATAATAAAAAGGGACTAATATAGGTTGTGAATAAATGAGCTTTGGAATATAATGGCAAGATTGTGAGCTTATTCTACTTTAGCACCTGAGAATAGCACCTTGATTATTTTAACAGTTGTGGATATATAAACTAGGATAGTTATATAAAGCTAAAATAAAGGAGAAAATATAAAAGGGACTAAAATTAAGTAATGGTAAGCAAAGTTAAATGGACAGATGGTAGGAATTATAATATAAACTTATAATATAAAAATACAATTTGAAATGGTACTTGCAATTGCACTTGAGTCTGGTATGGGTTGTTGACAAGATCAAGGTTATAACTATAGATTTAAATTGACAAAATAAAATTCACAATTAAAGTACAAAAGAATAATAGTAAAAAATCACAATGGTAATGTCTTGGTTATAATATGATAGTAAGATGGTAGACAGGTACCCAGGTACACAGGTACAAAGGATAATACAAGGTTGGGGTTGAATATAAAAACTTGAAAATTTGGCAACAAAATGTTATGGGAAGTATAAAATAATGTTTAATGTACAAAAGTAAAATTGACTGGTAGTAAATATGGTGTTTAATAAAATTTTAGTAAGTAATAATGATTACAAAAAAGTGAAATAGTAATGTTTATTTCATTCAATATTGCACTGGTAGTTATACTTGAGGTTATATGGCAGTACAAGGTAATTAAGAGTAATCTAGGATAGTAAATGTGGTATTAAAACAGGTAAAGGTAATTAGTCAAGTAATGGTTATTAAATGTCAAAAATGTTAAGAGTAAATTGAAATTTTAGTAAAAATGATATTTATTAATTTTAGTAAGTAATATCAATTGTAGTATTTAAAAAAAATATGAGGTAGTAATATGGACAGAGAAAGTATCAATTCAGCTAATGTTCAAGCGAACAATAGTAAATAAGAAAATCACATAAGGTGATTTATGCTTACTAGTAAAATCACAAAATGAGGTAGTTGATTATTTAAATACTAAGAGATTGTACAATGAAATTTGAACAATAATGGAGCAAAACATACACTACACTACGTAGACTTTTAAGTTGGACATTGTTTAGTTATTCTCTGTAAGATTAGTATCCCTGAGAAATCGTGATAGATCATTCTCGTTCGTGATTGTGTACAGTTGACCTACATTTGTTTTCCTAACTAGAATTTTCCCATCCCGTGTGAAGCATTGGTGTATTGTGTCATTATTCTCCCGCTTAAGTTTTCTGACTCTATACAGGAGGTTCTGACGTTTTTTGGTAAGACACTCGTTTATGTATACCTCTTTCTTTACTTTAATAGATGCAATAATTAAGTCTTTTTTCCTATCATGTGAGTTGAATCTAAGCATAACACTTTTTCTACTGAACTGATTAAGTCATTTCCGGTGGTCAAAGGCAATTATCAACTAGCCTTACGTGTCTTAGCAGACAATTACTTTGATGCTGACAAGGCTAGAGTTAGACATGCAGTCTTAATATCAAGCTTGAAGCCACCCAAACATTGTTATTCAGACTTACAGGCATTTAGAATTACATTAGACAATAGTCTCAGATCTCTAGATGCTAAATATGACCTAAGACAATGTGATTGGTTTATCAGTGGTATTGTACAGGATAAGCTGTCACCACAAACTATTGAACGATTAAATATTATGTTCAATAAACGCTATTTCACTTGTGAGGAAATTAGCAATGGTTTACAAACAATAGTTTCATGCATGCAAGCAACGAGACAAGATGAAGAATCCACAAATCCAGTGGATAACAAACCTTCAACTCAGTATAAAAAGAGTATACCTACTCCCACTAAACCACAGAATGGGAAATCCCATATAGGCATTTATCAAGCTGTGAATACAATAGACAGTAAACAGACTGTCACACATAAACGTACTCCAAAATGTGTACTTTGTGATGGAACACATTGGGCACAGTATTGTATTCAATACACATCAATGGAGGCACGTAAACAACGTGTTCATCAGCTGAAAAGATGCATCAAGTGTTTAGGTGAACACAAGGGAGGAAAATGCTCACTGAAGAAGTGTTTTAAATGCAAGGGTATGCATCATACAGCATTATGCCCAAATACTTTTGCTGAACAGCAGCAGACTTCCACAGAATCAGGAAGTCAACAAGCAACAGCATTAAATGTGAGAGATAAGTTTAAAGCAACTGCTCTCCCGATAGCTCGAGTTGAGTTATCTAATAAATTACACAAAACCAATGTGCTAACACTATTTGATCAAGGCTCACAAAGGTCCTTCATAAGAAGATCAGTGTTGCAGAAACTGAATAAACAACCCTATGCCAAAATACAGTTAGATATAGCTGGTTTTTTCCATAATTCTGGTAAACAGACATATGACCTAGCCAAAATCACTGTTGGTCTAGGAAACAGGAAAAAAACAGTAGAAGCTGTGGTAGTAGATGATTTGCCTAAGTCTGTGCAGATCCAGGGATTAAAAGAAACAGTTGCAGCACTGAAAGCAGCTAAGGTCAAGTTAGCCTGTCCTGACATACAGACGGACACAATTAGTCCAATTGATTTAATCATTGGAAGTGATTATTATCACTGTTTTGTGCAAAATATAGTAAGTAAACATGATGTTCACTTGCTGAAAACAGCAGGAGGCCACATGATATGTGGTCCCATTCCCTCTCAAAGTGGGAAAGAAGCTGATATTGATTCAGTGGAAAATATACTAGTTACGAGAATAACCGCTGATCATGTACCACAGCAAAAATTATCATTACTGGAAGAAATGAATGAACCAGTTGATAAGTTGTGGGATTTAGATGCGATAGGTATTGATGTAAATAAACCAAGCCCACAAGAGTCTCAGACTTATAACCAATATTTGGACACTGTCAAATATAAAGATGGACAGTATTGGGTTAGGTTACCATGGAAATTAAATCCACCACATCTGCCTAGCAATTATCGCATGGCTTTCGGACAGATGAAAGCACAAATACATGAGCTCAGGAAGAATCCAGAGCTACTGACTGTCTATGATAATATCATACAAGAACAGTTGGACAATAAATTCATTGAGGAAATAGTCGAAGATAAGTTGAAGACAAACGCTCATTATCTCCCGCACCATGGAGTCAGAAAAGATTCTGAAACCACTCCACTACGTGTTGTATATAATTGCAGCGCACGTGCAAATAAAGATGTAGCAAGTCTTAATGACTGTCTGATGACCGGACCCTCACTAACGGAGAAGCTTGGAGACGTGCTTATGAAATTTCGCACAAACCCATATGCCTACACGGCTGATATTTCCAAAGCTTTCTTAAGAGTAGGACTACAAGAAATAGATAGAGATTATACTCGATTCTTGTGGCCTGAAAATCCACATGATCCTCAAAGTCCTGTGAAAACTTATCGTTTCAAATCAGTATTATTTGGTGCAACATCCTCTCCATTCTTACTAGAAGCTACTCTAAATACACATTTGAAGAAATCTGAAAGTCCCTTCAAAGAAGTCTTAAAGAAAAGTTTCTATGTGGACAATCTTCAAGGTACTGTGAATAACGAGGAGGATTTGAAATCCTTGTACAGAGAAGCTAACAAGGAGATGAAAGAAGCAAATATGCCTCTAAGGATGTGGAATACAAATTCAAAGCAATTAAGGGAACTTATCAAAGAAGATTTCCCTGAAACTGAAATTCCTGATTGCAACAATATGCTGGGACTTAATTGGAACACACAGGAAGATACTCTGAGTCTCAAAAGGATAAACAATAAATCATGCAGTACACTCACTAAACGTAGTTTACTGTCAGAGGTATCACAATGTTTTGATCCTCTAGGACTCGTCTCACCAATTACCATAAAAGGTAAAATGCTTATGCAAGATGCATGGAGACTCAAAATTGGATGGGATGAGAACTTGCCTCTAGAAATGAGTCAAACATGGGATGAAATATCCAAGGAGTTTAAACAACTTCATCAAATTAAATTTCCCAGACAAATAGGTCAAGAGGGAAACAAGTACACATTACATGTGTTCTGTGATGCGTCAACCAGAGGTTATGGCGCTGTAGCTTACATGAGTAATGCTGAAGGAAGTACACTAATTACTTCAAAGGCCAGGGTAGCACCCTTGAAGGTCAGAACAGTACCACAATTGGAACTGACAGCACTCTATGTAGGTACAAAATTAGCTGTCTATCTCAACAAAGTACTTGATCATCTCACTATTGAGAAAACCGTGATCTGGAGTGATAATGAAGCAGTTCTCCAGTGGTTAAGAAATAATAAGAGTAAGCTGGTCTATGTACAGAACAGAGTAGCAGAAATAAAAGAGATGCAGAGAGATTATATCTTTCTCCACGTCTCTACCCAAGAGAATCCAGCTGACATGTTGTCACGTGGTGTCCCACTCAAGAAATTTGTGGATAATAAATTATGGCTCCACGGACCGAACTGGCTCTCTAATGAAAATAACTGGCCTCAGCAAAAAGCTCACATTATGCCAGAAGAAACAGTCTGCTTGAACACAGCAGAAATAAGTTGTGTAAATACTGCAGACACAACAGAAATAGTCATTGATGGATCTAATTACTCATCTTTGGGTAAACTCTTAAGAGTTACAGCTCTTGTCTTTAAATTCATTAAAGGAATTAAACCTGATTATGAATGTCTTGAACCCATTAAATACTGGATGAAACTAATACAGAAAGATGTTTTCTCTACAGAATATAAATTTCTAGAAACACAAGATAAATCCCCAAAGAAACCTGTCATGATTAATTCTTTAGGACTTTATCTCGACTCAGAAAAGATTATGAGATGTCGAGGAAGAATTCATAATTCTTCACTACCTAAAGAAGCCATACATCCAATATTGATCCCCAAGAATCATTGGCTAACAAAACTGATTGTGCAAAACGCCCACAGTAACGTGTTACATGGTGGGGTAGCTGACACACTTTGTCATATACGACAATCCTACTGGATACCTCAAGGTCGAGAAAGTGTGAAAAAACAAATAAAGGACTGTATTACTTGTCGTCACTACGATATGCGAGTATGTCAGTATCCAGGTCCACCTCCATATCCCTCTGAAAGAGTTTGTCATGTCACTCCATTTGAGGTGACAGGTGTAGATTATACTGGACCAATAATTTTAACCAACACTGTTGACAAAGTTCCCATCAAGGTGTACATCTGTTTGTTCACTTGTGCTACAACTAGAGCAGTACATCTAGAAGTAGCCACTTACATGTCTGCTGAAACCTTTATCAAATTATTCAGAAGGTTTGCAGCCAGAAGGGCATGTCCCAGACTGATGATTTCAGATAATGCAACGAACTTTGTTGCTGGTGCTGCTTATATAAACAAGATCTTTGATCAACCAGAAGTACAACAGATGCTGAATCAACGTAGATGTCGTTGGAGATACATTCCTCCTAAATCTCCATGGCACGGCGGATTTTATGAAAGAATGATCGGCATTGTAAAACGTTGTTTAAGGAAGACTCTTCATCGTCAGAGAATAGACTTAGAAGAATTCCGTACAGTTGTGACTGAAATAGAAAATAGTCAACAACAGACCTCTAACTTATGTTACCGATGATCTGGACAATTTAGAAGTGTTAAGTCCATCTCATTTACTCCATGGCAGAAGGCTCGAACCTGTTCCTCCCATGAATGATAAAGAAATCATAGAGGATCCTACTTATTTCGAACCTGAGCAACTCAGACGTAAATTCAAACACCTTAATAAAGTGATTGAACGTTGGGAGAAAATTTGGCGAGAAGAGTATCTCACCTCATTGAGAGAACACTTCTATGGAGCTGGTGTTCCTGAAAATCATAAGTCCTTAAGACCTGGTGACATAGTGATTATCGACAATGATGGTCCGAGGTCCCAATGGCCACTTGGAAAAATTGTGACCATATATCCTGATGCAAATGGAATCATCAGGACAGTTGATGTTTTGAGCAAAGGTGTAGTGAATAAGCGGACAATAAATAAACTAGTGCCGTTAGAATTACACAGTGTTGAAAACAAAATTAGTGATTCTCCAGAAACCACACAGACTAAAGCTGTTCAGAAAAGACAAGCAGCAGTGGTGGCGAGTGAGAAAATCAAATTAATGTTAAGTGATGAATAGTTCACCTGCAGCGAACCTCCGCCGCCCCCCAGTGTGGAGAAATTTTCTCCAGGAGGGGGGTATCAGCCCCCTTCAGCCCCTTTCAGCCCCCTTCAGCCCCCTTCAGCCCCTTTCAGCCCTGAGGGGCCACTCAGAAGGGGCGAGCGTCTTGTTTACTGCTAGAGTGAGTAATTGATCACAGATGTATGCGTAATCAAGTGACCTCCGCTCCTTGCAGGGGTGTTGCAACGTGTATTTTTATAAGAGACAGTACATCTCTTACTTTAGCAGGACAATTAAGGAAAATCCTGCTCCCACTTTATTACCATAGTAAAGTTGTACATTGTTGTCTATGATTAAGACAGCAAGAAACAAACATTCTGCTTTGCTTCATCGAGGTGACGACAAGGATGCAAGGTACTAGATCAGCGTTTTTTTTTTTGTGCTGGGGCCAGTGACGGCATGGAGCGCTGGGGCGTCGGGCAGACTAACTTTGACTCTACTACGAGACACTGACGCCAGGATAACCAGCAAAGGACACTGATCTGTGCGTTAGTGTGAATAAAGTGTCTCACACAACACAATAAACACTTAGAGAAGTGTGATCAGCTTCTCTTGTGATACATTGTGAACAATAAAAACTAATCTTGTTGAACATAGTGTACCAGTGTGCGTTTCCTAGACAATGGAAGACGTGGACATCCAAGGACACTTCAGCTTCTATCAAGTCACCGATATCTGTCGAAGGTGTTGAGAACACCATAGCTCACGTTACAAAGAGCAAGGTATGTTACGAATTTCTTGTAGATCGGGGGATTGCGCAATTCTTGAGTCACAAGGAGTTTGTAATCAACCTATAATCGGCAGTAAGGTGTGGACTTTTGAGTCCAAACAAGTAAGTAGTCGTCAGCCATCATCGAATGAAATATGCTGACATAACACCCCCTAGGGGTAATTCATACTTACAATTTGTATCTCTTGACAGCCCACTGTTGTGATGGTTTCGACAGCATCTAGACCTCGTCTGCAGGGACGGCTGTGTAGACGATTTGCTGTCATTTATCAGCTAAGTGTTCATTATATAATGAACACAGCAGGTAAGGCCTAATTTTCAATAGTGAGGAAGATAATACTCTATTCAAGTTATCTTTC